>NW_027142545.1:0-532782 GCF_026170545.1 Melanerpes formicivorus
CAGCCCAGCCCTGGACCCAGCCCCAGCCCCACTCCCGGCCCCAGCCCCGGCCCCAGCCCCGGCACCTGCCAAGCCCCACTCACGGCCCCATCCCCGGCCCCAGCCCAGCTCCAGCCACAGCCCAGCCACAGCCCCCGCCCTGCCCCTGCCCCAGCCCTGCCCCAGCCCAGCCCAGCCCCAGCCCAGCCTCAGCCCCAGCCTCCAGCCCCAGCCCTGCCCAAGCCTTGGTTCCAGCCCCAGCCCCAGCCCTGCCCCATCCCTGCCCCCAGCCCCGGCCACAGCCCCAGCCACAGCCCCAGCCATGCCCCAGCCACAGCCCCAGCCATGCCCCAGACCTGCCCCTACCCCAGCCCCAGCCCCAGCCCAAGCCCTACCCCAGCCCTGCCCCAGCCCCATCCATCAGCCCCAGCCAAGACCCAGCCCTCAGCCCCAGCCCCCAGCCCCAGCCCCAGCCCCAGTCCTGCGCCAGCCCTGCCCCGCCCTGCCTCAGCCTTGTCCCCAGCCCCAGCCCCAGCCCCAGCTGAGCCCCAGCCCAGCCCCGGCCCCAGCCCAAGCCCCAGCCCTGCCCCAGCTCATCCCCAGACCAGCCCCGGCCCCAACCCCTGCCCCAGCCCCAGTTCCAGCCCCGGCCCTGCCCCAGCTCATCCCCAGCCCAGCCCCGGCCCCAGCCTCCAGCCCCAGCCCCAGACCTGGCTCCAGCCCAGCCCCAGCCCTGCCCCAGCCCTGCCCCTGCCCTAGTCCCCAGCCCACTCCCAGCACAGCACCAGCACAGCCCCAGCCCTAGACCCAGCCCATCCCCTGCCCAAGCCCCAGCCCAGCCCTGCCCCCAGCTCAGCCCCAGCCCAGCCCCAGCCCTGCCCCAGCCCTGCCCAGCCACCAGCCCACCCTTGCCCCAGCACCAGCCCAGCCTTAGCCCCAGCCCAGCCCCAGCCCAGCCTCGGTCCCAGCCTCCAGCCCCAGCCCTGCCCAAGCCTTGGTTCCAGCCCCAGCCCTAACCCTGCTCAAGCCCCAGCCCCAGCCCAGCCCCAGCCCTGCCCCAGCCCCAGCCCAGCCCTAGCCCAGCCCTGACCCAGCCCCAGCCCCAGCCTTAGCCATGCCCAAGACTTGGTTCCTGCCCCAGTCCCAGCCCAGCCCCAGCCCCAGGCCTGCCCCAGCCCAGCCCCAGCCCTGGACCTAGCCCCAGTCACAGCCCTGGCCCCAGCCCCAGCCCCAGGCCTGCCCCAGCCCAGCCCCAGCCCTGGACCTAGCCCCAGTCACAGCCCTGGCCCCAGCCCAGCCCTAGCCCAGCCCCCGCCCCACCCTCAGCCCCAGCCCAGCTCCAGCCACAGACCAGCCACAGCCCTGGACCCAGCCCCAGCCCCAGCCCTGCCCCAGCCCAACCCCAGCCCCAGCCCAGCACCCCGTCCCGGCCCTGCCCCAGCCCAACCCCAGCCACTGCCCTGCCCCAGCCCTGGACCCAGTCCCAGCCCCAGCCCCACACCTGGCCCCAGCCCCGGCCCCAGCCCAGCCCTAGCCCAGCCCTGCCCTCAGCCCAGCCCCAGGCCCGGACCCAGCCCCAGCCCTGAGCCGAACCCAACCCCAGCCTGGCCCCAGCCCTGCCCTAGCTCCAGCCCTAGCCCTGTCCCCAGCCTCAGCCCGTGCCCCTGCCCCAGTCCCAGTCCTGCCCCATCCCAGGCCCCAGCCCCAGCCCTGCCCCCAGCCCAGCCCCAGACCCAGCCTGTCCCCAGCCCTGTCCCCAGCCCTGCCCCAGCCCAGCCCCAGCCAGCGCCCAGCCCTAGCCCCGGACCCAGCCCCAGCCCCAGCCCCACACCTGGCCCCAAACCCTGCCCCAGCCAAGCCCCAGCCCCAGTCCAGACCCTGCCCTGGACCCAGTCCCAGCCCCACCCCCGGCCCCAGCCCCGGCCCCAGCCCCGGCCCCAGCCAAGCCCCACTCACGGCCCCATCCCCGGCCCCAGCCCAGCTCCAGCCACAGCGCAGCCACAGCCCCCGCCCTGCCCCTGCCCCAGCCCTGCCCCAGCCCAGCCCAGCCCCAGCCCAGCCTCAGCCCCAGCCTCCAGCCACAGCCCTGCCCAAGCCTTGGTTCCAGCCCGAGCCCCAACCCTGCCCATGCCCCGGCCCCACCCCGGCCCCAGCCCTGCCCCAGCCCCAGCCCAGCCCCAGCCCCGGCCCAAGCCCAGCCCCAGCCCTGCCCAAGCCTTGGTTCCAGCCCCAGCCCCAGCCCTGCCCCATCCCTGCCCCCAGCCCCGGCCACAGCCCCAGCCACAGCCCCAGCCATGCCCCAGCCACAGCCCCAGCCATGCCCCAGACCTGCCCCTACCCCAGCCCCAGCCCCAGCCCAAGCCCTACCCCAGCCCTGCCCCAGCCCCATCCATCAGCCCCAGCCAAGACCAAACCCTCAGCCCCAGCCCCCAGCCCCAGCCCCAGACCCAGCCTGGCCCCAGCCCTGTCCCCAGCCCTGCCCCAGCCCAGCCCCAGCCACCGCCCAGCCCTAGCCCCGGACCCTGCCCCAGTCCCAGTCCTGCCCCATCCCAGGCCCCAGCCCCACCCAAGCCCCCAGCCCAGCCCCAGACCCAGCCTGGCCCCAGCCCTGTCCCCAGCCCTGCCCCAGCCCAGCCCCAGCCACCGCCCAGCCCTAGCCCCGGACCCAGCCCCAGCCCCAGCCCCACACCTGGCCCCAAACCCTGCCCCCAGCCCAGCCCCAGCCCCACCCTGGACCCAGCCCCAGCCCCAGCCCAGCCCCAGCCCTGCCCCGGCCTAGCCCCAGCCCCAGCCCTGCCCTGGACCCAGCCCCAGCCCCACCCCAGCCTCATCCCCTGTCCAGGCCCAGACCTTCCCCAGCCCAAGCCCCAGCCCCAGCCCCAGCCCCATCCGTTCCCCCAGCCCAGCCCAGCCCCAGCCCCAGCCCTGCCCCCAGCCCAGCCCCAGCCCCAGCCAAAGCCCTGCCCCAGCCCAGCCCCAGCCACCGCCCAGCCCCAGCCCTGGACCCAGCCCCAGCCCCAGCCCTCTCCCAGTCCCCGCCCCAGCCCCAGTCCCGGCCCCAGCCAAGCCCCACTCACGGCCCCATCCCCGGCCCCAGCCCAGCTCCAGCCACAGCCCAGCCACAGCCCCCCGCCCTGCCCCTGCCCCAGCCCTGCCCCTGCCCCAGCCCTGCCCCAGCCCAGCCCCAGCCCCAGCACAGCCCCTGCCGTGGACCCAGCCCCAGCCCAGCCCCAGCCCTGGACCCAGCCCCAGTCGCAGCCCCGGCCCCAGCGCAGCCCAAGCCCAGCCCCAGCCCCGCCCTAGCCCAGCCCCAGCCCCACCCTCAGCCCCACCCCAGCTTTAGCCACAGTCCAGCCACAGCCCTGGACCTAGCCCCAGCCCAGCCCCAGCCCCAGCCACAGCCCTGCCCCAGCCCTGGACCCAGCCCCAGCCCTAGCCCAGCCCCAGCCCCAGCCAAAGCCCTGCCCCCAGCCCAGCCCCAGCCACCGCCCAGCCCCAGCCCTGGACCCAGCCCCAGCCCCAGCCCTCTCCCAGTCCCCGCCCCAGCCCCAGTCCCGGCCCCAGCCAAGCCCCACTCACGGCCCCATCCCCGGCCCCAGCCCAGCTCCAGCCACAGCCCAGCCACAGCCCCCGCCCTGCCCCTGCCCCAGCCCTGCCCCTGCCCCAGCCCTGCCCCAGCCCAGCCCCAGCCCCAGCACAGCCCCTGCCGTGGACCCAGCCCCAGCCCAGCCCCAGCCCTGGACCCAGCCCCAGTCGCAGCCCCGGCCCCAGCGCAGCCCAAGCCCAGCCCCAGCCCCGCCCTAGCCCAGCCCCAGCCCCACCCTCAGCCCCACCCCAGCTTTAGCCACAGTCCAGCCACAGCCCTGGACCTAGCCCCAGCCCAGCCCCAGCCCCAGCCACAGCCCTGCCCCAGCCCTGGACCCAGCCCCAGCCCTAGCCCAGCCCCAGACCCAGCCACAGCCCAACCCCAGCCCCGGCCCTACCCCTACCCAATCCCAGTCCATGCCCAGCCCCAGCCCTGCCCAGCCCCAGCCCCAGCCCCAGCCCTAGCCCTGCCCTGGACCCAGCCCCAGCCCCAGCCCCACCCCAGCCTCATCCGCTGCCCAGCCCCAGCCCTGCCCCAGCCCAAGCCCCAGCCCCAGCCCCATCCCCATTCCTGCCCCCAGTCCAGCCCCAGCCCCAGCCATGCCCCATCCCAGCCCCAGCCCCAGCCCCAGCCCAAGCCCTGCCCCAGTCCCTGCCCCAGCCCGGTCCTGGTCCCAGCCCAGCCTCAGACCAGCCCCAGCACTGCCCCAGCCAAAGCCCCAACCCCAGCCCAGCACCAGCCCTGACCCAGCCCCAGCCCTAGCCCAGCCCTGCCCTCAGCCCAGCCCCAGGCCCGGACCCAGCCCCGGCCTCAGCCCAGCCCTAACCTAGCCCTGCCCCAGCCCCAGGCCTAGCCCAGCCCTGCCCTCAGCCCAGCCCCAGCCCTGGACCAAGCCCCAGCCCTGAGCCGAACCCAGCCCCAGCCTGGCCCCAACCCTGCCCTAGCTCCAGCCCTTGCCCTGTCCCCAGCCTCGGCCCGTGCCCCTGCCCCAGTCCCAGTCTTGCCCCATCCCAGCCCCCAACCCCAGCCCTGCCCTCAGCCCAGCCCCAGACCCAGCGAGGCCCCAGCCCTGTCCCCAGCCCCAGTCGCAGCCCCGGCCCCAGCCCAGCTCCAGCCACAGCCCAGCCACAGCCCCCGCCCTGCCCCTGCCCCAGCCCTGCCCCAGCCCAGCCCCAGCCCCAGCACAGCCCCTGCTGTGGACCCAGACCCAGCCCAGCCCCAGCCCTGCCCCCAGCCCAGCCCCAGCCCCAGCCAAAGCCCTGCCCCAGCCACAGCCCCAGCCACCGCCCAGCCCCAGCCCTGGACCCAGCCCCAGCCCCAGCTCTCTCCCAGTCCCCGCCCCAGCCCCAGCCCCGGCCCCAGCCAAGCCCCACTCACGGCCCCATCCCCGGCCCCAGCCCAGCTCCAGCCACAGCCCATCCACAGCCCCCGCCCTGCGCCTGCCCCAGCCCTGCCCCAGCACAGCCCCTGCTGTGGACCCAGACCCAGCCCAGCCCCAGTCCTGGACCCAGCCCCAGTTCCAGCCCTGGCCCCAGCACAGCCCTAGCCCAGCCCCAGCCCAGCCCTAGCCCAGCCCCAGCCCCACCCTCAGCCCCACCCCAGCTTTAGCCACAGTCCAGCCACAGCCCTAGACCTAGCCCCAGCCCAGCCCCAGCCCCAGCCACAGCCCTGCCCCAGCCCTGGACCCAGCCCCAGCCCTAGCCCAGCCCCAGACCCAGCCCCAGCCCAACCCCAGCCCCGGCCCTACCCCTACCCTATCCCAGTCCATGCCCAGCCACAGCCCTGCCCCACCCTCGTCCCCAGCCCAGCCCCTGCCCCAGCTTTACCCCTGCCCAGTCCCGGTCCATGCCCAGCCCCAGCCCTGCCCAGCCCCAGACCCAGCCCCAGCCCTAGCCCTGCACCGAACCCAGCCCCAGCCCCACCCCAGCCTCATCCGCTGCCCAGCCCAGTCCCAGCCCCTGCCCCAGCCCTGCCCCGGCCCAGCCCTAGCCACAGCCCAGTCCCAGCCCTGGACCCAGCCTCAGTCGCAGCCCCGGCCCCAGCCCAGCCCTAGCCCAGCCCCAGCCCTACCCTCAGCCCCAGCCCAGCTCCACCCACAGCCCAGCCCCAGCCCTGGACCCAGCCCCAGCCCAGCCCCAGCCCCAGCCCCAGCACTGCCCCAGCCCAGCTCCAGCCACAGCCCAGCCCCAGCCCTAGACCCAGCCCCAGTCGCAGCCCCGGCCCCAGACCAGCCCTAGCCCAGCCCCAACCCATCCCTCAGCCCGAGCCCAGCTCCACCCACAGCCCAGCTACAGCCCTGGACCCAGCCCCAGCCCAGCCCCATCCCCAGCCCTGCCCCAGCCCTACCCTCAGCCCAGCCCCAGCCCCAGCCCGGCCCCAGTCCTGCCCCAGCCCCGGCCCCAGCCCCACCTTGGACCCAGCCCCAGCCCCAGCCCTGCCCCAGCCCTGCCCCAGCCTAGCCCCAGCCCCAGTCCAGCCCCTGCCCTGGACCCAGCCCCAGCCCCAGCCCGGCCCCAGTCCTGCCCCAGCAACGGCCACAGCCCCACCTTGGACACAGCCTCAGCCCCAGCCCAGCCCCAGCCACCGCCCAGCCCCAGCCCTGCCCATGCCTTCGTTCCAGCCCCAGCCCCAGCCCTGCGCCAACCCAGCCCCAGCCCAAGGCCCAGCCTCAAGCCTAGTCCTGCCCCAGCCCTGGCCCCAATCCAGCCCCAGCCCTACCCCTACCTCAGCCCTAGCCCCAGCCCTGTCCGCAGCCCCAGCCCCAGCCCCACCCTCGCCACCAGCCCAGCCCCAGCCCCAACCTTGCCCCCAGCCCAGCCCCAGTTCCAGCCCTGCCCCAGCCCTGCCCCGGCCCCAGACCCAGCCCCAGACCCAGACTCGGCCCCAGCCCAGCCCCAGCCATAGCCCTGCCCCAGTCCCCGCCCCAGCCCCAGCCCCAGCCCCAGCCCTGTGCCAGCCCTACCCCAGCCCTGCCCCAGTCCCAGCTCCAGCCCAGCCCAGCTCTGGACCCAGCCCCAGCCCCACCCCCGGACCCATCCCCAGGCCCAGCCCAGCCGTAGCCCCCGCCCTGCCCCAGCCCTGCACCGAACCCAGCCCCAGCCTAGCCCCAGCCCTGCCCCAGCTCTGGCCCCAGCCCTGGCCCCAGCCCTGGCCCCAGCCCCAGCCCAGCCCCACCCTCGGCCCCAGCCCAGCCCCTGCCCTAACCCTGCTCCGGCCCAGCCCTAGCCACAGCCCAGCCACAGCCCTGGACCCAGCCTCAGTCACAGCCCCGGCCCCAGCCCAGCCCTAGCCCAGCCCCAGCCCCACCCTCAGCCCCAGCCCAGCCCCAGCCCCAGCCCCAGCCCCATCACTGCCCCAGCCCAGCTCCACCCACAGCCCAGCCCCAGCCCTGGACCCAGCCCCAGTCGCAGCCCCGGCCCCAGCCCAGCTCCAGCCACAGCCCAGCCACAGCCCCCGCCCTGCCCCTGCCCCAGCCCTGCCCCAGCCCAGCCCCAGCCCCAGCACAGCCCCTGCTGTGGACCCAGACCCAGCCCAGCCCCAGTCCTGGACCCAGACCCAGCCCCAGCCCCACCCCCAGCCCAGCCCAGCCCCAGCCACCGCCCAGCCCCAGCCCTGGACCCAGCCCCAGCCCCAGCCCTCTCCCAGTCCCCGCCCCAGCCCCAGTCCCGGCCCCAGCCAAGCCCCACTCACGGCCCCATCCCCGGCCCCAGCCCAGCTCCAGCCACAGCCCATCCACAGCCCCCGCCCTGCGCCTGCCCCAGCCCTGCCCCAGCACAGCCCCTGCTGTGGACCCAGACCCAGCCCAGCCCCAGTCCTGGACCCAGCCCCAGTTCCAGCCCTGGCCCCAGCACAGCCCTAGCCCAGCCCCAGCCCAGCCCTAGCCCAGCCCCAGCCCCACCCTCAGCCCCACCCCAGCTTTAGCCACAGTCCAGCCACAGCCCTAGACCTAGCCCCAGCCCAGCCCCAGCCCCAGCCACAGCCCTGCCCCAGCCCTGGACCCAGACCCAGCCCTAGCCCAGCCCCAGACCCAGCCCCAGCCCAACCCCAGCCCCGGCCCTACCCCTACCCTATCCCAGTCCATGCCCAGCCACAGCCCTGCCCCACCCTCGTCCCCAGCCCAGCCCCTGCCCCAGCTTTACCCCTGCCCAGTCCCGGTCCATGCCCAGCCCCAGCCCTGCCCAGCCCCAGACCCAGCCCCAGCCCTAGCCCTGCACCGAACCCAGCCCCAGCCCCACCCCAGCCTCATCCGCTGCCCAGCCCCAGCCCAGCCCCTGCCCCAGACACAGCCCAGTCCCAGCCCTGGACCCAGCCTCAGTCGCAGCCCCGGCCCCAGCCCAGCCCTAGCCCAGCCCCAGCCCCACCCTCAGCCCCAGCCCAGCTCCACCCACAGCCCAGCCCCAGCCCTGGACCCAGCCCCAGCCCAGCCCCAGCCCCAGCCCCAGCACTGCCCCAGCCCAGCTCCACCCACAGCCCAGCCCCAGCCCTGGACCCAGCCCCAGTCGCAGCCCCCGCCCCAGACCAGCCCTAGCCCAGCCCCAACCCATCCCTCAGCCCGAGCCCAGCTCCACCCACAGCCCAGCTACAGCCCAGGACCCAGCCCCAGCCCAGCCCCATCCCCAGCCCTGCCCCAGCCCTACCCTCAGCCCAGCCCCAGCCCCAGCCCGGCCCCAGTCCTGCCCCAGCCCCGGCCCCAGCCCCACCTTGGACCCAGCCCCAGCCCCAGCCCTGCCCCAGCCCTGCCCCAGCCTAGCCCCAGCCCCAGTCCAGCCCTTGCCCTGGACCCAGCCCCAGCCCCAGCCCGGCCCCAGTCCTGCCCCAGCAACGGCCACAGCCCCACCTTGGACACAGCCTCAGCCCCAGCCCAGCCCCAGCCACCGCCCAGCCCCAGACCTGCCCCTGCCCAGCCCCAGCCCCACCCTGGACACTGCCCCAGCCCCAGCCCTGCCCCAGCCCTACCCTCAGCCCAGCCCCAGCCACCGCCCAGCCCCAGACCTGCTCCTGCCCAGCCCCAGCCCCACCCTGGCTCCAGCCCCAGCCCCAGCCCCAGCCCTGCCCATGCCTTCGTTCCAGCCCCAGCCCCAGCCCTGCGCCAACCCAGCCCCAGCCCAAGGCCCAGCCTCAAGCCTAGTCTTGCCCCAGCCCTGGCCCCAATCCAGCCCCAGCCCTACCCCTACCTCAGCCCTAGCCCCAGCCCTGTCCGCAGCCCCAGCCCCAGCCCCACCCTTGCCACCAGCCCAGCCCCAGCCCCAACCTTGCCCCCAGCCCAGCCCCAGTTCCAGCCCTGCCCCAGCCCTGCCCCGGCCCCAGACCCAGCCCCGGACCCAGACTCGGCCCCAGCCCAGCCCCAGCCATAGCCCTGCCCCAGTCCCCGCCCCAGCCCCAGCCCCAGCCCCAGCCCTGTGCCAGCCCTACCCCAGCCCAGCCCCGGTCCCAGCCCAGCCCAAGCCCTGGCCCAACCCCAGCCCAAACCCCATCCTTGCCCCCAGCCCAGAACCAGCCCAGCCCTAGCCCTGCCCCAGTCCCAGCTCCAGCCCAGCCCAGCTCTGGACCCAGCCCCAGCCCCACCCCCGGACCCATCCCCGGTCCCAGCCCAGCCGTAGCCCCCGCCCTGCCCCAGCCCTGCACCGAACCCAGCCCCAGCCTGGCCCCAGCCCTGCCCCAGCTCTGGCCCCAGCCCTGTCCCAAGCCCTGTCCCCAGCCCCAGCCCCAGCCCCACCCTCGGCCCCAGCCCAGCCCCTGCCCTAGCCCTGCCCCGGCCCAGCCCTAGCCACAGCCCAGTCCCAGCCCTGGACCCAGCCTCAGTCACAGCCCCGGCCCCAGCCCAGCCCTAGCCCAGCCCCAGCCCCACCCTCAGCCCCAGCCCAGCCCCAGCCCCAGCCCAGCCACAGCCCTGGACCCAGCCCCAGCCCAGCCCCAGCCCCAGCCCCAGCCCCAGCACTGCCCCAGCCCCAGCCCCACCCTCAGCCCCAGCCCAGCCCCAGCCCCAGCCCAGCCACAGCCCTGGACCCAGCCCCAGCCCAGCCCCAGCCCCAGCCCCAGCCCCAGCACTGCCCCAGCCCAGCTCCACCCACAGACCAGCCCCAGCCATGGACCCAGCCCCAGTCGCAGCCCCGGCCCCAGCCCAGCTCCAGCCACAGCCCATCCACAGCCCCCGCCCTGCCCCAGCCCAGCCCCAGCCCCAGCACAGCCCCTCCTGTGGACCCAGACCCAGCCCAGCCCCAGTCCTGGACCCAGCCCCAGTTCCAGCCCCGGCCCCAGCACAGCCCTAGCCCAGCCCCAGCCCAGCCCTAGCCCAGACCCAGACCCAGCCCCAGCCCAACCCCAGCCCCGGCCCTACCCCTACCCAATCCCAGTCCATGCCCAGCCACAGCCCTGCCCCACCCTCGTCCCCAGCCCAGACCCTGCCCCAGCTTTACCAATGCCCAGTCCCGGTCCATGCCCAGCCCCAGCCCTGCCCAGCCCCAGACCCAGCCCCAGCCCTAGCCCTGCACCGAACCCAGCCCCAGCCCCACCCCAGCCTCATCCGCTGCCCTGCCCCAGCCCAGCCCTAGCCACAGCCCAGTCCCAGCCCTGGACCCAGCCTCAGTCGCAACCCCGGCCCCAGCCCAGCCCTAGCCCAGCCCCAGCCCCAACCTCAGCCCCAGCCCAGCCCCAGCCCCAGCCCAGCCACAGCCCTGGACCCAGCCCCAGCCCCAGCCCCAGCACTGCCCCAGCCCAGCTCCACCCACAGCGCAGCCCCAGCCCTGGACCCAGCCCCAGTCGCAGCCACAGCCCAAGCCCAGCCCTAGCCCAGCCCCAACCCCACCCTCAGCCCCAGCCCAGCTCCACCCACAGCCCAGCCACAGCCCTGGACCCAGCCCCAGCCCAGCCCCATTCCCAGCCCTGCCCCAGCCCTACCCTCAGCCCAGCCTCAGCCCCAGCCTGGCCCCAGTCCTGCCCCAGCCCCGGCCCCAGCCCCACCTTGGACCCAGCCCCAGCCCCAGCCCTACCCCAGCCCTGCCCCAGCCTAGCCCCAGCCCAGCCCCAGCCCCAGTCACAGCCCTGCCCCAGCCCTGGTCCCAGCCCCAGCCCTAGCCCAGCCCCAGACCCAGCCCCAGCCCAACCCCAGCCCCGGCCCTACCCCTACCCAATCCCAGTCCATGCCCAGCCACAGCCCTGCCCCAGCTTTACACCTGCCCAGTCCCAGTCCATGCCCAGCCCCAGCCCTGCCCAGCCCCAGCCCAGCCCCTGCCCCAGCCCTGCCCCGGCCCAGCCCTAGCCGCAGCCCAGTCCCAGCCCTGGACCCAGCCTCAGTCGCAGCCCCGGCCCCAGCCCAGCCCTAGCCCAGCCCCACCCCCACCCTCAGCCCCAGCCCAGCCCCAGCCACAGCCCAGCCCCAGCCCTGGACCCAGCCCCAGTCGCAGCCCCGGCCCCAGCCCAGCCCTAGCCCAGCCCCAACCCCACCCTCAGCCCCAGCCCAGCTCCACCCACAGCCCAGCCACAGCCCTGGACCCAGCCCCAGCCCAGCCCCATCCCCAGCCCTGCCCCAGCCCTACCCTCAGCCCAGCCCCAGCCCCAGCCCGGCCCCAGTCATGCCCCAGCCCCGGCCCCAGCCCCACCTTGGACCCAGCCCCAGCCCCAGCCCAGCCCCAGCCCGGCCCCAGCCTAGCCCCAGCCCCAGTCCAGCCCCTGCCCTGGACCCAGCCCCAGCCCCAGCCTCAGCCCCAGCCCCATCCTTGCCCCCAGCCCAGGCCTCGCCCGCCCCAGCCCCAGCCCCAGCCCTGCCCTGGACCCAGCCCCAGCCCCACCCCAGCATCATCCCCAGCCCAGGCCTAGCCCTGCCCCAGCCCAAGCCCCAGCCCCAGCCCCATCCCCATCCCAGTCCCCAGCCCAGCCCCAGCCCCAGCCCTGTTCCAGCCCAGCCTCAGCCACCGCCCAGCCCCAGCCCCAGCCCCAGGCCTGCCCCCGTCCCTGCCCCAGCCCAGTCCTGGTCCCAGCCCAGCCCCAGCCCTGGACCCAGCCCCAGCCCCACCCCAGTCTCATCCCCAGCCCTGCCCCAGCCTAGCCCCAGCCCCAGCCCAGCCTCAGCCCTGGACCCAGCCCCAGCCCCACCCCAGCCTCATTCCCAGCCCAGGCCCAGACCTGCCCCAGCCCCAGCCCTGCCCTGGACCCAGCCCCGGCCCCACCCCAGCCTCATCCCCAGTCCAGGCCCAGACCTGCCCCAGCCCAAGCCCCAGCCCCAGCCCCAGCCCCAGCCCCAGCCCTATCCGTTCCCCCAGCCCAGCCAAGCCCCAGCCCCAGCCACCGCCCAGCCCAGCCCTGGACCCATCCCAGGCCCCAGCCAAGCCCCACTCACGGCCCCATCCCCGGCCCCAGCCCAGCTCCAGCCTCCAGCCCCAGCCCCAGACCTGGCCCCAGCCCAGCCCCAGCCCTGCCCCAGCCCTGCCCCTGCCCTAGTCCCCAGCCCACTCCCAGCACAGCACCAGCACAGCCCCAGCCCTAGACCCAGCCCATCCCCTGCCCAAGCCCCAGCCCAGCCCTGCCCCCAGCTCAGCCCCAGCCCAGCCCCAGCCCTGCTCCAGCCCTGCCCAGCCACCAGCCCACCCTTGCCCCAGCCCCAGCCCAGCCCTAGCCCCAGCCCAGCCCCAGCCCAGCCTCGGTCCCAGCCTCCAGCCCCAGCCTCCAGCCCCAGCCCTGCCCAAGCCTTGGTTCCAGCCCCAGCCCTAACCCTGCTCAAGCCCCGGCCCCAGCCCAGCCCCAGCCCTGCCCCAGCCCCAGCCCAGCCCTAGCCCAGCCCTGACCCAGCCCCAGCCCCAGCCTTAGCCATGCCCAAGACTTGGTTCCTGCCCCAGCCCCAGCCCTGATCCAGCCCCACCCTCGGCCCCAGCCCAGCCCCAGTCCCAGCCCTGCCCCGGCCCAGCCATGCCCCCAGCCCAGCCCCTGCCCTGGACCCAGCCCCAGCCCAGCCCCAGCCCCAGCCCCAGCCCCAGCCCCAGCCCCAGCCCCAGGCCTGCCCCAGCCCAGCCACAGCCACAGCCCAGCCCCAGCCCTGGACCTAGCCCCAGTCACAGCCCTGGCCCCAGCCCAGCCCTAGCCCAGACCCCGCCCCACCCTCAGCCCCAGCCCAGCTCCAGCCACAGACCAGCCACAGCCCTGGACCCAGCCCAAGCCCCAGGCCTGCCCCAGCCCAACCCCAGCCCCAGCCCCAGCCCCAGCCTCGGCCCCAGCCCAGCCCCTGCCCCAGCCCTGCCCCGGCCCAGCCCTAGCCACAGACCAGTCCCAGCCCTGGACCCAGCCTCAGTCGCAGCCCCGGCCCCAGCCCAGCCCTAGCCTAGCCCCAGCCCCACCCTCAGCCCCAGCCCAGCCCCAGCCCCAGCCCAGCCACAGCCCTGGACCCAGCCCCAGCCCAGCCCCAGCCCCAGCCCCAGCCCCAGCCCCAGCACTGCCCCAGCCCAGCTCCACCCACAGCCCAGCCCCAGCCCCAGCCCCAGCCCCAGCACTGCCCCAGCCCAGCCCCATCCCCAGCCCTGCCCCAGCCCTACCCTCAGCCCAGCCCCAGCCCCAGCCCGGCCCCAGTCCTGCCCCAGCCCCGGCCCCAGCCCCACCTTGGACCCAGCCCCAGCCCCAGCCCAGCCCCAGCCCTGGACCCAGCCCCAGCCCCAGCCCTCTCCCAGTCCCTGCCCCAGCCCCAGCCCCGGCCCCAGCCAAGCCCCATTCACGGCCCCATCCCCGGCCCCAGCCCAGCTCCAGCCACAGCCCATCCACAGCCCCTGCCCTGCCCCTGCCCCAGCCTTGCCCCTGCCCAGCCCCAGCCCCACCACAGCCCCTGCTGTGGACCCAGACCCAGCCCAGCCCCAGTCCTGGACCCAGCCCCAATTCCAGTCCCGGCCCCAGCACAGCCCTAGCCCAGCCCCAGCCCAGCCCTAGCCCAGCCCCAGCCCCACCCTCAGCCCCACCCCAGCTTTAGCCACAGTCCAGCCACAGCCCTGGGCCTAGCCCCAGCCCAGCCGCAGCCCCAGCCACAGCCCTGCCCCAGCCCTGGACCCAGCCCCAGCCCTAGCCCAGCCCCAGCCCCAGCCCAAGCCCAACCCCAGCCCCGGCCCTACCCCTACCCAATCCCAGTCCATGCCCAGCCACAGCCCTGCCCCACCCTCGTCCCCAGCCCAGCCCCTGCCCCAGCTTTACCCCTGCCCAGTCCCGGTCCATGCCCAGCCCCAGCCCTGCCCAGCCCCAGACCCAGCCCCAGCCCTAGCCCTGCACCGAACCCAGCCCCAGCCCCACCCCAGCCTCATCTGCTGCCCAGCCCCAGCCCAGCCCCTGCCCCAGCCCTGCCCCGGCCCAGCCCTAGCCACAGCCCAGTCCCAGCCCTGGACCCAGCCTCAGTCGCAGCCCCGGCCCCAGCCCAGCCCTAGCCCAGCCCCAGCCCCAGCCCAGCCACAGCCCTGGACCCAGCCCCAGCCCAGCCCCAGCCCCAGCCCCAGCACTGCCCCAGCCCAGCTCCACCCACAGCCCAGCCCCAGCCCTGGACCCAGCCCCAGTTGCAGCCCCGGCCCCAGCCCAGACCTAGCCCAGCCCCAACCCCACCCTCAGCCCCAGCCCAGATCCACCCACAGCCCAGCCACAGCCCTGGACCCAGCCCCAGCCCAGCCCCATCCCCAGCCCTGCCCCAGCCCTACCCTCAGCCCAGCCCCAGCCCCAGCCCGGCCCCAGTCCTGCCCCAGCCCCGGCCCCAGCCCCACCTTGGACCCAGCCCCAGCCCCAGCCCAGCCCCAGCCCTGCTCCAGCCTAGCCCCAGCCCCAGTCCAGCCCCTGCCCTGGACCCAGCCCCAGCCCCAGCCCTCAGCCCCAGCCCAGCTCCACCCACAGCCCAGCCACAGCCCTGGACCCAGCCCCAGCCCAGCCCTAGCCCCAGCCCAGCTCCACCCACAGCCCAGCCACAGCCCTGGACCCAGCCCCAGCCCAGCCCCAGCCCTACCCTCAGCCCAGCCCCAGCCCCAGCCCTGCCCCAGCCCTACCCTCAGCCCAGCCCCAGCCCCAGCCCTCAGCCCCAGCCCAGCTCCACCCACAGCCCAGCCACAGCCCTGGACCCAGCCCCAGCCCAGCCCTAGCCCCAGCCCAGCTCCACCCACAGCCCAGCCACAGCCCTGGACCCAGCCCCAGCCCAGCCCCAGCCCTACCCTCAGCCCAGCCCCAGCCCCAGCCCTGCCCCAGCCCTACCCTCAGCCCAGCCCCGGCCCCAGCCCAAGCCCCAGCCCTGCCCCAGCTCATCCCCAGACCAGCCCCGGCCCCAACCCCTGCCCCAGCCCCAGTTCCAGCCCCGGCCCTGCCCCAGCTCATCCCCAGCCCAGCCCCGGCCCCAGCCTCCAGCCCCAGCCCCAGACCTGGCCCCAGCCCAGCCCCAGCCCTGCCCCAGCCCTGCCCCTGCCCTAGTCCCCAGCCCACTCCCAGCACAGCACCAGCACAGCCCCAGCCCTAGACCCAGCCCATCCCCTGCCCAAGCCCCAGCCCAGCCCTGCCCCCAGCTCAGCCCCAGCCCAGCCCCAGCCCTGCCCAGCCACCAGCCCACCCTTGCCCCAGCCCCAGCCCAGCCCTAGCCCCAGCCCAGCCCCAGCCCAGCCTCGGTCCCAGCCTCCAGCCCCAGCCCTGCCCAAGCCTTGGTTCCAGCCCCAGCCCTAACCCTGCTCAAGCCCCGGCCCCAGCCCAGCCCCAGCCCTGCCCCAGCCCCAGCCCAGCCCTAGCCCAGCCCTGACCCAGCCCCAGCCCCAGCCTTAGCCATGCCCAAGACTTGGTTCGTGCCCCAACCCCAGCCCTGCCCCAGCCCCACCCTCGGCCCCAGCCCAGCCCCAGTCCCAGCCCTGCCCCGGCCCAGCCATGCTCCCAGCCCAGCCCCTGCCCTGGACCCAGCCCCAGCCCAGCCCCAGCCCCAGCCCCAGCCCCAGGCCTGCCCAAGCCCAGCCCCAGCCACAGCCCAGCCCCAGCCCTGGACCTAGCTCCAGTCACAGCCCTGGCCCCAGCCCAGCCCTAGCCCAGCCCCCGCCCCACCCTCAGCCCCAGCCCAGCTCCAGCCACAGACCAGCCCCAGCCCTGGACCCAGCCCCAGCCCCAGCCCTGCCCCAGCCCAACCCCAGCCCCAGCCCGAGCCCCACCCTCGGCCCCAGCCCAGCCCCAGCCCCAGCCCAGCCACAGCCCTGGACCCAGCCCCAGCCCAGCCCCAGCCCCAGACCCAGCCCCAGCACTGCCCCAGCCCAGCTCCACCCACAGCCCAGCCCCAGCCCCAGACCCAGCACTGCCCCAGCCCAGCCCTATCCCCAACCCTGCCCCAGCCCTACCCTCAGCCCAGCCCCAGCCCCAGCCCGGCCCCAGTCCTGCCCCAGCCCCGGCCCCAGCCCCACCTTGGACCCAGCCCCAGCCCCAGCCCAGCCCCAGCCCAGCCCCAGTCCTGCTCCAGCCTAGCCCCAGCCCCAGTCCAGCCCCTGCCCTGGACCCAGCCCCAGCCCCAGCCCAGCTCCAGCCTAGCCCCAGCCCCAGTCCAGCCCCTGCCCTGGACCCAGCCCCAGCCCCAGCCCGGCCCCAGTCCTGCCCCAGCCCCGGCCACAGCCCCACCTTGGACACAGCCTCAGCCCCAGCCCAGCCCCAGCCACCGCCCCGCCCCAGACCTGCCCCTGCCCAGCCCCAGCCCCACCCTGGAACCAGCCCCAGCCCCAGCCCCAGCCCCAGCCCTACCCTGAGCCCAGCCCCAGCCACCGCCCAGCCCCAGACCTGCCCCTGCCCAGCCCCAGCCCCACCCTGGACCCAGCCCCAGCCCCAGCCCTGCCCCAGCCCTGCCCCAGCCCTACCCCAGCCTAGCCCCAGCCCCAGCCCCAGCCCTGCCCTGGACCCAGCCCCAGCCCCACCCCAGCCTCATCCCCAGTCCAGGCCCAGACCTTCCCCAGCCCAAGCCCCAGCCCCAGCCCCAGCCCCATCCGTTCCCCCAGCCCAGCCCAGCCCCAGCCCCAGCCCTGCCCCCAGCCCAGCCCCAGCCCCAGCCACCGCCCAGCCCAGCCCTGGACCCAGCCCCCGCCCCACCCCCGGCCCCAGCCCCGGCCCCAGCCCCGGCCCCAGCCAAGCCCCACTCACGGCCCCAGCCCCGGCCCCAGCCCAGCTCCAGCCACAGCCCAGCCACAGCCCCCGCCCTGCCCCTGCCCCAGCCCTGCCCCAGCCCCATCCATCAGCCCCAGCCAAGACCCAGCCCTCAGCCCCAGCCCCCAGCCCCAGCCCCAGCCCCAGTCCTGCGCCAGCCCTGCCCCGCCCTGCCTCAGCCTTGTCCCCAGCCCCAGCCCCAGCCCCAGCTGAGCCCCAGCCCAGCCCCGGCCCCAGCCCAAGCCCCAGCCCTGCCCCAGCTCATCCCCAGACCAGCCCCGGCCCCAACCCCTGCCCCAGCCCCAGTTCCAGCCCCGGCCCTGCCCCAGCTCATCCCCAGCCCAGCCCCGGCCCCAGCCTCCAGCCCCAGCCCCAGACCTGGCCCCAGCCCAGCCCCAGCCCTGCCCCAGCCCTGCCCCTGCCCTAGTCCCCAGCCCACTCCCAGCACAGCACCAGCACAGCCCCAGCCCTAGACCCAGCCCATCCCCTGCCCAAGCCCCAGCCCAGCCCTGCCCCCAGCTCAGCCCCAGCCCAGCCCCAGCCCTGCCCCAGCCCTGCCCAGCCACCAGCCCACCCTTGCCCCAGCCCCAGCCCAGCCCTAGCCCCAGCCCAGCCCCAGCCCAGCTTCGGTCCCAGCGTCCAGCCCCAGCCCTGCCCAAGCCTTGGTTCCATCCCCAGCCCTAACCCTGCTCAAGCCCCGGCCCCAGCCCAGCCCCAGCCCTGCCCCAGCCCCAGCCCAGCCCTAGCCCAGCCCTGACCCAGCCCCAGCCCCAGCCTTAGCCATGCCCAAGACTTGGTTCCTGCCCCAGCCCCAGCCCTGCCCCAGCCCCACCCTCGGCCCCAGCCCAGCCCCAGTCCCCGCCCTGCCCCGGCCCAGCCATGCCCCCAGCCCAGCCCCTGCCCTGGACCCAGCCCCAGCCCAGCCCCAGCCCCAGCCCCAGCCCCAGGCCTGCCCCAGCCCAGCCCCAGCCACAGCCCAGCCCCAGCCCTGGACCTAGCCCCAGTCACAGCCCTGGCCCCAGCCCAGCCCTAGCCCAGCCCCCGCCCCACCCTCAGCCCCAGCCCAGCTCCAGCCACAGACCAGCCACAGCCCTGGACCCAGCCCCAGCCCCAGCCCTGCCCCAGCCCAACCCCAGCCCCAGCCCAGCCCCCCGCCCCGGCCCTGCCCCAGCCCAACCCCAGCCACTGCCCTGCCCCAGCCCTGGACCCAGCCCTAGTCGCAGCCCCGGCCCCAGCCCCAGCCCCAGCCCCAGCCCCAGCCCAACCCCAGCCCCCGTCCAGCCCCTGCCCCGGACCAGTCCCAGCCCAGCCCCAGCCCCAGCCCCAGCCCTGCCCCAGCCCAGCCCCAGCCACAGCCCAGCCCCAGCCCTGGATCCAGACCAAGTCGCAGCCCCGGCCCCAGCCCAGCCCTAGCCCAGCCCCAGCCCCACCCTCAGCCCCAGCCCAGCTCCAGCCACAGCCCAGCCACAGCCCTGGACCCAGCCCCAGCCACTGCCCCAGCCCCAGCCCAGCCCTAGCCCAGCCCCAGCCCTGGACCCAGCCCCAGCTCTGAGCCGAACCCAGCCCCAGCCTGGCCCCAGCCCTGCCCTAGCTCCAGCCCTAGCCCAGTCCCGAGCCTCGGCCCGTGCCCCTGCCCCAGTCCCAGTCCTGCCCCATCCCGGCCTCCAGCCCCAGCCCTGCCCTCAGCCCAGACCCAGACCCAGGCTGGCCCCAGCCCTGTCCCGAGCCCCAGCCACTGCCCAGCCCCAGGCCCAGACCCAACCTAGCCCCAGCCCTGCCCCAGCCGCAGCCCCAGGCCTGACCTCAGCCCTGCCCCAGCCCTGGCTCCTGCCCCAGCCCTGGCTCTAGCCCCAGCCCCAGCCCTGCGCCAACCCAGCCCCAGCCCAAGGCCCAGCCTCAAGCCTAGTCCTGCCCCAGCCCTGGCACCAATCCAGCCCCAGCCCTACCCCTACCTCAGCCCTAGCCCCAGCCGTGTCCGCAGCCCCAGCCCCAGCCCCACCCTCGCCACCAGCCCAGCCCCAGCCCCAACCTTGCCCCCAGCCCAGCCCCAGTTCCAGCCCTGCCCCGGCCCCAGACCCAGCCCCGGACCCAGACTCGGCCCCAGCCCAGCCCCAGCCCTGTGCCAGCCCTACCCCAGCCCAGCCCCGGTCCCAGCCCAGCCCAAGCCCTGGCCCAACCCCAGCGCAAACCCCATCCTTGCCCCCAGCCCAGAACCAGCCCAGCCCTAGCCCTGCCCCAGTCCCAGCTCCAGCCCAGCCCAGCTCTGGACCCAGCCCCAGCCCCACCCCCGGACCCATCCCCAGTCCCAGCCCAGCCGTAGCCCTCGCCCTGCCCCAGCCCTGCACCGAACCCAGCCCCAGCCTGGCCCCAGCCCTGCCCCAGCTCTGGCCCCAGCCCTGTCCCCAGCCCTGTCCCCAGCCCCAGCCCCAGCCCCACCCTCGGCCCCAGCCCAGCCCCTGCCCCAGCCCTGCCCCGGCCCAGCCCAGTCCCAGACCTGGACCCAGCCTCAGTCGCAGCCCCGGCCCCAGCCCAGCCATAGCCCAGCCCCAGCCCCTCCCTCAGCCCCAGCCCAGCCACAGCCCTGGACCCAGCCCCAGCCCAGCCCCAGCCCCAGCCCTGCCCCAGCCCAGCTCCACACACAGCCAAGCCCCAGCCCTGGAGCCAGCCCCATCCCCAGCCCTGCCCCAGCCCTACCCTCAGCCCAGCCCCAGCCCCAGCCCGGCACCAGTCCTGCCCCAGTCCCGGCCCCAGCCCCACCTTGGACCCAGCCCCAGCCCCAGCCCAGCCCCAGCCCTGCCCCAGCCTAACCCCAGCCCCAGTCCAGCCCCTGCCCTGGACCCAGCCCCAGCCCCAGCCCGGCCCCAGTCCTGCCCTAGCCCAGCCCCCGCCCCACCCTCAGCCCCAGCCCAGCTCCAGCCACAGACCAGCCACAGCCCTGGACCCAGCCCCAGCCCCAGCCCTGCCCCAGCCCAACCCCAGCCCCAGCCCAGCCCCCCGCCCCGGCCCTGCCCCAGCCCAACCCCAGCCACTGCCCTGCCCCAGCCCTGGACCCAGCCCTAGTCGCAGCCCCGGCCCCAGCCCCAGCCCCAGCCCCAGCCCCAGCCCAACCCCAGCCCCCGTCCAGCCCCTGCCCCGGACCAGTCCCAGCCCAGCCCCAGCCCCAGCCCCAGCCCTGCCCCAGCCCAGCCCCAGCCACAGCCCAGCCCCAGCCCTGGATCCAGACCAAGTCGCAGCCCCGGCCCCAGCCCAGCCCTAGCCCAGCCCCAGCCCCACCCTCAGCCCCAGCCCAGCTCCAGCCACAGCCCAGCCACAGCCCTGGACCCAGCCCCAGCCACTGCCCCAGCCCCAGCCCAGCCCTAGCCCAGCCCCAGCCCTGGACCAAGCCCCAGCTCTGAGCCGAACCCAGCCCCAGCCTGGCCCCAGCCCTGCCCTAGCTCCAGCCCTAGCCCAGTCCCCAGCCTCGGCCCGTGCCCCTGCCCCAGTCCCAGTCCTGCCCCATCCCGGCCTCCAGCCCCAGCCCTGCCCTCAGCCCAGACCCAGACCCAGGCTGGCCCCAGCCCTGTCCCGAGCCCCAGCCACTGCCCAGCCCCAGGCCCAGACCCAACCTAGCCCCAGCCCTGCCCCAGCCGCAGCCCCAGGCCTGACCTCAGCCCTGCCCCAGCCCTGGCTCCTGCCCCAGCCCTGGCTCTAGCCCCAGCCCCAGCCCTGCGCCAACCCAGCCCCAGCCCAAGGCCCAGCCTCAAGCCTAGTCCTGCCCCAGCCCTGGCACCAATCCAGCCCCAGCCCTACCCCTACCTCAGCCCTAGCCCCAGCCGTGTCCGCAGCCCCAGCCCCAGCCCCACCCTCGCCACCAGCCCAGCCCCAGCCCCAACCTTGCCCCCAGCCCAGCCCCAGTTCCAGCCCTGCCCCGGCCCCAGACCCAGCCCCGGACCCAGACTCGGCCCCAGCCCAGCCCCAGCCCTGTGCCAGCCCTACCCCAGCCCAGCCCCGGTCCCAGCCCAGCCCAAGCCCTGGCCCAACCCCAGCGCAAACCCCATCCTTGCCCCCAGCCCAGAACCAGCCCAGCCCTAGCCCTGCCCCAGTCCCAGCTCCAGCCCAGCCCAGCTCTGGACCCAGCCCCAGCCCCACCCCCGCACCCATCCCCAGTCCCAGCCCAGCCGTAGCCCTCGCCCTGCCCCAGCCCTGCACCGAACCCAGCCCCAGCCTGGCCCCAGCCCTGCCCCAGCTCTGGCCCCAGCCCTGTCCCCAGCCCTGTCCCCAGCCCCAGCCCCAGCCCCACCCTCGGCCCCAGCCCAGCCCCTGCCCCAGCCCTGCCCCGGCCCAGCCCAGTCCCAGCCCAGCCCCAGCCCTGCCCCAGCCTAACCCCAGCCCCAGTCCAGCCCCTGCCCTGGACCCAGCCCCAGCCCCAGCCCTGGCCCCAGCCCTTCCCCAGCTCCGGCCACAGCCCCACCTTGGACACAGCCTCAGCCCCATCCCAGCCCCAGCCACCGCCCCGCCCCAGACCTGCCCCTGCCCAGCCGCAGCCCCACCCTGGACCCAGCCCCAGCCCCAGCCCTGCCCCAGCCCTACCCCAGCCTAGCCCCAGCCCCAGCCCTGCCCTGGACCCAGCCCCAGCCCCACCCCAGCCTCATCCCCAGTCCAGGCCCAGACCTTCCCCAGCCCAAGCCCCAGCCCCAGCCCCAGCCCCATCCGTTCCCCCAGCCCAGCCCAGCCCCAGCCCCAGCCCTGCCCCCAGCCAAGCCCCAGCCCCAGCCACCGCCCAGCCCTAGCCCCGGACCCAGCCCCAGCCCCAGCCCCACACCTGGCCCCAACCCCTGCCCCAGCCAAGCCCCAGCCCCAGTCCAGACCCTGCCCTGGACCCAGTCCCAGCCACCGCCCAGACCCAGCCCTGCCCCAGCCCTGCCCCAGCCTAGCCCCAGCCCCAGCCCTGCCCTGGACCCAGCCCCAGCCCCACCCCAGCCTCATCCCCAGTCCAGGCCCAGACCTTCCCCAGCCCAGCCCCAGCCCCAGCCCTGCCCCCAGCCCAGCCCCAGCTTCAGCCAAAGCCCTGCCCCTGCCCAGACCCAGCCACCGCCCAGCCCCAGCCCCGGACCCAGCCCCAGCTTCAGCCCCAGCCCTCTCCCAGTCCCCGCCCCAGCCACAGCCCCAGCCCCAGCCCAGCCCCTGCCGTGGACCCAGCCCCAGCCCAGCCCCAGCCCTGGACCCAGCCCCAGTCGCAGCCCCGGCCCCAGCGCAGCCCTAGCCCAGCCCCAGCCCCGCCCTAGCCCAGCCCCAGCCCCACCCTCAGCCCCAGCCCAGCTTTAGCCACAGTCCAGCCACAGCCCTGGACCTAGCCCCTGCCCAGCCCCAGCCCCATCCGTTCCCCCAGCCCAGCCCCAGCCCCAGCCCCAGCCACCGCCCAGCCCAGCCCTGGACCCAGCCCCAGCCCCACCCCCGGCCCCAGCCCCGCCCCTAGCCCCGGCCCCAGCCAAGCCCCACTCACGGCCCCATCCCCAGCCCCAGCCCAGCTCCAGCCACAGCCCAGCCACAGCCCCCGCCCTGCCCCTGCCCCAGCCCTGCCCCAGCCCAGCCCAGCCCCAGCCCAGCCTCAGCCCCAGCCTCCAGCCACAGCCCTGCCCAAGCCTTGGTTCCAGCCCGAGCCCCAACCCTGCCCAAGCCCCGGCCCCAGCCCGGCCCCAGCCCTGCCCCAGCCCCAGCCCAGACCCAGCCCTGCCCAAGCCTTGGTTCCAGCCCCAGCCCCAGCCCTGCCCCATCCCTGCCCCCAGCCCCGGCCACAGCCCCAGCCACAGCCCCAGCCATGCCCCAGCCACAGCCCCAGCCATGCCCCAGACCTGCCCCGGCCCCAGCCCCAGCCCCAGCCCAAGCCCTACCCCAGCCCTGCCCCAGCCCCATCCATCAGCCCCAGCCAAGACCCAGCCCTCAGCCCCAGCCCCCAGCCCCAGCCCCAGCCCCAGTCCTGCGCCAGCCCTGCCCCGCCCTGCCTCAGCCTTGTCCCCAGCCCCAGCCCCAGCCCCAGCTGAGCCCCAGCCCAGCCCCGGCCCCAGCCCAAGCCCCAGCCCTGCCCCAGCTCATCCCCAGACCAGCCCCGGCCCCAACCCCTGCCCCAGCCCCAGTTCCAGCCCCGGCCCTGCCCCAGCTCATCCCCAGCCCAGCCCCGGCCCCAGCCTCCAGCCCCAGCCCCAGACCTGGCCCCAGCCCAGCCCCAGCCCTGCCCCAGCCCTGCCCCTGCCCTAGTCCCCAGCCCACTCCCAGCACAGCACCAGCACAGCCCCAGCCCTAGACCCAGCCCATCCCCTGCCCAAGCCCCAGCCCAGCCCTGCCCCCAGCTCAGCCCCAGCCCAGCCCCAGCCCTGCCCCAGCCCTGCCCAGCCACCAGCCCACCCTTGCCCCAGCCCCAGCCCAGCCTCGGTCCCAGCCTCCAGCCCCAGCCCTGCCCAAGCCTTGGTTCCACCCCAGCCCTAACCCTCCTCAAGCCCCGGCCCCAGCCCAGCCCCAGCCCTGCCCCAGCCCCAGCCCAGCCCTAGCCCAGCCCTGACCCAGCCCCAGCCCCAGCCTTAGCCATGCCCAAGACTTGGTTCCTGCCCCAGCCGCAGCACTGCCCCAGCCCCACCCTCGGACCCAGCCCAGCCCCAGTCCCAGCCCTGCCCCGGCCCAGCCATGCCCCCAGCCCAGCCCCTGCCCTGGACCCAGCCCCAGGCCTGCCCCAGCCCAGCCCCAGCCACAGCCCAGCCCCAGCCCTGGACCTAGCCCCAGTCACAGCCCTGGCCCCAGCCCAGCCCTAGCCCAGCCCCCGCCCCACCCTCAGCCCCAGCCCAGCTCCAGCCACAGACCAGCCACAGCCCTGGACCCAGCCCCAGCCCCGGACCCAGCCCCAGCCCCAGCCCCAGCCCCAGCCCAACCCCAGCCCCAGTCCAGCCCCTGCCCCGGACCAGTCCCAGCCCAGCCCCAGCCCCAGCCCCTGCCCTGCCCCAGCCCAGCCCCAGCCACAGCCCAGCCCCAGCCCTGGATCCAGACCAAGTCGCAGCCCCGGCCCCAGCCCAGCCCTAGCCCAGCCCCAGCCCCACCCTCAGCCCCAGCCCAGCTCCAGCCACAGCCCAGCCACAGCCCTGGACCCAGCCCCAGCCACTGCCCCAGCCCCAGCCCTGCCCTAGCCCAGCCCCAGCCCTGGACCAAGCCCCAGCCCTGAGCCGAACCCAACCCCAGCCCTGCCCCAGCCCTACCCCAGCCTCATCCCCAGTCCAGGCCCAGACCTTCCCCAGCCCAAGCCCCAGCTCCAGCCCCAGCCCCATCCGTTCCCCCAGCCCAGCCCAGCCCCAGCCCCAGCCCTGCTCCCAGCCAAGCCCCAGCCCCAGCCACCGCCCAGCCCAGCTCTGGACCCAGCCCCAGCCCCACCGCCGGCCCCAGCCCCGGCCCCAGCCCCGGCCCCAGCCAAGCCCCACTCACGGCCCCATCCCCGGCCCCAGCCCAGCTCCAGCCACAGCCCAGCCACAGCCCCCGCCCTGCCCCTGCCCCAGCCCTGCCCCAGCCCAGCCTCAGCCCCAGCCTCCAGCCACAGCCCTGCCCAAGCCTTGGTTCCAGCCCGAGCCCCAACCCTGCCCAAGCCCTGGCCCCAGCCCGGCCCCAGCCCAGCCCCAGCCCCAGCCCAGCCCCAGCCCCGGCCCAAGCCCAGCCCCAGCCCTGCCCAAGCCTTGCTTCCAGCCCCAGCCCCAGCCCTGCCCCATCCCTGCCCCCAGCCCCGGCCACAGCCCCAGCCACAGCCCCAGCCATGCCCCAGACCTGCCCCGGCCCCAGCCCCAGCCCCAGCCCAAGCCCTACCCCAGCCCTGCCCCAGCCCCATCCATCAGCCCCAGCCAAGACCCAGCCCTCAGCCCCAGCCCCCAGCCCCAGCCCCAGCCCCAGTCCTGCGCCAGCCCTGCCCCGCCCTGCCTCAGCCTTGTCCCCAGCCCCAGCCCCAGCCCCAGCTGAGCCCCAGCCCAGCCCCGGCCCCAGCCCAAGCCCCAGCCCTGCCCCAGCTCATCCCCAGACCAGCCCCGGCCCCAACCCCTGCCCCAGCCCCAGTTCCAGCCCCGGCCCTGCCCCAGCTCATCCCCAGCCCAGCCCCGGCCCCAGCCTCCAGCCCCAGCCCCAGACCTGGCCCCAGCCCAGCCCCAGCCCTGCCCCAGCCCTGCCCCTGCCCTAGTCCCCAGCCCACTCCCAGCACAGCACCAGCACAGCCCCAGCCCTAGACCCAGCCCATCCCCTGCCCAAGCCCCAGCCCAGCCCTGCCCCCAGCTCAGCCCCAGCCCAGCCCCAGCCCTGCCCCAGCCCTGCCCAGCCACCAGCCCACCCTTGCCCCAGCCCCAGCCCAGCCTCGGTCCCAGCCTCCAGCCCCAGCCCTGCCCAAGCCTTGGTTCCACCCCAGCCCTAACCCTCCTCAAGCCCCGGCCCCAGCCCAGCCCCAGCCCTGCCCCAGCCCCAGCCCAGCCCTAGCCCAGCCCTGACCCAGCCCCAGCCCCAGCCTTAGCCATGCCCAAGACTTGGTTCCTGCCCCAGCCGCAGCACTGCCCCAGCCCCACCCTCGGACCCAGCCCAGCCCCAGTCCCAGCCCTGCCCCGGCCCAGCCATGCCCCCAGCCCAGCCCCTGCCCTGGACCCAGCCCCAGCCCAGCCCCAGCCCCAGCCCCAGCCCCAGGCCTGCCCCAGCCCAGCCCCAGCCACAGCCCAGCCCCAGCCCTGGACCTAGCCCCAGTCACAGCCCTGGCCCCAGCCCAGCCCTAGCCCAGCCCCCGCCCCACCCTCAGCCCCAGCCCAGCTCCAGCCACAGACCAGCCACAGCCCTGGACCCAGCCCCAGCCCCAGCCCCAGCCCCAGCCCAACCCCAGCCCCAGTCCAGCCCCTGCCCCGGACCAGTCCCAGCCCAGCCCCAGCCCCAGCCCCTGCCCTGCCCCAGCCCAGCCCCAGCCACAGCCCAGCCCCAGCCCTGGATCCAGACCAAGTCGCAGCCCTGGCCCCAGCCCAGCCCTAGCCCAGCCCCAGCCCCACCCTCAGCCCCAGCCCAGCTCCAGCCACAGCCCAGCCACAGCCCTGGACCCAGCCCCAGCCACTGCCCCAGCCCCAGCCCTGCCCTAGCCCAGCCCCAGCCCTGGACCAAGCCCCAGCCCTGAGCCGAACCCAACCCCAGCCCTGCCCCAGCCCTACCCCAGCCTCATCCCCAGTCCAGGCCCAGACCTTCCCCAGCCCAAGCCCCAGCTCCAGCCCCAGCCCCATCCGTTCCCCCAGCCCAGCCCAGCCCCAGCCCCAGCCCTGCTCCCAGCCAAGCCCCAGCCCCAGCCACCGCCCAGCCCAGCTCTGGACCCAGCCCCAGCCACACCGCCGGCCCCAGCCCCGGCCCCAGCCCCGGCCCCAGCCAAGCCCCACTCACGGCCCCATCCCCGGCCCCAGCCCAGCTCCAGCCACAGCCCAGCCACAGCCCCAGCCCTGCCCCTGCCCCAGCACTGCCCCAGCCCAGCCTCAGCCCCAGCCTCCAGCCACAGCCCTGCCCAAGCCTTGGTTCCAGCCCGAGCCCCAACCCTGCCCAAGCCCTGGCCCCAGCCCGGCCCCAGCCCAGCCCCAGCCCCAGCCCAGCCCCAGCCCCGGCCCAAGCCCAGCCCCAGCCCTGCCCAAGCCTTGCTTCCAGCCCCAGCCCCAGCCCTGCCCCATCCCTGCCCCCAGCCCCGGCCACAGCCCCAGCCACAGCCCCAGCCATGCCCCAGACCTGCCCCTACCCCAGCCCCAGCCCCAGCCCAAGCCCTACCCCAGCCCTGCCCCAGCCCCATCCATCAGCCCCAGCCAAGACCCAGCCCTCAGCCCCAGCCCCCAGCCCCAGCCCCAGCCCCAGTCCTGCGCCAGCCCTGCCCCGCCCTGCCTCAGCCTTGTCCCCAGCCCCAGCCCCAGCCCCAGCTGAGCCCCAGCCCAGCCCCGGCCCCATCCCAAGCCCCAGCCCTGCCCCAGCTCATCCCCAGACCAGCCCCGGCCCCAACCCCTGCCCCAGCCCCAGTTCCAGCCCCGGCCCTGCCCCAGCTCATCCCCAGCCCAGCCCCGGCCCCAGCCTCCAGCCCCAGCCCCAGACCTGGCCCCAGCCCAGCCCCAGCCCTGCCCCAGCCCTGCCCCTGCCCTAGTCCCCAGCCCACTCCCAGCACAGCACCAGCACAGCCCCAGCCCTAGACCCAGCCCATCCCCTGCCCAAGCCCCAGCCCGGCCCTGCCCCCAGCTCAGCCCCAGCCCAGCCCCAGCCCTGCCCCAGCCCTGCCCAGCCACCAGCCCACCCTTGCCCCAGCCCCAGCCCAGCCCTAGCCCCAGCCCAGCCCCAGCCCAGCCTCGGTCCCAGCCTCCAGCCCCAGCCCTGCCCAAGCCTTGGTTCCAGCCCCAGCCCTAACCCTGCTCAAGCCCCGGCCCCAGCCCAGCCCCAGCCCTGCCCCAGCCCCAGCCCAGCCCTAGCCCAGCCCTGACCCAGCCCCAGCCCCAGCCTTAGCCATGCCCAAGACTTGGTTCCTGCCCCAACCCCAGCCCTGCCCCAGCCCCACCCTCGGCCCCAGCCCAGCCCCAGTCCCAGCCCTGCCCCGGCCCAGCCATGCCCCCAGCCCAGCCCCTGCCCTGGACCCAGCCCCAGCCCAGCCCCAGCCCCAGCCCCAGCCCCAGGCCTGCCCCAGCCCAGCCCCAGCCACAGCCCAGCCCCAGCCCTGGACCTAGCCCCAGTCACAGCCCTGGCCCCAGCCCAGCCCTAGCCCAGCCCCCGCCCCACCCTCAGCCCCAGCCCAGCTCCAGCCACAGACCAGCCACAGCCCTGGACCCAGCCCCAGCCCCAGCCCTGCCCCAGCCCAGCTCCACCCACAGCCCAGCCCCCCGCCCCGGCCCAGCCCCAGCCCAACCCCAGCCCCAGCCCAGCCCCAGCCCCAGTCCAGCCCCTGCCCCGGACCAGTCCCAGCCCAGCCCCAGCCCCAGCCCCAGCCCTGCCCCAGCCCAGCCCCAGCCACAGCCCAGCCCCAGCCCTGGATCCAGACCAAGTCGCAGCCCCGGCCCCAGCCCAGCCCTAGCCCAGCCCCAGCCCCACCCTCAGCCCCAGCCCAGCTCCAGTCACAGCCCAGCCACAGCCCTGGACCCAGCCCCAGCCACTGCCCCAGCCCCAGCCCTGCCCTAGCCCAGCCCCAGCCCTGGACCAAGCCCCACCCCTCAGCCGAACCCAGCCCCAGCCTGGCCCCAGCCCTGCCCTAGCTCCAGCCCTAGCCCTGTCCCCAGCCTCAACCCGTGCCCCTGCCCCAGTCCCAGTCCTGCCCCATCCCGGCCTCCAGCCCCAGCCCTGCCCTCAGCCCAGACCCAGACCCAGCCTGGCCCCAGCCCTGTCCCGAGCCCCAGCCACTGCCCAGCCCCAGGCCCAGACCCAGCCTAGCCCCAGCCCTGCCCCAGCCGCAGCCCCAGGCCTGACCTCAGCCCTGCCCCAGCCCTGGCTCCTGCCCCAGCCCTGGCTCCAGCCCCAGCCCCAGCCCTGCGCCAACCCAGCCCCAGCCCAAGGCCCAGCCTCAAGACTAGTCCTGCCCCAGCCCTGGCCCCAATCCAGCCCCAGCCCTACCCCTACCTCAGCCCTAGCCCCAGTCCTGTCCGCAGCCCCAGCCCCAGCCCCACCCTCAGCCCCAGCCCAGCCCCAGCCCCAGCCCAGCCACAGCCCTGGACCCAGCCCCAGCCCAGCCCCAGCCCCAGCCCCAGCCCCAGCACTGCCCCAGCCCAGCTCCACCCACAGCCCAGCCCCAGCCCCAGCCCCAGCCCCAGCACTGCCCCAGCCCAGCCCCATCCCCAGCCCTGCCCCAGCCCTACCCTCAGCCCAGCCCCAGCCCCAGCCCGGCCCCAGTCCTGCCCTAGCCCCGGCTCCAGCCCCACCTTGGACCCAGCCCCAGCCCCAGCCCAGCCCCAGCCCTGCCGCAGCCTAGCCCCAGCCCCAGTCCAGCCCCTGCCCTGGACCCAGCCCCAGCCCCAGCCCGGCCCCAGTCCTGCCCCAGCCCCGGCCACAGCCCCACCTTGGACACAGCCTCAGCCCCAGCCCAGCCCCAGCCACCGCCCAGCCCCAGACCTGCCCCTGCCCAGCCCCAGCCCCACCCTGGACCCAGCCCCAGCCCCAGCCCTGCCCCAGCCCTACCCCAGCCTAGCCCCAGCCTAGCCCCAGCCCTGTCCTGGACCCAGCCCCAGCCCCACCCCAGCCTCATCCCCAGTCCAGGCCCAGACCTTCCCCAGCCCAAGCCCCAGCCCCAGCCCCAGCCCCATCCGTTCCCCCAGCCCAGCCCAGCCCCAGCCTCAGCCCTGCCCCCAGCCAAGCCCCAGCCCCAGCCACCGCCCAGCCTAGCCCTGGACCCAGCCCCAGCCCCACCCCCGGCCCCAGCCCCGGCCCCAGCCCCAGCCCCAGCCAAGCCCCACTCACGGCCCCATCCCCGGCCCCAGCCCAGCTCCAGCCACAGCCCAGCCACAGCCCCCGCCCTGCCCCTGCCCCAGCCCTGCCCCAGCCCAGCCCAGCCCCAGCCCAGCCTCAGCCCCAGCCTCCAGCCACAGCCCTGCCCAAGCCTTGGTTCCAGCCCGAGCCCCAACCCTGCCCAAGCCCCGGCCCCAGCCCGGCCCCAGCCCTGCCCCAGCCCCAGCCCAGCCCCAGCCCAGCTCCAGCCACAGCCCAGCCACAGCCCTGGACCCTGCCCCACCCTGGACCCAGCCCCAGCCCCAGCCCTTCCCCAGCCCTGCCCAACCTAGCCCCAGCCCCAGCCCAGCCCCTGCCCTGGACCCAGCCCCAGCCGCACCCCAGCCTCATCCCCAGCCACAGCCCTGCCCCAGCCCCAGCCCTGCCCTGGTCCCAGCCCCAGCCCCAGCCCAGCCCCTGCCCTGGACCCAGCCCCTGCCCTGGTCCCAGCCCCAGCCCAGCCCCAGCCCCAGCCACAGCCTAGCCCCAGCCCTGGACCCAGCCCCAGTCACAGCCCCGGCCCCAGCGAAGCCCTAGCCCAGCCCCAGCCCCACCCTCAGCCCCAGCCCAGCTCCAGCCACAGCCCAGCCACAGCCCTGGACCCAGCCCCAGCCCAGCCCCAGCCCCAGCCCTGCCCTATTACAGCCCCAGCCCTGCCCCAGCCCAACCCCAGCCCCAGCCAAAGCCCTGCCCCAGCCCAGCCCCAGCCACCACCCTACCCCCAGCCCTGGACCCCACCCCAGCCCCAGCCCTCTCCCAGTCCCCGCCCCAGCCCCAGCCCCAGCCCCACCCCCGGCCCCAGCCCCCGGCCCCAGCCAAGCCCCTCTCACGTCCCCATCCCCGGGCCCCAACCCAGCTCCAGCCACAGCCCAGCCACAGCCCCTGCCCTGCCCTGCCCCAACCCAGCCACAGCCACAGCCCAGCCCCTGCCATGGACCCAGCCCCAGCCCAGCCCCAGCCCCAGCCCCAGCCCCAGCCCTGCCCCAGCCCCACCCTCAGCACCAGCCCAGCCCCAGCCCCAGCCCTAGCCCAGCCCCAGCCCCAGCCCCACACTCAGCACCAGCCCAGCCCCAGCCCCAGCCCAGCCCCTACCCTGGACCCAGCCCCAGCCCAGCCCTAGCCCAGCCCCAGCCCCACCCTCAGCCCCAGCCCAGCTCCAGCCACAGCCCAGCCACAGCCCTGGACCCAGCCCCAGACCCAGCCCCAGCCCCAGCCCAACCCCAGGCCCAGCCCTGCCCCAGCCCAACCCTAGCCCCAGCCCAGCCCCCAGCCCCGGCCCTACCCCTGCCCAGTCCCGGTCCATGCCCAGCCCCAGCCCTGCCCAGCCCCAGCCCCAGCCCCATCTCTGCCCAAGACTTGGTTCCAGCCCCAGCCCAGCCCTGCCCCAGCCCCGCCCTCTGCCCCAGCCCAGCCCCAGCCGCAGCCCTGCCCCAGCCCAAGCCCCAGGCCCAGCCCCATCCCCATCCCCATCCCTGCCCCCAGCCCAGCCCCAGCCCAAACCCTGCCCCAGTCCCTGCCCCAGCCCAGTCCTGGTCCCAGCCCAGCCCCAGGCTCGGACCCAGCCCCGGCCTCAGCCCAGCCCTAACCTAGCCCTGCCCCAGCCCCAGGCCTAGCCCAGCCCCTGCCCTCAGCCCAGCCCCAGCCCTGGACCAAGCCCCAGCCCTGAGCCAAACCCAGCCCCAGCCTGGCCCCAGCCCTGCCCTAGCTCCAGCCCTAGCCCTGTCCCCTGCCTCAGCCCGTACCCCTGCCCCAGTCCCAGTCCTGCCCCATCCCAGTCCCCAGCCCCAGCCCTGCCCTCAGCCCAGCCCCAGACCCAGCCTGGCCCCAGCCTTGTCCCCAGCCCCAGCCCCAGCCCAGCCCCAGGCCCTGCCCCAGCCAAGCCCCAGCCCTGCCCCAGCCCTGGCTCCTGCCCCATCCCTGGCTCCAGCCCCAGCCCCAGCCCTGCCCAAGCCTTGGTTCCAGCCCCAGCCCAAGCCCCAATCCAGCCCCAGCCCTAAACCTACCTCAGCCCTAGCCCCAGCCCTGTCCGCAGCCCCAGCCCCAGCCCCACCCTCACCACCAGCCCAGCCCCAGCCCCAACCTTGCCCCCAGCCCAGCCCCAGTTCCAGCCCTGCCCCAGCCCTGCCTCTGCCCCGGACCCAGCCCCTACCCAAGACTCGGCCCCAGCCCAACCCCAGCCCAGCCCCAGCCCCAGCTTTGCCCCAGCCCAGCCCCAGCCACCGCCCAGCCCCAGCCCCAGCCCCAGCCCTGGCCCCAGCCTTGCCCCAGGTCTGGCCCCAGCCCTGGCCCCAGCCCTGTCCCAGCCCTGCCCCAGCCCAGCCCCAGCAACAGCCCAGCCCCAGCCCTGGACCCAGCCCCAGTCGCAGCCCCGGGGCCAGACCAGCCCTAGCGCAGCCCCAGCCCCACCCCCCACCCTCAGCCCCAGCCCAGCTCCAGCCACAGCCCAGCCACAGCCCTGGACCCAGCCCCAGCCCAGCCCCATCCCCAGCCCTGCCCCAGCCCTGCCCTCAGCCCAGCCCCAGCCCCAGCCCGGACCCAGTCCTGCCCCAGCCTAGCACCAGGCCCAGTCCAGCCCCTGCCCTGGACCCAGTCCCAGCCCCAGCCCAGCCCCAGCCCTGCCCCAGCCTAGCCCCAGCCCCAGTCCAGGCCCACCCTGGACCCAGCCCCAGCCCCAGCCACCGCCCTACCCCAGCCCTGGACCCAGCCCCAGCCCCAGCCCGGCCCCAATCCTGCCCCAGCCCTGGACACAGCCCCACCCTGGACCCAGCCCCAGCCCCAGCCCAGCCCCAGCCCTGCCCCAGCCTAGCCCCAGCCCCAGTCCAGCCCCTGCCCTGGGCCCAGTCCCAGCCCCAGCCCAGGCCCAGGCCAGCCCCAGCCACCGCCCAGCCCCAGCCCTGCCCCAGCCCTGCCCCAGCCACCGCCCAGCCCCAGCCCTGGACCCAGCCCCAGCCCCAGCCCTCTCCCAGTCCCCACCCCCGGCCCCAGCCCCGGCCCCTGCCAAGCCCCACTCACGGCCCCATCCCCTGCCCTAGCTGCAGCCCTAGCCCTGTCCCCAGCCTCGGCCCGTGCCCCTGCCCCCAGTCCCAGTCCTGCCCCATCCCAGCCCCCAGCCCCAGCCCTACCCTCAGCCCAGCCCCAGACCCAGCCTGGCCCCAGCCCTGTCCCCAGCCCCAGCCCCAGGCCCAGCCCCAGCCCCAGCCCCAGCCTGCCCCAGCCGCAGCCCCAGGCCTGACCTCAGCCCTGCCCCAGCCCTGGCTCCTGCCCCAACACTGGATCCAGCCCCAGCCCCAGCCCAGCCCTGCACCAACTCAGCCCCAGCCCAAGGCCCAGCCTCAAGCCTAGTCCTGCCCCAGCCCTGCCAGCAATCCAGCCCCAGCCCTACCCCTACCTCAGCCCTAGCCCCAGCCCTGCCCCAGCCCCATCCTTGCCCCCAGCCCAGCCCTAGCCCGGCCCCAGCCCCAGTCCCAGCCCAAGCCCTGCCCTAGTCCCCTGCCCCCAGGCTCAGCCCCGGCCCCAGCCCTGCCCCAGCCCCAGCCCTAGCCCAGCCCTGCCCTTCGGCCCCAGCCCAGCCCCTGCCCCAGCCCTTCCCTGGCCCACCCCCAGCCCCCAGCCCAGCCCCAGCCCTGCCCCAGGACCCAGACCCAGCCCCAGCCCCAGCCCAGCCCCAGCCTCAGTCCTGCCCAGCCCCGGCCCCTGCCCCAGCCCCAGCCCTGCCCCCAACCCAGCCCCAGCCATGCCCCCAGCCCCAGCCCAAGGCCCAGCCTCCAGCCTACTCCAGCCCCAGCCCCCGGCCCCCCAACCTCAGTCCCCACCCCTACCTCAGGCCCCCAGCCCTGCGTCAGCCCTGCCCCCAGCCCTAGTCCCCAGCCCACCCCCAGCACAGCACCAGCACAGCCCCAGCCCTAGACCCACCCCAGCCCCAGCCCCCAGCCTCGCCACCAGCCCCAACCTTGGCCCCAGCCCAGCCCCAGTTCAAGCCCTGCCCCAGCCCCGCCCCTGCCCCGGCCCCAGCCCCGGCCCCAGACTCGGGCCCCCAGCCCAGGCCCAGGCCTAGCCCTGTGCCAGCCCTACCCCAGCCCAGCCCCGGTCCCAGCCCCAGCCCCAAGCCCTGGCCCAGCCCCAGCCCAAACCCCATCCTTGCCCCCAGCCCAGCCCTAGCCCAGCCCCAGTCCCAGCCCCCAGCCCCAGCCCCAGCCCTGGACCCAGACCCAGCCCCACCCCAGCCTCATCCTGAGCACAAGGCCCAGCCCTACCCCAACCCCAGCCCCACCCCGGGGACCCATCCCCGGTCCCAGCCCAGCCGTAGTCCCAGCCCTGCCCCAGGCCCCCGCCCTGCCCAGCCCCAGCCCTGCACCGAGCCCAGCCCCAGCCCAGCCCCCAGCCCTGCCCCCAGCTCTGGCCCCAGCCCTGTCCCCAGCCCCAGCCCCAGCCCCAGCCCCACCCTCGGCCCCAGCCACAGCCCAGCCCCAGCCCCTGGACCCAGCCCCTGCCCTCAGCCCAGCCCCAGCCCCAGCCCAGCCCCAGCCCAGCCCCAGCCCTGCCCCAGCCCCAGCCCCAGCCAGCCCCAAGCCCCAGCCCAGCCCCTGCCCTGGACCCCAGCCCCAGCCCCACCCCAGCCTCATCCCCAGCCCAGGCCCATCCCTGCCCCCAGCCCAGCCCCAGCCCCAGCCCTGCCCCAGCCCAGCCCCAGCCACCATCCAGCCCCACCCCAGCCCTCATCCCCAGCCCAGGCCCAGCCCAGCCCCAGCCCAGCCCCAGCCAACCGCCCAGCCCCAGCCCTGGACCCAGCCCCAGCCCCCAGCCCCTCTCCCAGTCCCCGCCCCCAGCCCCAGCCCTGGACCATCCCCAGCCCCAGCCCTCTCCCAGTCCCCGTCCCAGCCCCAGCCCCAGCCCCACCCCCCTGCCCCCTGCCCCGTCCCCAGCCCCGGCCCCAGCCCAGCCCTAGCCCTGCCCCAGTCCCAGCCCCAGCCCAGCCCCAGCCCTGGACCCAGCCCCAGCCTCATCCACAGCCCAGGCCCCAGCTCTGCCCCAGCCCCAGCCCCAGCCCCTACCCCCGGACCCATCCCCGGTCCCCAGCCCAGCCGTAGCCCAGCCTTGCCCCAGCCCCCGCCCTGCCCAGCCCCAGCCCTGCACCGAACCCAGCCCCAGCCATGCCCCCAGCCCTGCCCCCAGCTCTGGCCCCAGCCCTGTCCCCAGCCCCGGCCCCCTGCCCCAGCCCCAGCCCTAGCCCAGCCCTGCCCTCAGCCCCAGCCCCAGCGCCAGCCCCACCCTCGGCCCCAGCCCAGCCCCTGCCCCAGCCCTTCCCCGGCCCACCCCAGCCCCAGCCCAGCCCCAGCCCTGCCCCAGACCCAGACCCAGCCCCAGCCCCAGCCCAGCCCCAGCCTCAGTCCTGCCCCAGCCCCGGCCCCTGCCCCAGCCCCAGCCCTGCCCCCAACCCAGCCCCAGCCATGCCCCCAGCCCCAGCCCAAGGTTCAGCCTCCAGCCTACTCCAGCCCCAGCCCCGGCCCCAACCTCAGTCCCACCCCTACCTCAGGCCCCAGCCCTGCGTCAGCCCTGCCCCAGCCCTAGTCCCCAGCCCACCTCCAGCACAGCACCAGCACAGCCCCAGCCCTAGACCCACCCCAGCCCCAGCCCAGCCCTGCCCCCAGCCCCAGCCATGCACCGAACCCAGCCCCAGCCCGGCCCCAGCCCTGCCCCAGCCCAGCCCTGCCCCGTCCCAGCCCCCGCCCAGCCCCGCCCCGGCCCAGCCCCAACCCAGCCCCAGCCCCAGCCCCAGTCCTGCCCTAGCCCTGGACACAGCCCCACCCTGGACCCAGCCCCAGCCCCAGCCCAGCCTCAGCCCTGCCCCAGCCTAGCCCCAGCCCCAGTCCAGGCCCCTGCCCTGGACCCAGTCCCAGCCACCACCCAGCCCCAGCCCTGACCCCAAGCCCAGCCCCAGCCCCAGCCCTGCACCAGCCCCCACCCCAGCCTCATCCCCATCCCAGACCCAGCCCTGCCCCAGCCCAGCTCAGCCCCAGCCCCATCCCTTCCCCCCGGCCCAGCCCCAGCCACCGCCCAGCCCCACCCCAGCCTCATCCCCAGCCCAGCCCCATCCCCATCCTTGCCCCCAGACCATCCCCAGCCCCAGCCCAGCCCCAGCCACCGCCCAGCCCCAGCCCTGCCCTAGCCCAGCCCCAGCCCTGGACCAAGCCCCACCCCTGAGCCGAACCCAGCCCCAGCCTGGCCCCAGCCCTGCCCTAGCTCCAGCCCTAGCCCTGGCCCCCAGCCTCGGCCCGTGCCCCAGCCCCAGTCCCAGTCCTGCCCCAGCCCCAGCCCCAGGCCTGACCTCAGCCCTGCCCCAGCCCTGGCTCCTGCCCCAACACTGGCTCCAGCCCAAGCCCCAGCCCCAGTCCCAGCCCTGCGCCAACTCAGCCCCAGCCCAAGGCCCATCCTCAAGCCTAGTCCTGCCCCAGCCCTGCCCCCCAATACAGCCCCAGCCCTACCCCTACCTCAGCCCTAGCCCCAGCCCAGCCCCAGCCCCATCCTTGCCCCCAGCCCAGCCCTAGCCCGGTCCCAGCCCCAGCCCCAGCCCAAGCCCTTCCCTAGTCCCTGCCCCAGCCTCAGCCCCGGCCCCAGCCCTGCCCCAGCCCCAGCCCTAACCCAGCCCTGCCCTCAGCCCAGCCCTAGCTCGGCCACAGCCCTGTCCGCAGCCCCCAGCCCTGGCCCCAGCCCCACCCTCGTCCCCAGCCCTGCCCCAGCCCCCGCCCCAGCCCCAGACCTGCCCCAGCCTCAGTCCTGCCCCAGCCCCAGCCCCAGCCCCAGCCCCAGCCCTGCCCCCAACCCAGCCCCCAGCCATGCCCCCAGCCCAGACCTGCCCCCAGCCCCAGCCCAAGCCCTTCCCTAGTCCCTGCCCCAGCCTCAGCCCCGGCCCCAACCTCAGTCCCAGCCCTACCCCTGGCCCCAGCCCCTGCCCCCAGCCCAGCCCCAGACCTGCATCAGCCCTGCCCCAGCCCTAGTCCCCAGCCCAGCCCAGCAGAGCACCAGCACAGCCCCAGCCCTAGACCCAGCCCAGCCCCAGCCCCAGCCCAGCCTCATCCTCAGCCCAGGCCCAGCCCTGCCCCGGCCCAGCCCCAGCCCCAGCCCCACCCCAGCCAAGCCCCACTCACGGCCCCATCCCTGGCCCCAGCCCAGCCCTGCCCCAGCCCCAGCCCTGCACCGAACCCAGCCCCAGCCTGGCCCCCAGCCCTGCCCCGGCCCAGCCCCAGCCACAGCCCAGCCCCAGCCCTGGAACCAGCCCCAGTCGCAGCCCCGGCCCCACCCTCAGCCCCAGCCCAGATCCAGCCACAACCCAGCCACAGCCCTGGACCCAGCCCCAGCCCAGCCCCAGCCCCAGCCCTGCCCTAGCCCAGCCCCAGCCCTGGACCAAGCCCCACCCATGAGCTGAACCCAGCCCCAGCCTGGCCCCAGCCCTGCCCCCAGCCCAGCCCCAGACCCAGCCTCGCCCCAGCCCTGCCCCAGCCCTGCCCCTCAGCCCAGCCCCAGGCCCAGCCCCAGCCTAGCCCCAGCCCTGCCCCAGCCGCAGCCCCAGGCCTGACCTCAGCCCTGCCCCAGCCCTGGCTCCTGCCCCAACCCTGGCTCCAACCCCAGCCCCAGCCCTGCCCAAGCCTTGGTTCCAACCCCCAGCCCCAGCCCTGCGCCAAGCCAGCCCCAGCGCAAGGCCCAGCCTCAAGCCTAGTCCTGCCCCAGCCCTGGCCCCAATCCAGCCCTAGCCCTAGACCCAGCACCAGCCCCAGCCCCAGCCCAGCCCTGGCCCTGGACCCAGCCCCAGCCCCACCCTCATCTCCAGCCCAGCCCCAGCCCAGCCCCAGCCCCAGACCTGCCCTAGCCCAGCCCCAGCCCTGGATCAAGCCCCACCCCTGAGCCAAACCTAGCCCCAGCCTGGCCCCAGCCCTGCCCTAGCTCCAGCCCTAGCCCTGTCCCCAGCCTTGGCCCGTGCCCCTGCCCCAGTCCCAGTTCTGCCCCATCCCAGCCTCCAGCCCCCTGCCCTGCCCTCAGCCCAGACCCTGACACAGCCTCGCCCCAGCCCTGTCCCCAGCCCCAGCCACAGCCCAGTCCCAGCCCCAGCCCCCAGCCCTGCCCCAGCCCTGCCCCAGCCACAGCCCCAGGCCTGACCTCAGCCCTGCCCCAGCCCTGGCTCCTGCCCCAACCCTGGCTCCAGCCCCAGCCCCAGCCCTGCCCAAGCCTTGGTTCCAGCCCCAGCCCCAGCCCTGGCCCCAATCCAGCCCCAGTCCCAGCGCCACCCTCGCCGCCAGCCCAGCCCCAGCCCAAACCTTGGCCCCAGCCCAGCCCCAGTTCCAGCCCTGCCCCAGCCCTGCCCCTTCCCCCGGCCCCAGCCCAGCCCCAGGCCTAGCCCTGTGCCAGCCCTACCCCAGCCCAGCCCCGGTCCCAGCCCAGCCAAGCCCTGCCCCAGCCCCAGCCCTGCACCGAACCCAGCCCCAGCCCGGCCCCCAGCCCTGCCCCAGCTCTGGCCCCAGCCGTGTCCCCAGCCCCAGCCCCAGCCCCAGCCCATCTCGAGCCCCAGCCCCAGCCCCATCCCCAGCCCAACCCCAGCCACAGCCCTGACCCTGCCCTGGACCCAGCCCCAGCCACAGCCCCACCCCCGGCCCCTGCCCCGGCCCCAGCCCCAGCCCAGCCCTAACCTAGCCCTGCCCCAGCCCCAGGCCTAGCCCAGCCGTGCCCTCTGCCCAGCCCTAGCCCCAGCCCAGCCCAGCCCCAGCCCCAGCCCCAGCCCCAGCCCATCTCCAGCCCCAGCCCCAGCCCCAGCCAAGCCCAGCCCCAGCCCCATCCCCAGCCCAACCCCAGCCACAGCCCTGACCCAGCCCTGGACCCAGCCCCAGCCACAGCCCCACCCCCGGCCCCTGCCCCGGCCCCAGCCCCAGCCCAGCCCTAACCTAGCCCTGCCCCAGCCCCAGGCCTAGCCCAGCCGTGCCCTCAGCCCAGCCCTAGCCCCAGCCCAGCCCAGCCCCAGCCCCAGACCCAGCCTGGCCCCAGTCCTGTCCCCAGTCCCAGCCCAGCCCAGCCCCAGGCCCAGCACCAGCCTAGTCCCAGCCCTGCCCCAGCCCCAGCCCATGGCCGGACCTCAGCCCTGCCCCAGCCCTGGCTCCTGCCCCAGCCCTGGCTCCAGCCCCAGCCCCAGCCCTGCCCAAGACTTGGTTCCAGCCCCAGCCCCAGCCCTGCACCAAGCCAGCCCCAGCCCAAGGCCCAGCCTCAAGCCTAGTCCTGCCCCAGCCCTGGCACCAATCCAGCCCCAACCCTACCCCTACCTCAGCCCTAGCCCCAGCCCTGTCAGCAGCCCTAGCCCCAGCCCCAGCCCCACCCTCGTCCCCAGCCCAGCCCCTGCCCCAGCCCTACCCCTGCCCAGTCACGGTCCATGCCCAGATCCAGCCCTGCCCAAGACTTGGTTCCAGCCCCAGCCCCAGCCCTGCCCCAGCCTCAGTCCTGCCCCAGCCCCGGCCCCAGCCCCAGCCTCAGCTCTGCCCCCAACCCAGCCCCAGCCATGCCCCCAGCCCAGACCTGCCCCCAGCCCCAGCCCAAGGCCCAGCCTCCAGCCTACTCCAGCCCCAGCCCCGGCCCAAACCTCAGTCCCAGCCCTACCTCATGCCCCAGCCCCTGCCCCCAGCCCAGCCCTAGCCCTGCGTCAGCCCTGCCCCAGACCTAGTCCCCAGCCCACCCCCAGCACAGCACCAGCACAGCCCCAGCCCTAGACCCAGCCCAGCCCCAGCCCCAGCCCAGCCCCTGCCCTGGACCCAGCCCCAGCCCCACCCCAGCCTCATCCCCAGCCCAGGCCCCAGCCCTGCCCCGGCCCAGCCCCAGCCCCAGCCCCAGCCAAGCCCCACTCACGGCCCCATCCCCAGCCCCAGTCGCAGCCCCAGCCCCGGCCCAGCCCTAGCCCAGCCCCAGCCCCACCCTCAACCCCAGCCCAGCTCCAGCCACAGCCCAGCCACAGCCCTGGACCCAGCCCCAGCCCAGGCCCAGCCCCAGCCCTGCCCTAGCCCAGCCCCAGCCCTGGACCAAGCCCCACTCTTGAGCCAAACCCAGCCCCACCCTCGGCCCCAGCCCTGCCCCGGCCCAGCCCCAGCCCCAGCCCAGCCCCTGCACTGGACCCAGCCCCAGTCGCAGCCCCGGCCCCCAGCCCCAGCCCCAGCCCCAGCCCAACCCCAGCCCCAGCCCAGCCCCCAGCCCCGGCCCTACCCCTGCCCAGTCCCGGTCCATGCCCAGCCCCAGCCCTGCCCCACCCAGCCCCAGCCCCAGGCCTGCCCAAGACTTGGTTCCAGCCCCAGTTCCAGCCCTGCCCCAGCCCTGCCCCAGCCCCAGCCCCATCCTTGCCCCCAGCCCAGCCCTAGCCCGACCCCAGCCCCAGCCCTGCCCTAGTCCCTGCCCCAACCCAGTCTTGGTCCCAGCCCAGGCTCAGCCCTCCCCCAGCCCAAGCCCCAGCCCAGCCCCAGACCCAGCCCTACCCCAGACCTGCCCCAGCCTCGGCCCCAGCCCAGCCCCAGCTTCAGCCCTACCCCAGCCCTGCCGCAGCCTCGGGCCCAGCCCTGTCCCAGCCCCAGCCCAGCCTCAGCCCCAGCCCTGGACCAAGCCCCACCCCTGAGCCGAACCCAGCACCAGCCTGGCCCCAGCCCTGCCCTAGCTCCAGCCCTAGCCCTGGCCCCAGCCTCGGCCCGTGCCCCTGCCCCAGTCCCAGTCCTGCCCCATCCCAGCCCCCAGCCCCAGCCCTGCCCCCAGCCCAGCCCCAGCCCCAGCCTGGCCCCATCCCAGCCTCCAGCCCCAGCCCTGCGCCAACCCAGCCCCAGCCCAAGGCCCAGCCTCAAGCCCAGTCCTGCCCCAGCCCTGGCACCAATCCAGCCCCCGCCCTACCCCTACCTCAGCCCCAGCCCCAGCCCCAGCCCCAGCCCAGCCCCAGGCCCAGCCCCAGCCTAGACCCAGACCCAGCCTGGCCCCAGCCCCGCCCCAGCCCCAGCCCATGGCCGGACCTCAGCCCTGCCCCAGCCCTGGCTCCTGCCCCAGCCCTGCCCCCAGCCCAGCCCCAGCCCCAGCCTGGCCCCAGCCCTGCCCTAGCTCCAGCCCTAGCCCTGGCCCCAGCCTCGGCCCGTGCCCCTGCCCCAGTCCCAGTCCTGCCCCATCCCAGCCTCCTGCCCCAGCCCTGCCCCCAGCCCCAGCCCCAGCCTAGCCCTGCCCCAGCCCTGCCCCAGCCGCAGCCCCAGGCCTGACCTCAGCCCTGCCCCAGCCCTGGCTCCTGCCCCAACCCTGGCTCCAGCCCCAGCCCCAGCCCTGCCCATGCCTTGGTTCCAGCTCCAGCCCCAGCCCTGCGCCAACCCAGCCCCAGCCCAAGGCCCAGCCTCAAGCCTAGTCCTGCCCCAGCCCTGGCCCCAATTCAGCCCCAGGCCTACCCCTACCTCAGCCCTAGCCCCAGCCCTGTCCGCAGCCCCAGCCCCAGCCCAGCCCAGCCCCAGGCCCAGCCCCAGCCGAGACCAAGACCCAGCCTGGCCCCAGCCCCAGACCCAGCCCCAGCCCATGGCCGGACCTCAGCCCTGCCCCAGCCCTGGCTCCTGCCCCAGCCCTGGCTCCAGCCCCAGCCCCAGCCCTGCCCAAGACTTGGTTCCAGCCCCAGCCCCAGCCCTGCACCAAGCCAGCCCCAGCCCAAGGCCCAGCCTCAAGCCTAGTCCTGCCCCAGCCCTGGCCCCAATCCAGCCCCAGCCCTACCCCTACCTCAGCCCTAGCCCCAGCCCTGCCCTAGCCCAGCCCCAGCCCTGGACCAAGCCCCACTCCTGAGCCAAACCCAGCCCCAGCCTGACCCCAGCCCTGCCCTAGCTCCAGCCTTAGCCCTGTCCCCAGCCTCGGCCCGTGCCCCTGCCCCAGTCCCAGTCCTGCCCCATCCCAGCCCCCAGCCCCAGCCCTGCCCTCAGCCTCAGCCCAGCCCCTGCCCCAGCCCTGCCCCGGCCCAGCCCCAGCCCCAGCCCAGCCCCTGCACTGTACCCAGCCCCAGCCCAGCCCCAGCCACAGCCCCAGCCCTGTCCCAGCCCAGCCACAGCCACAGCCCAGCTCCAGCCCTGGACCCAGCCCCAGTCGCAGCCCCGGCCCCAGCCCCAGCCCAACCCCTGCCCCAGCCCAGCCCCCAGCCCCGGCCCTACCCCTGCCCAGTCCCGGTCCATGCCCAGCCCCAGCCCTGCCCCACCCAGCCCCAGCCCCAGGCCTGCCCAAGACTTGGTTCCAGCCCCAGTTCCAGCCCTGCCCCAGACTTGGTTCCAGCCCCAGTTCCAGCCCTGCCCCAGCCCTGCCCCTGCCCCGGCCCCAGCCCCGGCCCCAGACTCGGCCCCAGCCCAGTCCCAGGCCTAGCCCTGCCCCAGTCCCCGCCCCAGACCCAGCCACAGCCACAGCCCTGTGCCAGCCCTGCCCCAGCCCAGCCCCGGTCCCAGCCCAGCCCAAGCCCTGGCCCAGCCCCGGCCCCAGCCCCAGCCCCAGTTCCAGCCCTGCCCCAGCCCTGCCCCTTCCCCGGCCCCAGCCCAGCCCCAGGCCTAGCCCTGTGCTAGCCCTACCCCAGCCCAGCCCCGGTCCCAGCCCAGCCAAGCCCTGCCCCAGCCCCAGCCCTGCACCGAACCCAGCCCCAGCCCGGCCCCAGCCCTGCCCCAGCTCTGGCCCCAGCCCTGGCCCCAGCCCCGGCCCCTGCCCCGGCCCCAGCCCTAGCCCAGCCCTGCCCGCAGCCCCAGCCCCAGCCCCAGCCCCAGCCCCACCCTCGGCCCCAGCCCAGCCCCTTCCCCAGCCCTGCCCCGGCCCAGCCCCAGCCCCTGCCCAGCCCCTGCCCTGGACCCAGCCCCAGCCCCAGCCCAGCCACAGCCACAGCCCAGCCCCAGCCCTGGACCCAGCCCCAGTCGCAGCCCCGGGCCCAGCCCAACCCTAGCCCAGCCCCAGCCCCACCCTCAGCCCCCAGCCCATCTCCAGCCCCAGCCCCAGCCCTACCCCAGCCCTGCCGCAGCCTCGGGCCCAGCCCTGTCCCAGCCCCAGCCCAGCCTCAGCCCCAGCCCTGGACCAAGCCCCACCCCTCAGCCAAACCCAGCACCAGCCTGGCCCCAGCCCTGCCCTAGCTCCAGCCCTAGCCCTGTCCCCAGCCTCGGCCCGTGCCCCAGCCCCAGTCCCAGTCCTGCCCCATCCCAGCCTCCAGCCCCAGCCCTGCCCCCATCCCAGCCCCCAGCCCCAGCCCTGCCCCCAGCCCAGCCCCAGCCCCAGCCTGGCCCCAGCCCTGCCCCAGCCGCAGCCCCAGGCCTGACCTCAGCCCTGCCCCAGCCCTGGCTCCTGCCCCAACCCTGGCTCCAGCCCGAGCCCCAGCCCTGCCCAAGACTTGGTTCCAGCCCCAGCCCCAGCCCCGCGCCAAGCCAGCCCCAGCCCAAGGCCCAGTCTCAAGCCTAGTCCTGCCCCAGCCCTGGCACCAATCCAGCCCCAACCCTACCCCTACCTCAGCCCCAGCCCCAGCCCCACCCTCGCCACCAGCCCAGCCCCCAGCCCCAACCTTGGCCCCAGCCCAGCCCCAGTTCCAGCCCTGCCCCAGCCCTGCCCCTGACCCGGCCCCAGCCCCGGCCCCAGACTCTGCCCCAGCCCAGCCCCAGGCCTAGCCCTGTGCCAGCCCTACCCCAGCCCAGCCCCGGTCCCAGCCCAGCCCAAACCCTGGCCCAGTCCCAGCCCATACTCGATCCTTGCCCCCAGCCCAGCCCTAGCCCTGCCCCAGTCCCAGCCCCAGCCCTGGACCCAGCCCCAGCCCCACCCCAGTACTGCAAGAAGGGGGCCGCTTATTCGACCAATTTGATCAGCGGACTCCAACTTTATTGAGCATCAGACACATCTTATATACAGTTTGCTATAATTATGCCCACTTGGCAACATACTATTGGTTGCTCTCTAAAAGGTTACATCCTTGTTTTCACAACTCTGTGGAATTCTTCTATCTGGCCTAATTGCTCTCTTTCCCAGATCTCGCCTCCTCCTTATCTTGCTTGCCTCCCATCTCAGGGGCAGCTGGACTTCAGCATACCAAGCAATCAGCACTTACTCACATCTCCTACTCTGCCACTATATTATCCACATAGAATTCTTCAAGGCCTGAATTGCACAGGTGTTCCTGGGACCCATGTCCCCTCTTGCTCAAAACAAACCCCAACAACAATTCCCCCGTTTTTCTTTTGTGCAAGTAAGGCCTTGGAAGTTATTCTTTGAACACTTTGCATAATACAATTATAAACAAGTTTAACAATAATCAAAATGAGTACAATGATACCTAAGAACCTTAAAACTTACTACTATAATTAACAAACATATTTACATTAAGTCTGGGTATCCCTATCAGACATGTCTGAAAAAGTTCAATCAATTCATTATTACCTGTTATGTTGCATCTTTATTTTCCCTAGGATGGTCAAAAATCATAATTTGTTTAAGGGTAGCAAGATTTCTTTAATCTGTAAAGGTAGATCTGGCCAGGCTCTAGCTTCACAGACAGAAAACTTGCAGGCAATCAGCAAGAGCAAAAGAGCTTCATTGCTTTGCCCAATATAAAATTACCCATAATAATGTGTTTTTGCTCATCCTAGTAATACTGATCTCTTATTGGTACCATTTGTTGATGTTTTCAACCGAAAATGAAAATGCATGTTGTGTTGTTATGAATTTTGATTTTCCCTCTAAGTGTGTAAAATTATAGCGAACTGGTGAGATAACATATAAATCCCTTCTCCCTACATTCAGTGTGGTAAGGGTCAAAGCATCCACTTTCACACATGCTCAATTGTGCAGGCTTCTTATCTGAAGAAAACAAATTCCCAGTTCTGAATGTTTATCTTTAAGACAGCTCCTTCTCAGCCGTGATGTCTCCAATTAACCAGACAGTGTCCTTGCAAGTCTGCAAGATAGGTTTCTTTCCCTTTACCCTCTAAACAGGCCTCACAAGATCCTGACCCTTAATCCCAGTGCACTCTAAGTCTTACAATTTTAACACAAATCACCAGTATATTCATCACAATTCCCCCCTTTTTTTTTTTTTTTTGTCACCATTGATTTGTGTTAAAATTTCCAGATATTTCAGAACCTTCTTAATTGGATCATAATTAAGTTCCTCTGTTTTGATCACCTTCTGATCATAACCATTTGCTTGTAACTTATTGGCATAAACAATTTTACCTAAAGGTCTTACCATTTTAAAACAACAATTACAATGAATTACACAGATCAGTATTACAATTATTCCAACAGGTATTGCAAAGAATTTTTTAAAGCAACTTATATTCGATAAGCAAGAAGTTAACTTATCCCATATTCCTTTAAATCCAGAAGAAGTATTATCCAAAGAAATCTGATGTAATATCTGATTGTGGTTTATAATCGCCTGTAAATCTGTTTCCACTCGTTTATCTAGATTAACATAACTACAACAACTTGCATTTATGACTACACATACACCCCCTTCCTTATATAAAAAGTCCAAAGCTAATCTATTCTGAGTAGATATTTTCGAGAGACTACTGATTTCAATTTGCTGCACTTTTATTGCATCTATGCTTGCATTCATCATAATTTCAACTGTAGCAGAAAAATTTACCATTGCTTTTTCAAGTTCAAGTCTTTTCTCTCTGGTCTGATCAAGATTCCACATATTTGCTTCTCCATAACTGAACACTTTTGTGAACACTTTGAATATTGCCCTATAAAAAATTACATCTCCACATCCAGGGTCAGTTCTATTTCCCCCTTTACTCTTGCCTATAGTTATTTCCCAACATCGTTGGACACAAGGTACTGGCATATTTGCATGTAAAGGTTCCTCAAATTGTAATTTCCACCTTAATTGAGATTGTGGGATCTCCACATGACCCTCATGCTTATGATTTTGGAATACTTTTGTATTTCTGTTACATTAGGAAAGGCTGTTCCTATTAAAGGAAGCCCATGGGCCGAATTTTTAGGTAGCCGGGAACAGATCCAACAATCAGTCAAATTATAACTATTCACTATCCCTTTCAATAGATGCAGATAAGTGTTTTGTTCCCATGACCTTACTTCAAATGGTGCTATCATCAATATGATTAATGGGGTTATGATCTGAGCTCCTTTTAATCTGTATATCATTACTGATGTTGAAAGAGAATTCATCCACACATGGGAACGTGGTTTATGATCTTGATTGGACTCCTTATGTGCAAATAGGGTTAGGATCAAAATTAGGCTCCACCAGTATATGTGAACTCTGCCTCCTCGGCCTGCTGGGGTGCAACCAGCAGCCGGGTGTATTTTCTTCTCGGCAGTAGTTACATTCTCCAGGAGCCCTACAGATTTTTTAACTCCTTAACCCACTTCAAAATTCCATTTGGAGTCTCTTCTCTACTTCCTTGGTTAGTTTGTTTACCATTTCCCATTGTGCTTTTGTTATTTCAATTCCTCTTCCTTCAAAATCTTATGTCTCTTACTTTTCCTTTTACTAATCCTTTTAATTATTCCTGATATTTCCCAACTAAAATTTCTCTAGTCTTTATTTCCCACTTATGCCAATCCCTTTCAATAATTTTCCATGGGGATTTAAATCCTTTTTCTCACCACAAAATAGGTTTTCTGTATTTACCAGCCCAAACTGCCTATTTTCAAATTCAGCATTCAGGACAAAATATTTTTTTGATTGATGCTTTTGACCCCAGATTATCATAACAGTTATTGTGATCGATGTTCGACTTCATGGGAAATGCTGTTTCCTCTCAGTCTTGGTTCTTCTGCACATTAGTGAAGGAATAGTTGTTAAAATTAATACCTATTTACTACAAACCTTAACTTATGCTAATACCAAAAAATCCTTAAGACCTTAAAAAACTATGTTAAAATTAATCCATCAAATCAGTGTCTAAAAAGAAATAAAATTGTTACATTAACTAAAAAACACTTTCCAAAATTAAAAGCTGTTTATACATTCCTTAACTATATTACATGGAGCTCCTTTGAAATGCCTAGGCAGACAACTAAGAAGGTTCGAACCAAAAGAAAATCTTACAATTTGAACTCTTAACTAAGTGCATACACCTTACTGCAATTACTATGTACTAAGTACTTATAAATACCAAATGCTTACTTATTCATTATGCTTATTAGAAAAACTTAACAAAACTCTAAATAACAAATCTCTGAAAGACGTTACAATCAGAAATGACAAAATGAGTACTGTTGCTTTAAATCAAAACAGAGTAGTGCGGCTAAAGCCGCTGCGGGGGAAAGGGGTGGGGGCTGCTGCCGTGGCAGCTGCTCCGCTGCTACTGTCGGCGCTGTCGGTGTCGGTGGTGCGTCAGCCGGTACCGCCTTGGTCGGAGCCGTCGGTGTCCGCGGGGGGCCGGCAGGGCTCGCGGGAGGAGTGCGGTGGCAGGAACGCTGTAACCGCGAGCCTCCAAGCGCTCCATTTTTTGTAAGAGGGGCCATAAAGCAAAGTCGGCGCTGTTTGAATTCCTCGCTGCCGGTATTGTCTTCCGAATCCGAGCCGTCGCTGGCGATGTCAGAGGAAGGTGTTGATAAAAAGGGGGTCGAACACACTGAACTGCCTTTTTCCGGCTTTTTCCCCGCTGTGTGCAAACGGCAGTGGTGACGGCCGGTAAACGCGGTGTGGTCGCCGCAAGATGTATCGGGGGCGGCCCCGGTCGATCGGTCGACAGTTCTCAGACACATCTTTCAGCTGCAACTCAGATACACCTGGCGCTGCATCTCGTCCTGACAAAGTTGCTCTAACTGCAGCAGCCATTCGCTGTTTCAGTTCGTAGGTTTTAACACAGTTCATGCATTCTCGCCACGACTTTTGCAGCTTTATAGCAGTTTTATCACCATCTATAACCAAGTCCCACAACTTGTTCCTGTATTCTCTCCAACAAGCTTCATCAAAATAACTATCTCCGCTAGGGAAATGCCCTAAAGCGGATCTATGGGCCAAAAGTCCAGGCATTACTTTAGACGATATCTCCGCCTTACGCTTTTCGATGACACTGTATTTCGTCTGATGACTGCTTATAGGGTCGGCCTTGCCCTTTCGAGTCTGTGCGCAAAGGTACTAAGGCTGACATAACCTGCTGACTATGCTCAAGCTGTTTTGTCATTGTCATTGACAACACCTCAGCCTGTTTTTGCAATCCCTTATCAATCACCTCCGTCAACATGGCCATCGGATTGCTTGGCAAGTCCTGAGCCCTCTGCAACAATTCGGCTACCGTCCATCTAGGATCTGCTGATGTAATAAGCTGCTGTGTCTGCTGGTTCCCATTCTGCATTAAACACTGCCTTAAAATTGCCTCTCGGATACCTTCTCCTACGCTTGCTGCTCTAAGTGCGGCAAGCAACTTATCCACAAATTCACCAAGAGGTTCCTGTCTACCTTGCTTAATTCCCATATAGTGAGGATTTGCATTTCCATCCTTCTGCTTGTCAAAAGCCATCCTCACTATCTGGGCTGATGCTTGCAAAACAGGCGGCTGTAAAAGTGCCTGTAACTCTGGTCTCTCATACTGTCCCGTTCCACACAACTGATCTACTGTTACACCAAATAATGGATTGTTTTGCTGTCTTTGTACTCCAGCTGCTTGTCTAGCTAGGTGTTCCCACTCATTCAAAAATGTCATAAATTGAGATGCTGTTAGGATCAGCTTCGTAACATTATAAGAATCTCTAGGCAACATATTATAGTTCATGTAAATAAAATCAATCATCTGTCTAGCTGGTTCAGATTGAATCCCAAACTGACTCGCAGTCTGTCTTAATTGAGATAACAATTTCCATGGCAATTGGGTTACATCAGCCTGAACAACATTTTGCTCCCCAGGGACCTGTGTATACATCACTGGAAAAGCTTGATGTGAAGCAGCCAGCCGGCTAAACCCTTCCTGATCTCCTTCGGCGTTTAAGTGCTCTGCAACCTTTCGCCAATACTCTGCGTGCTTTCTTGCATGATCTTTAACACCACCTCCAGGATCTATCGCCCTGTTTGTCTTCTCTCCCTCACCTACTTTCTTCTCCTGTACAATTTGCTCAGCTAAAAGAGACGGGGAAGGCTCCTCAGCAGAGTCCTGTGTTACAGATTGTAATTCGACTCTGCCACCTAACCCTTTTACACACGCAGCCTTCTCCTTTCTTAAATAATCCTGAACCTCTTCTGACAAAGGCAACCCAGCATGTGTAACACTTGCTCCATTTGGGTCCGTATAATCTAAACGTACCCTGGCTTGATAAGCTGCCATTTGCTCAGCACGATGCTGATCCAGTACTGTCATAACCATCTTCCACCATTTTCCACACTCCTTTGCTCGTTTTTCATCACCTAAGCCATGCAGCCACAAGTCTTGTCCAGGCTTTTTCCACTGCAATTTTTCAAACACCTCATTTGGGTCCTTAAAATATCCTAACTCTTCTGCATAGCTTAACAGCGGCACCAACTCCTTTGTAAAATTTAACTTACACTGTCGCTTTTCTAACAAGCATATAAATAAATCATACGCTGCCTGCCTATCCATAACCGTATTTAAACGTTAATACCTGTGCGCACAGACCTCGTTTAAGCAGTTTCCGGCTCTACAGCGTCTTCGGCTTCAAGGCTGTCTTCCCTTTTCTTGCAGCCTCCGGTACTGCTATCCCGGGCCGGCCGTCTTCTTGCCTCCCGGTTTACTGCGAATCTCCCAACGTCCCGAAGAACTTCTTAAACCCTAACCTTTGTCTTCATTAGGGTCCCGTGTTCGAGCGCCTCTTACTGCAAGAAGGGGGCCGCTTTAACGACCAATTTGATCAGCGGATTCCACTTTATTGAGCATCAGACACATCTTATATACAGTTTGCTATAATTATGCCCACTTGGCAACATATTATTGGTTGCTCTCTAAAAGGTTACATCATTGTTTTCACAACTCTGTGGAATTCTTCCATCCGGCCTAATTGCTCTCTTTCCCAGATCTCGCCTCCTCCTTATCTTGCTTGCCTCCCATCTCAGGGGCAGCTGGACTTCAGCATACCAAGCAATCAGCACTTTCTCACATCTCCTCTCTGCCAGTATATTATCAACAGAGAATTCTTCAAGGCCTGAATTGCACAGGTGTTCCTGGGACCCATGTCCCCTCTTGTCCGACAACAGGCACGGGCCGAGGCTGGGGACAGGGCTAGGGCTGGAGCTAGGGCAGGGCAGGGGCCAGGCTGGGGCTGGGTTTGGCTGAAGGGTGGGGCTTGGTCCAGGGCTGGGGCTGGGCGAGGGCAGGGCTGGGGCTGGGGCTGGGCTGGGGCCGAGGGTGGGGCTGGGGCTGGGCTGGGGCTGGGCTGGGGCCCGGGCTGCGACTGGGGCTGGGTCCAGGGCTGGGGCTGCGGACAGGGCTGGGGCTAGGGCTGAGGTAGGGGTGGGGCTGGGGCTGGATTGGGGCCAGGGCTGGGGCAGGATTAGGCTTGAGGCTGGGCCTTGGGCTGGGGCTGGGTTGGCGCAGGGCTGGGGCTGGGGCTGGAGCCAGGGTTGGGGCAGGAGCCAGGGTTGGGGCAGGGCTGAGGTCAGGCCTGGGACTGAGGCTGGGGCAGGGCTGGGGCTAGGCTGGGGATGGGCCTGGGACTGGGCTGTGGCTGGGGCTGGGGACAGGGCTGGGTCCAGTCTGGGTCTGGGGCTGCGCTGGGGGCAGAGTTATGGCTGGGGGCTGGGATGGGGCAGGACTGGGACTGGGGCTGGGGCACGGGCCGAGGCTGGGGACAGGGCTAGGGCTGGAGCTAGGGCAGGGCTGGGGCCAGGCTGGGGCTGGGTTCGGCTCAGGGGTGGGGCTTGGTCCAGGGCTGGGGCTGGGCTAGGGCAGGGCTGGGGCTGGGGTTGGGCTGCAGCTGGGTCCAGGGCTGTGGCTGGGCTGTGGCTGGAGCTGGGCTGGGGCTGAGGGTGGGGCTGGGGCTGGGCTAGGGCTGGGCTGGGGCTGGGGCTGCGACTGGGGCTGGATCCAGGGCTGGGACGGGGCTGTGGCTGGGGCTGGGCTGTGGCAGGGCTGGGGCTGGGCTGGGGCTGGGCCGGGGCAAGGCTGGGCTGGGGACAGGGCTGGGCTGGGGCCGGGGATGGGGCAGGGGGTGGGGCTGGGGCTGGGGCTGCGGCGGGGGACTGGGAGAGGGCTGGGGCTGGGGCTGGGTCCAGGGCTGGGGCTGGGCGGTGGCTGGGGCTGGGCTGGGGCTGGAGCTGGGCTGGGGCTGAGGGTGGGGCTGGGGCTGGGCTGTGGCTGGGCTGGGCTGGGGCAGGGCTGGGGCTGTGGCTGGGCTGGGGCTGGGCCGGGGCAGGGCTGGGTTGGGGCAGGGCTGGGGCCGGGCTGGGGCTGGGTTCGGTGCAGGGCTGGGGCTGGGGCAGGGCTGGGCTGGGGCCGGGGATGGGGCTGGGCCTGGGCAGGGCTGGGCCTGGGCTGGGGATGAGGCTGGGGTGGGGCTGGGGCTGGGTCCAGGGCAGGGGCTGGGGTGGGGCTGTAGCTGGGCTGACGCAGGTCTGGGGCCTGAGGTAGGGCTGGAGCTGGGTTCGGTGCAGGGCTGGGGCTGGGGCAGGGCTGGGGCTGGGTTCGGTGCAGGGCTGGGGCTGGTCAGGGTGGGGGCTGGGGGAGGGCTGGGCTATGGCTGGGCTGGGACCAGGGCTGGGCTGGGGTAGGGCTGGCACAGGGCTAGGCCTGGGGTTGGACTGGGGCCGAGTCTGGGGCCAGGGCTGGGGCTGGGGCAGGACTAGGCTTGAGGCTGGACCTTGAACTGGGGCTGGGCTGGGGCCAAGGTTGGGGCTGGGGCTGGGCTGGTGGCGAGGTTGGTGCTGGGGCTGGGGCTGCGGACAGGGCTGGGGCTAGGGCTGAGGTAGGGGTAGGGCTGGGGCTGGATTGGGGCCAGGGCTGGGGCAGGACTAGGCTTGAGGCTGGGCCTTGGGCTGGGGCTGGGGCTGGAACCAAGGCACGGGCAGGGCTGGGGCTGGGGCTGGTGCCAGGGCTGGGGTAGGAGCCAGGGCTGGGGCAGGACTGAGGTCCGGCCAGGGGCTGGGGCTGGGGCAGGGCTGGGGCTAGGCTTGGGCTGGGCCTGGGGCTGGGCTGGGCTGGGGCTGGGGCCAGGGCTGGGGCCAGGCTGGGTCTGGGGCTGGGGCTGGGGGCAGGGCTGGGGCTGGGGCTGGGCTGAGGGCACGGATGGGCTAGGCGTGGGGCTGGGGCAGGGCTGCGGCTAGGCTGGGCTGAGGCCAGGGCTGGGGCTGGGACTGGGGCAGGGCAGGGCTGGGCTAGGGCTGGGGCTGGGACAGGGCTGGGCTAGGGATGGGCTGGGGCCGGGGATGGGGCCGGGGGTGGGGCTGGGGCTGGGGCTGGGATCGGTGCAGGGCTGGGGCTGGGGCTGGGGCTGGGCTGGGGCTGGGTCCAGGGCTGTGGCTGGGCTGTGGCTGGAGCTGGGCTGGGGCTGAGGATGGTGCTGGTGCTGGGCTAGGGCTGGGCTGGAGCCAGGGCTGCGACTGGGTCTGGGTCCAGGGCTGGGGCTGTGGCTGTGGATGGGGCTGGGCTGGGGCTGGGCTGGGGCTGTGGGTGGGGCTGGGCTGTGGCTGGGCTGGGGCTGGGCTGGGGCTGTGGCTGGGGCTGGGCTGTGGCTGGGTCCAGGGCAGGGGCTGGGATGGGGCTGGGCCGGGGCAGGGCTGGGGCTGGGGCTGGGGCTGCGACTGGGGCTGGATCCAGGGGTGGAGCTGGGCTGGGCTGGGGCAGGGCTGGGTCCAGGGCAGGGGCTGGGCTGGGACTGGGCCTGGGCTGGGGCCGAGGGTGGGGCAGGGACAAAGGCTGGGGCTGAGGGCAGGGCTGGGCTAGGGCTGGGGCTGGGGCAGGGGCCGGGGCTGGGGACAGGGCTGGGGCCAGAGCTGGGGCAGGGCTGCGGCCAGGCTGGGGCTGGGCAGGGCAGGGGCTGGGGCAGGGCTGGGCTACGGCTGGGCTGGGACCGGGGATGGGTCCGGGGGTGGGGCTGGGGCTGGGGCTGGGGCTGGGGCTGGGGCTGTGGCTGGGGCAGGGCTGGGCCTGGGCTGGGAATGAGGCTGGGCTGGGGTGGGGCTGGGGCTGGGTCCAGGGCTGTGGCTGGGCTGTGGCTGGAGCTGGGCTGGGGCTGAGGGTGGGTCTGAGGCTGGGCTAGGGCTGGGCTGGGGCCGGGGCTGCGACTGGGGCTGGGGCTGGGCTGGGGCTGTGGCTGGGGCTGGGCTGTGGCTGGGCTGGGGCTGGGCCGGGGCTGTGGCTGGGGCTGGGCTGTGGCTGGGTCCAGGGCAGCGGCTGGGATGGGGCTGGGCCGGGGCAGGGCTGGGGCAAGGGCTGGGCTGGGGCCGAGGGTGGGGCTGGGCCTGGGCTGGGGCTGAGGGCAGGGCTGGGCTAGGGCTGGGGCTGAGGGCAGGGCTAGGCCTGGGCTGGGGATGAGGCTGGGCTGGGGCTGGGGCTGGGTCCAGGGCAGGGGCTGGGCAGGGGCTGGGGCTGGGCCGAGGCCGGGCTGGGGAAGGGGCTGGGCTGGGGCTGGGCCAGGGCAGGGCTAGGGAATTGGCTGGGGCCGAGGGTGGGGCTGGGGCTGGGGCTGGGGCTGGGGCTGAGGGCAGGGCTGGGGTACGGCTGGGGGTGGGGCAGGGGCCGGGGCTGGGGACAGGGCTAAGGCCAGAGCTGGGGCAGTGCTTGGCTGGGCTGGGACCGGGGCTGGGCTGGGGTAGGGCTGGCACAGGGCTAGGCCTGGGGCTGGGCTGGGGCCGAGTCTGGGGCCGGGGCTGGGGCCGGGGAAGGGGGAGGGCTGGGGCAGGCCTGGAACTGCGGCTGGGTTGGGGCCAAGGTTGGGGCTGGGGCTGGGCTGGTGGCGAGGGTGGGGCTGGGGCTGGGGCTGGGGCTGCGGACAGGGCTGGGGCTAGGGCTGAGGTAGGGGTAGGGCTGGGGCTGGATTGGGGCCAGGGCTGGGGCAAGACTAGGCTTGAGGCTGGGCCTTGGGCTGGGGCTGGGTTGGCGCAGGGCTGGGGCTGGGGCTGGAACCAAGGCTTGGGCCGGGCTGGGGCTGGGGCTGGAGCCAGGGTTGGGGCAGAAGCCAGGGCTGGGGCAGGGCTGAGGTCAGGCCTGGGGCTGCGGCTGGGGCAGGGCTGGGGCTAGGCTGGGGCTGGAGCTGGGTCTGGGCTGGGGCCAGGCTGGGTCTGGGGCTGGGCTGAGGGCAGGGCTGGGGCTGGAGGCTGGGATGGGGCAGGACTGGGACTGGGGCAGGGGCACGGGCCGAGGCTGGCGACCGGGCTAGGGCTGGAGCTAGGGCAGGGCTGGGGCCAGGCTGGGGCTGGGTTTGGCTGAGGAGTGGGGCTTGCTCCAGGGCTGGGGCTGGGCTAGGGCAGGGCTGGGGCTGGGCTGGGGCTGGAGCTGGGCTGGGGCTGAGGGTGGGGCTGGGGTTGGGCTGGGGCTGGGCTAGGGCTGGGCTGGGGCCGGGGCTGCGACTGGGGCTGGATCCAGGGCTGTGGCTGGGCTGTGGCTGGGGCTGGGCCGGGTCAGGGCTGGGGCTGGGGCTGGGCTGGATCTGGGCCAGGGCAGGGCTGGGCTGGGGCAGGGCTGGGCTGTGGCTGGGGATGGGGCCGTGAGTGGGGTTTGGCTGGGGCTGGGGCTGGGGCTGGGCCGGGGCAGGGCTGGGCCTGGGCTGGGGATGAGGCTGGAGTGGGGCTGGGGCTGGGTCCAGGGCAGGGGCTGGGCTGGGGCTGGGGCTGGTGCTGTGCTGGTGCTGTGCTGGGTATGGGCTGGGGACTAGGGCTGGGGCAGGGTTGACGCAGGGCTGGGGCTGGGCTCAGGGCAGGGGCTGGGGGCAGGGGCTGGGGCCTTGGGTAGGGCTGGGGCTGAGGTTGGGGCCGGGGCTGGGGCTTGAGTAGGCTGGAGGCTGGGCCTTGGGTTGGGGCTGGGGGCAGGTCTGGGCTGGGGGCATGCCTGGGGCTGGGTTGGGGGCAGGGCTGGGGCAGGACTGAGGCTGGGGCAGGGCTGGGGCTGGGGCAGGGCTGGGGCTGGGCTGGGGGCAAGGATGAGGTTTGGGCTGGGGCTGGGCCAGGGCTTGGGCTGGGCTGGGACCGGGGCTGGGCTGAGGGCAGGGCTGGGGCTGGGGGCTGGGATGGGGCAGGACTGGGACTGGGGCAGGGGTACAGGCCAAGTCTGGGGACAGGGCTAGGGATGGAGCTAGGGCAGGGCTGGGGCCAGGCTGGGGCTGGGTTTGGCTGAGGGGTGTGGCTTGGTCCAGGGCTGGGTCCAGGGCTGTGAATGGCCTGTGGCTAGAGCTGGGCTGGGGCTGAGGGTGGGGCTGGGGCTGGGCTGGGGCTGGGCCGAGGCTGGGCTGGGGCCGGGGGCTGCGACTGGGGCTGGATCCAGGGCTGTGGCTGGGCTGTGGCTGGGGCTGGGCTGGGGCAGGGCTGGGGCTGGGGCTGGGCTGGAGCTGGGCTGGGGCAGGGCTGGGCTGGGGCAGGGCTGGGCTGTGGCCGGGGCAGCGCTGGGCCTGGGCTGGGGATGAGGCTGGGGTGGGGCTGGGGCTGGGTCCAGGGCAGGGGCTGGGCTGGGGCAGGGGCTGGTGCTGGGGCAGGGCTGGGGCTGTGCTGGTGCTGTGCTGGGTGTGGGCTGGGGACTAGGGCTGGGGCAGGGCTGACGCAGGGCTGGGGCCAGGGGCTGGGTCCTTGGGTAGGGCTGGGACTGAGGTTGGTGCCGGGGCTGGGGCTTGAGTAGGCTGGAGGCTGGGCCTTGGGCTGGGGCTGGGGACAGGTCTGGGCTGGGGGCATGGCTGGGGCTGGGTTGGGGGCAGGGCTGGGGCTGGGGCTGGGGCCGGGGCTGGGGCAGGACTGAGGCTGGGGCTGGGCTGGGGCTGGGGCTGCGGCTGGGGCAGGGCTGGGCCTGGGCTGGGGGCAAGGATGAGGTTTGGGCTGGGGCTGGGCCAGGGCTTGGGCTGGGCTGGGACCGGGGCTGGGCTGAGGGCAGGGCTGGGGCTGGGGGCTGGGATGGGGCAGGACTGGGACTGGGGCAGGGGCACAGGCCGAGTCTGGGGACAGGGCTAGGGCTGGAGCTAGGGCAGGGCTGGGGCCAGGCTGGGGCTGGGTTTGGCTGAGGGGTGGGGCTTGGTCCAGGGCTGGGTCCAGGGTTGTGGATGCGCTGTGGCTGGAGCTGGGCTGGGGCTGAGGGTGGGGCTGGGGCTGGGCTGGGGCCGGGGCTGCGACTGGGGCTGGATCCAGGGCTGTGGCTGGGCTGTGGCTGGGGCTGGGCTGGGGATGAGGCTGGGGTGGGGCTGGGGCTGGGTCCAGGGCAGGGGCTGGGCTGTGGATGGAGCTGGGCTGGGGTTGGGCTGGGGATGGGGCTGGGGCTGGGATGGGCTGGGGCTGGGCTAGGGCTGGGCTGGGCCCGGGGCTAAGACTGCGGCTGGGTCCAGGGCTGGGGCTGGGCTGTGGCTGGGGCTGGGCTGGGGATGAGGCTGGGGAGGGGCTGGGGCTGGGTCCAGGGCAGGGGCTGGGCTGGGGCTGGGGCTGGGGCAGGGCTGGGGCTCGGCTGGGGTCAAGGATGAGGTTTGGGCTGGGGCTAGGCTGGGGCTGGGCCTGGGGCTGGGCTGTGGCTGGGGCTCGGGACAGGGCTGGGGCCAGTCTGGCTCTGGGGCTGGGCCGGGGGCAGGGTTGGGTCTGGGGGCTGGGATGGGGCTGGGCTGAGGGCAGGGCTGGGGCTGGGGGCTGGGCTGGGGCAGGACTGGTACTGGGGCTGGGGCACGGGCCGAGGCTGGGGACAGGGCTAGGGCTGGAGCTAGGGCAGGGCTGGGGCCAGGCTGGGGCTGGGTTCAGCTGAGGGGTGGGGCTTGGTCCAGGGCTGGGGCTGGGCTAGGGCAGGGCTGGGGCTGGGGCTGGGCTGGGGCTGGGTCCAGGGCTGTGGCTGGGCTGTGGCTGGAGCTGGGCTGGGGTTGAGGGTGGGGCTGGGGCTGGGCTACGGCTGGGCTGGGACCGGGGATGGGTCCGGGGGTGGGGCTGGGTCCGGGGGTGGGGCTGGGGCTGGGGCTGGGGCTGGGGCTGGAGCAGGGCTGGGCCTGGGCTGGGAATGAGGCTGGGCTGGGGTGGGGCTGGGGCTGGGTCCAGGGCTGTGGCTGGGCTGTGGCTGGAGCTGGGCTAGGGCTGAGGGTGGGGCTGAGGCTGGGCTGGGGCTGGGCTAGGGCTGTGGCTGGGGCTGGGCTGTGGCTGGGCTGGGGCTGGGCTGGGGCTGTGGCTGGGGCTGGGCTGTGGCTGGGTCCAGGGCAGGGGCTGGGATGGGGCTGGGCCGGGGCAGGGCTGGGGCTGGGGCTGGGGCTGGGGCAGGGCTGGGGCTGGGCTGGGGGCAAGGATGAGGTTTGGGCTGGGGCTAGGCTGGGGCTGGGCCTGGGGCTGGGCTGTGGCTGGGGCTCGGGACAGGGCTGGGGCCAGTCTGGGTCTGGGGCTGGGCCGGGGGCAGGGCTGGGGCTGGGGGCTGGGATGGGGCTGGGTCCAGGGCTGGGTCTGGGCTAGGGCAGAGCTGGGGCTGAGGCTGGGCTGGCGCTGGGTCCAGGGCTGTGGCTGGGCTGTGGATGGAGCTGGGCTGGGGTTGGGCTGGGGATGGGGCTGGGGCTGGGCTGGGCTGGGGCTGGGCTAGGGCTGTGCTGGGCCCGGGGCTAAGACTGCGGCTGGGTCCAGGGCTGGGGCTGGGCTGTGGCTGGGGCTGGAGCTGGGGCTGGGCTGGGGCTGGGTCCAGGGCAGGGGCTGGGCAGGGGCTGGGGCTGGGCCGGGGCAGGGCTGGGGAAGGGGCTGGGCTGGGGCTGGGCCGGGGCAGGGCTGGGGAAGGGGCTGGGCTGGGGCCGAGGTTGGGGCTGGGGCTGGGGCTGAGGGCAGTGCCTGGGGCTACAGCTGGGGGTGGGGCAGGGGCCGGGGCTGGGGACAGGGCAGGGGCAGGGGCTGGGGCAGGGCTGGGGCTAGGCTTGGGCTGGGCCTGGGGCTGGGCTGGGGCTGGGGCCAGGGCTGGGGCCAGGCTGGGTCTGGGGCTGGGGCTGAGGCCAGGGCTGGGGCTGGGACTGGGGCAGGGCAGGGCTGGGCTAGGGCTGGGGCTGGGTCCGAGGATGGGGGCCGGGGGTGGGGCTGGGGCTGGGGCTGGGTTCGGTGCAGGGCTGGGGCTGGGGCTGGGGCTGGGCTGGGGCTGGGGCTGAGGCTGGGGCAGGGCTGGGGCTGGGCTGGGGGCAAGGATGAGGTTTGGGCTGGGGCTGGGCCAGGGCTTGGGCTGGGCTGGGACCGGGGCTGGGCTGAGGGCAGGGCTGGGGCTAGGGCTGAGGTAGGGGTGGGGCTGGGGCTGGATTGGGGCCAGGGCTGGGGCAGGATTAGGCTTGAGGCTGGGCCTTGGGCTGGGGCTGGGTTGGCGCAGGGCTGGGGCTGGGGCTGGAGCCAGGGTTGGGGCAGGAGCCAGGGTTGGGGCAGGGCTGAGGTCAGGCCTGGGCCTGAGGCTGGGGCAGGGCTGGGGCTAGGCTGGGGCTGGGCCTGGGACTGGGCTGTGGCTGGGGCTGGGGACAGGGCTAGGTCCAGTCTGGGTCTGGGGCTGCGCTGGGGGCAGAGTTACGGCTGGGGGCTGGGATGGGGCAGGACTGGGACTGGGGCTGGGGCACGGGCCGAGGCTGGGGCCAGGGCTAGGGCTGGAGCTAGGGCAGGGCTGGGGCCAGGCTGGGGCTGGGTTCGGCTCAGGGGTGGGGCTTGGTACAGGGCTGGGGCTGGGCTAGGGCAGGGCTGGGGCTGGGGTTGGGCTGCGGCTGGGTCCAGGGCTGTGGCTGGGCTGTGGCTGGAGCTGGGCTGGGGCTGAGGGTGGGGCTGGGGCTGGGCTAGGGCTAGGGCTGGGCTGGGGCTGGGGCTGCGACTGGGGCTGGATCCAGGGCTGTGGCTGGGCTGTGGCTGGGGCTGGGCCGGGTCAGGGCTGGGGCTGGGGCTGGGCTGGATCTGGGCCAGGGCAGGGCTGGGCTGGGGCAGGGCTGGGCTGTGGCTGGGGATGGGGCCGTGAGTGGGGTTTGGCTGGGGCTGGGGCTGGGGCTGGGCCGGGGCAGGGCTGGGCCTGGGCTGGGGATGAGGCTGGAGTGGGGCTGGGGCTGGGTCCAGGGCAGGGGCTGGGCTGGGGCTGGGGCTGGTGCTGTGCTGGTGCTGTGCTGGGTATGGGCTGGGGACTAGGGCTGGGGCAGGGTTGACGCAGGGCTGGGGCTGGGCTCAGGGCAGGGGCTGGGGGCAGGGGCTGGGGCCTTGGGTAGGGCTGGGGCTGAGGTTGGGGCCGGGGCTGGGGCTTGAGTAGGCTGGAGGCTGGGCCTTGGGTTGGGGCTGGGGGCAGGTCTGGGCTGGGGGCATGCCTGGGGCTGGGTTGGGGGCAGGGCTGGGGCAGGACTGAGGCTGGGGCAGGGCTGGGGCTGGGGCAGGGCTGGGGCTGGGCTGGGGGCAAGGATGAGGTTTGGGCTGGGGCTGGGCCAGGGCTTGGGCTGGGCTGGGACCGGGGCTGGGCTGAGGGCAGGGCTGGGGCTGGGGGCTGGGATGGGGCAGGACTGGGACTGGGGCAGGGGTACAGGCCAAGTCTGGGGACAGGGCTAGGGATGGAGCTAGGGCAGGGCTGGGGCCAGGCTGGGGCTGGGTTTGGCTGAGGGGTGTGGCTTGGTCCAGGGCTGGGTCCAGGGCTGTGAATGGCCTGTGGCTAGAGCTGGGCTGGGGCTGAGGGTGGGGCTGGGGCTGGGCTGGGGCTGGGCCGAGGCTGGCTGGGGCCGGGGCTGCGACTGGGGCTGGATCCAGGGCTGTGGCTGGGCTGTGGCTGGGGGCTGGGCTGGGGCAGGGCTGGGGCTGGGGCTGGGCTGGAGCTGGGCTGGGGCAGGGCTGGGCTGGGGCAGGGCTGGGCTGTGGCCGGGGCAGCGCTGGGCCTGGGCTGGGGATGAGGCTGGGGTGGGGCTGGGGCTGGGTCCAGGGCAGGGGCTGGGCTGGGGCAGGGGCTGGTGCTGGGGCAGGGCTGGGGCTGTGCTGGTGCTGTGCTGGGTGTGGGCTGGGGACTAGGGCTGGGGCAGGGCTGACGCAGGGCTGGGGCCAGGGGCTGGGTCCTTGGGTAGGGCTGGGACTGAGGTTGGTGCCGGGGGCTGGGGCTTGAGTAGGCTGGAGGCTGGGCCTTGGGCTGGGGCTGGGGACAGGTCTGGGCTGGGGGCATGGCTGGGGCTGGGTTGGGGGCAGGGCTGGGGCTGGGGCTGGGGCCGGGGCTGGGGCAGGACTGAGGCTGGGGCTGGGCTGGGGCTGGGGCTGCGGCTGGGGCAGGGCTGGGCCTGGGCTGGGGGCAAGGATGAGGTTTGGGCTGGGGCTGGGCCAGGGCTTGGGCTGGGCTGGGACCGGGGCTGGGCTGAGGGCAGGGCTGGGGCTGGGGGCTGGGATGGGGCAGGACTGGGACTGGGGCAGGGGCACAGGCCGAGTCTGGGGACAGGGCTAGGGCTGGAGCTAGGGCAGGGCTGGGGCCAGGCTGGGGCTGGGTTTGGCTGAGGGGTGGGGCTTGGTCCAGGGCTGGGTCCAGGGTTGTGGATGCGCTGTGGCTGGAGCTGGGCTGGGGCTGAGGGTGGGGCTGGGGCTGGGCTGGGGCCGGGGCTGCGACTGGGGCTGGATCCAGGGCTGTGGCTGGGCTGTGGCTGGGGCTGGGCTGGGGATGAGGCTGGGGTGGGGCTGGGGCTGGGTCCAGGGCAGGGGCTGGGCTGTGGATGGAGCTGGGCTGGGGTTGGGCTGGGGATGGGGCTGGGGCTGGGATGGGCTGGGGCTGGGCTAGGGCTGGGCTGGGCCCGGGGCTAAGACTGCGGCTGGGTCCAGGGCTGGGGCTGGGCTGTGGCTGGGGCTGGGCTGGGGATGAGGCTGGGGAGGGGCTGGGGCTGGGTCCAGGGCAGGGGCTGGGCTGGGGCTGGGGCTGGGGCAGGGCTGGGGCTCGGCTGGGGTCAAGGATGAGGTTTGGGCTGGGGCTAGGCTGGGGCTGGGCCTGGGGCTGGGCTGTGGCTGGGGCTCGGGACAGGGCTGGGGCCAGTCTGGCTCTGGGGCTGGGCCGGGGGCAGGGTTGGGTCTGGGGGCTGGGATGGGGCTGGGCTGAGGGCAGGGCTGGGGCTGGGGGCTGGGCTGGGGCAGGACTGGTACTGGGGCTGGGGCACGGGCCGAGGCTGGGGACAGGGCTAGGGCTGGAGCTAGGGCAGGGCTGGGGCCAGGCTGGGGCTGGGTTCAGCTGAGGGGTGGGGCTTGGTCCAGGGCTGGGGCTGGGCTAGGGCAGGGCTGGGGCTGGGGCTGGGCTGGGGCTGGGTCCAGGGCTGTGGCTGGGCTGTGGCTGGAGCTGGGCTGGGGTTGAGGGTGGGGCTGGGGCTGGGCTACGGCTGGGCTGGGACCGGGGATGGGTCCGGGGGTGGGGCTGGGTCCGGGGGTGGGGCTGGGGCTGGGGCTGGGGCTGGGGCTGGAGCAGGGCTGGGCCTGGGCTGGGAATGAGGCTGGGCTGGGGTGGGGCTGGGGCTGGGTCCAGGGCTGTGGCTGGGCTGTGGCTGGAGCTGGGCTAGGGCTGAGGGTGGGGCTGAGGCTGGGCTGGGGCTGGGCTAGGGCTGTGGCTGGGGCTGGGCTGTGGCTGGGCTGGGGCTGGGCTGGGGCTGTGGCTGGGGCTGGGCTGTGGCTGGGTCCAGGGCAGGGGCTGGGATGGGGCTGGGCCGGGGCAGGGCTGGGGCTGGGGCTGGGGCTGGGGCAGGGCTGGGGCTGGGCTGGGGGCAAGGATGAGGTTTGGGCTGGGGCTAGGCTGGGGCTGGGCCTGGGGCTGGGCTGTGGCTGGGGCTCGGGACAGGGCTGGGGCCAGTCTGGGTCTGGGGCTGGGCCGGGGGCAGGGCTGGGGCTGGGGGCTGGGATGGGGCTGGGTCCAGGGCTGGGTCTGGGCTAGGGCAGAGCTGGGGCTGAGGCTGGGCTGGCGCTGGGTCCAGGGCTGTGGCTGGGCTGTGGATGGAGCTGGGCTGGGGTTGGGCTGGGGATGGGGCTGGGGCTGGGCTGGGCTGGGGCTGGGCTAGGGCTGTGCTGGGCCCGGGGCTAAGACTGCGGCTGGGTCCAGGGCTGGGGCTGGGCTGTGGCTGGGGCTGGAGCTGGGGCTGGGCTGGGGCTGGGTCCAGGGCAGGGGCTGGGCAGGGGCTGGGGCTGGGCCGGGGCAGGGCTGGGGAAGGGGCTGGGCTGGGGCTGGGCCGGGGCAGGGCTGGGGAAGGGGCTGGGCTGGGGCCGAGGTTGGGGCTGGGGCTGGGGCTGAGGGCAGTGCCTGGGGCTACAGCTGGGGGTGGGGCAGGGGCCGGGGCTGGGGACAGGGCAGGGGCAGGGGCTGGGGCAGGGCTGGGGCTAGGCTTGGGCTGGGCCTGGGGCTGGGCTGGGGCTGGGGCCAGGGCTGGGGCCAGGCTGGGTCTGGGGCTGGGGCTGAGGCCAGGGCTGGGGCTGGGACTGGGGCAGGGCAGGGCTGGGCTAGGGCTGGGGCTGGGTCCGAGGATGGGGCCGGGGGTGGGGCTGGGGCTGGGGCTGGGTTCGGTGCAGGGCTGGGGCTGGGGCTGGGGCTGGGCTGGGGCTGGGGCTGAGGCTGGGGCAGGGCTGGGGCTGGGCTGGGGGCAAGGATGAGGTTTGGGCTGGGGCTGGGCCAGGGCTTGGGCTGGGCTGGGACCGGGGCTGGGCTGAGGGCAGGGCTGGGGCTAGGGCTGAGGTAGGGGTGGGGCTGGGGCTGGATTGGGGCCAGGGCTGGGGCAGGATTAGGCTTGAGGCTGGGCCTTGGGCTGGGGCTGGGTTGGCGCAGGGCTGGGGCTGGGGCTGGAGCCAGGGTTGGGGCAGGAGCCAGGGTTGGGGCAGGGCTGAGGTCAGGCCTGGGCCTGAGGCTGGGGCAGGGCTGGGGCTAGGCTGGGGCTGGGCCTGGGACTGGGCTGTGGCTGGGGCTGGGGACAGGGCTAGGTCCAGTCTGGGTCTGGGGCTGCGCTGGGGGCAGAGTTACGGCTGGGGGCTGGGATGGGGCAGGACTGGGACTGGGGCTGGGGCACGGGCCGAGGCTGGGGCCAGGGCTAGGGCTGGAGCTAGGGCAGGGCTGGGGCCAGGCTGGGGCTGGGTTCGGCTCAGGGGTGGGGCTTGGTACAGGGCTGGGGCTGGGCTAGGGCAGGGCTGGGGCTGGGGTTGGGCTGCGGCTGGGTCCAGGGCTGTGGCTGGGCTGTGGCTGGAGCTGGGCTGGGGCTGAGGGTGGGGCTGGGGCTGGGCTAGGGCTAGGGCTGGGCTGGGGCTGGGGCTGCGACTGGGGCTGGATCCAGGGCTGGGACTGGGCTGTGGCTGGGGCTGGGCAGTGGCAGGGCTGGGGCTGGGCTGGGGCTGGGCCGGGGCAAGGCTGGGCTGGGGACAGGGCTGGGCTGGGGCCGGGGATGGGGCCGTGAGTGGGGCTTTGCTGAGGCTGGGGCCGGGGCTGGGGCAGGGGGTGGGGCTGGGGCTGGGGCTGCGGCGGGGCCTGGGAGAGGGCTGGGGCTGGGGCTGGGTCCAGGGCTGGGGCTGGGCGGTGGCTGGGGCTGGGCTGGGGCTGGAGCTGGGCTGGGGCTGAGGGTGGGGCTGGGGCTGGGCTGTGGCTGGGCTGGGCTGGGGCAGGGCTGGGGCTGTGGCTGGGCTGGGGCTGTGGCTGGGGCTGGGCTGTGGCTGGGTCCAGGGCAGGGGCTGGGATGGGGCTGGGCCGGGGCAGGGCTGGGGCTGGGGCTGGGGCTGGGGCAGGGCTGGGGCTGGGCTGGGGGCAAGGATGAGGTTTGGGCTGGGGCTAGGCTGGGGCTGGGCCTGGGGCTGGGCTGTGGCTGGGGCTCGGGACAGGGCTGGGGCCAGTCTGGGTCTGGGGCTGGGCCGGGGGCAGGGCTGGGGCTGGGGGCTGGGATGGGGCTGGGTCCAGGGCTGGGTCTGGGCTAGGGCAGAGCTGGGGCTGAGGCTGGGCTGGCGCTGGGTCCAGGGCTGTGGCTGGGCTGTGGATGGAGCTGGGCTGGGGTTGGGCTGGGGATGGGGCTGGGGCTGGGCTGGGCTGGGGCTGGGCTAGGGCTGTGCTGGGCCCGGGGCTAAGACTGCGGCTGGGTCCAGGGCTGGGGCTGGGCTGTGGCTGGGGCTGGAGCTGGGGCTGGGCTGGGGCTGGGTCCAGGGCAGGGGCTGGGCAGGGGCTGGGGCTGGGCCGGGGCAGGGCTGGGGAAGGGGCTGGGCTGGGGCTGGGCCGGGGCAGGGCTGGGGAAGGGGCTGGGCTGGGGCCGAGGTTGGGGCTGGGGCTGGGGCTGAGGGCAGTGCCTGGGGCTACAGCTGGGGGTGGGGCAGGGGCCGGGGCTGGGGACAGGGCAGGGGCAGGGGCTGGGGCAGGGCTGGGGCTAGGCTTGGGCTGGGCCTGGGGCTGGGCTGGGGCTGGGGCCAGGGCTGGGGCCAGGCTGGGTCTGGGGCTGGGGCTGAGGCCAGGGCTGGGGCTGGGACTGGGGCAGGGCAGGGCTGGGCTAGGGCTGGGGCTGGGTCCGAGGATGGGGCCGGGGGTGGGGCTGGGGCTGGGGCTGGGTTCGGTGCAGGGCTGGGGCTGGGGCTGGGGCTGGGCTGGGGCTGGGGCTGAGGCTGGGGCAGGGCTGGGGCTGGGCTGGGGGCAAGGATGAGGTTTGGGCTGGGGCTGGGCCAGGGCTTGGGCTGGGCTGGGACCGGGGCTGGGCTGAGGGCAGGGCTGGGGCTAGGGCTGAGGTAGGGGTGGGGCTGGGGCTGGATTGGGGCCAGGGCTGGGGCAGGATTAGGCTTGAGGCTGGGCCTTGGGCTGGGGCTGGGTTGGCGCAGGGCTGGGGCTGGGGCTGGAGCCAGGGTTGGGGCAGGAGCCAGGGTTGGGGCAGGGCTGAGGTCAGGCCTGGGCCTGAGGCTGGGGCAGGGCTGGGGCTAGGCTGGGGCTGGGCCTGGGACTGGGCTGTGGCTGGGGCTGGGGACAGGGCTAGGTCCAGTCTGGGTCTGGGGCTGCGCTGGGGGCAGAGTTACGGCTGGGGGCTGGGATGGGGCAGGACTGGGACTGGGGCTGGGGCACGGGCCGAGGCTGGGGCCAGGGCTAGGGCTGGAGCTAGGGCAGGGCTGGGGCCAGGCTGGGGCTGGGTTCGGCTCAGGGGTGGGGCTTGGTACAGGGCTGGGGCTGGGCTAGGGCAGGGCTGGGGCTGGGGTTGGGCTGCGGCTGGGTCCAGGGCTGTGGCTGGGCTGTGGCTGGAGCTGGGCTGGGGCTGAGGGTGGGGCTGGGGCTGGGCTAGGGCTAGGGCTGGGCTGGGGCTGGGGCTGCGACTGGGGCTGGATCCAGGGCTGGGACTGGGCTGTGGCTGGGGCTGGGCAGTGGCAGGGCTGGGGCTGGGCTGGGGCTGGGCCGGGGCAAGGCTGGGCTGGGGACAGGGCTGGGCTGGGGCCGGGGATGGGGCCGTGAGTGGGGCTTTGCTGAGGCTGGGGCCGGGGCTGGGGCAGGGGGTGGGGCTGGGGCTGGGGCTGCGGCGGGGCCTGGGAGAGGGCTGGGGCTGGGGCTGGGTCCAGGGCTGGGGCTGGGCGGTGGCTGGGGCTGGGCTGGGGCTGGAGCTGGGCTGGGGCTGAGGGTGGGGCTGGGGCTGGGCTGTGGCTGGGCTGGGCTGGGGCAGGGCTGGGGCTGTGGCTGGGCTGGGGCTGGGCCAGGGCAGGGCTGGGTTGGGGCAGGGCTGGGGCCGGGCTGGGGCTGGGTTTGGTGCAGGGCTGGGGCTGGGGCAGGGCTGGGCTGGGGCCGGGGATGGGGCTGGGCCTGGGCAGCGCTGGGCCTGGGCTGGGGATGAGGCTGGGGTGGGGCTGGGGCTGGGTCCAGGGCAGGGGCTGGGCTGGGGCTGGGGCTGGTGCTGGGTCTAGGGCTGGGGCTGTGCTGGTGCTGTGCTGGGTATGGGCTGGGGACTAGGGCTGGGGCAGGGCTGACGCAGGGCTGGGGCTGGGCTGGGGGCAGGAGCTGGGGGCAGGGCCTGGGGCCTTGGGTAGGGCTGGGACTGAGTTTGGTGCCGGGGCTGGGGCTTGAGTAGGCTGGAGGCTGGGCCTTGGGCTGGGGCTGGGGACAGGTCTGGGCTGGGGGCATGGCTGGGGCTGGGTTGGGGGCAGGGCTGGGGCTGGGGCTGGGGCCGGGGCTGGGGCAGGACTGAGGCTGGGGCTGGTCTGGGGCTGGGGCTGCGGCTGGGGCAGGGCTGGGCCAGGGCTGGGGGCAAGGATGAGGTTTGGGCTGGGGCTGGGCCAGGGCTTGGGTTGGGCTGGGACCGGGGCTGGGCTGAGGGCGGGGCTGGGGCTGGGGGCTGGGATGGGGCAGGACTGGGACTGGGGCAGGGGCACAGGCCGAGTCTGGGGACAGGGCTAGGGCTGGAGCTAGGGCAGGGCTGGGGCCAGGCTGGGGCTGGGTTTGGCTGAGGGGTGGGGCTTGGTCCAGGGCTGGGTCCAGGGTTGTGGATGGGCTGTGGCTGGAGCTGGGCTGGGGCTGAGGGTGGGGCTGGGGCTGGGCTGGGGCCGGGGCTGCGACTGGGGCTGGATCCAGGGCTGTGGCTGGGCTGTGGCTGGGGCTGGGCTGGGTCAGGGCTGGGGCTGGGGCTGGGCTGGAGCTGGGCCGGGGCAGGGCTGGGCTGGGGCAGGGCTGGGCTGTGGCCGGGGCAGCACTGGGCCTGGGCTGGGGATGAGGCTGGGGTGGGGCTGGGGCTGGGTCCAGGGCAGGGTCTGGACTGGGGCTGGGGCTGGGGCAGGGCTGGGGATCGGCTGGGGTCAAGGATGAGGTTTGGGCTGGGGCTAGGCTGGGGCTGGGCCTGGGGCTGGGCTGTGGCTGGGGCTCGTGACAGGGCTGGGGCTGTGGCTGGGCTGGGGCTGGGCCGGGGCAGGGCTGGGTTCGGGCAGGGCTGGGGCCGGGCTGGGACTGGGTTCGGTGCAGGGCTGGGGCTGGGGCAGGGCTGGGCTGGGGCCGGGGATGGGGCTGGGCCTGGGCAGGGCTGGGCCTGGGCTGGGGATGAGGCTGGGGTGGGGCTGGGGCTGGGGGCAGGGCTGGGGCTGGGGCTGGGCTGAGGGCACGGCTGGGCTAGGCCTGGGGCTGGGGCAGGGCTGCAGCTAGGCTGGGCTGAGGCCAGGGCTGGGGCTGGGACTGGGGCAGGGCAGGGCTGGGCTAGGGCTGGGGCTGGGACAGGGCTGGGCTAGGGATGGGCTGGGGCCGGGGATGGGGCCGGGGGTGGGGCTGGGGCTGGGGCTGGGTTCGGTGCAGGGCTGGGGCTGGGGCTGGGGCTGGGCTGGGGCTGGGGCTGAGGCTGGGGCTGGGCTGTGGCTGGGCTGGGCTGAGGCTGGGGCTGGGCTGTGGCTGGGCTGGGCTGGGGCAGGGCTGGGGCTGGGACAGGGCTGGGCTAGGGATGGGCTGGGGCCGGGGATGGGGCCGGGGGTGGGGCTGGGGCTGGGGCTGGGTTCGGTGCAGGGCTGGGGCTGGGGCTGGGGCTGGGCTGGGGCTGGGGCTGAGGCTGGGGCTGGGCTGTGGCTGGGCTGGGCTGGGGCAGGGCTGGGGCTGTGGCTGGGCTGGGGCTGGGCCAGGGCAGGGCTGGGTTGGGGCAGGGCTGGGGCCGGGCTGGGGCTGGGTTCGGTGCAGGGCTGGGGCTGGGGCAGGGCTGGGCTGGGGCCGGGGATGGGGCTGGGCCTGGGCAGGGCTGGGCCTGGGCTGGGGATGAGGCTGGGGTGGGGCTGGGGCTGGGTCCAGGGCAGGGGCTGGGGTGGGGCTGTAGCTGGGCTGACGCAGGTCTGGGGCCTGAGGTAGGGCTGGAGCTGGGGCAGGGGCCGGGTCAGGGGACAGGGCTGGGGCCAGAGCTGGGGCAGGGCTGGGGCTGGGTTCGGTGCAGGGCTGGGGCTGGTCAGGGCGGGGGCTGGGGGAGGGCTGGGCTATGGCTGGGCTGGGACCGGGGATGAGTCCGGGGGTGGGGCTGGGGCTGGGCCAGGGCTAGGGCTGGGCTGGGGGCAAGGATGGGGTTTGGGCTGGGGCTGGGCCAGGGCTTGGGCTGGGCTGGGACCGGGGCTGGGCTGGGGTAGGGCTGGCACAGGGCTAGGCCTGGGGTTGGGCTAGGGCCGAGTCTGGGGCCAGGGCTGGGGCTGGGGCAGGACTAGGCTTGAGGCTGGACCTTGAACTGGGGCTGGGCTGGGGCCAAGGTTGGGGCTGGGGCTGGGCTGGTGGCGAGGTTGGTGCTGGGGCTGGGGCTGCGGACAGGGCTGGGGCTAGGGCTGAGGTAGGGGTAGGGCTGGGGCTGGATTGGGGCCAGGGCTGGGGCAGGACTAGGCTTGAGGCTGGGCCTTGGGCTGGGGCTGGGGCTGGAACCAAGGCACGGGCAGGGCTGGGGCTGGGGCTGGTGCCAGGGCTGGGGTAGGAGCCAGGGCTGGGGCAGGACTGAGGTCCAGCCAGGGGCTGGGGCTGGGGCAGGGCTGGGGCTAGGCTTGGGCTGGGCCTGGGGCTGGGCTGGGCTGGGGCTGGGGCCAGGGCTGGGGCCAGGCTGGGGCTGGGGCTGGGGCTGGGGGCAGGGCTGGGGCTGGGGCTGGGCTGAGGGCACGGATGGGCTAGGCGTGGGGCTGGGGCAGGGCTGCGGCTAGGCTGGGCTGAGGCCAGGGCTGGGGCTGGGGCTGGGACTGGGGCAGGGCAGGGCTGGGCTAGGGCTGGGGCTGGGACAGGGCTGGGCTAGGGATGGGCTGGGGCCGGGGATGGGGCCGGGGGTGGGGCTGGGGCTGGGGCTGGGATCGGTGCAGGGCTGGGGCTGGGATCGGTGCAGTGCTGGGGCTGGGGCTGGGCTGGGGCTGGGTCCAGGGCTGTGGCTGGGCTGTGGCTGGAGCTGGGATGGGGCTGAGGATGGTGCTGGTGCTGGGCTAGGGCTGGGCTGGGGCTGGGGCTGCGACTGGGGCTGGATCCAGGGCTGGAGCTGGGCTAGGCTGGGGCAGGGCTGGGGCTGGGGCTGGGGCTGGGCTGGGGCTGGGGCAGGGCTGGGGTCGGGCTGGGGCTGGGTTCGGTGCAGGGCTGGGGCTGGGGCAGTACTGGGCTGGGGCAGGGCTGGGCTGTGGCCGGGGCAGCGCTGGGCCTGGGCTGGGGATGAGGCTGGGGTGGGGCTGGGGCTGGGTCCAGGGCAGGGGCTGGGCTGGGGCTGGGGCTGGTGCTGGGTCTAGGGCTGGGGCTGTGCTGGTGCTGTGCTGGGTGTGGGCTGGGGACTAGGGCTGGGGCAGGGCTGACGCAGGGCTGGGGCTGGGCTGGGGGCAGGGGCTGGGGGCAGGGCCTGGGGCCTTGGGTAGGGCTGGGACTGAGGTTGGTGCCGGGGCTGGGGCTTGAGTAGGCTGGAGGCTGGGCCTTGGGCTGGGGCTGGGGACAGGTCTGGGCTGGGGGCATGGCTGGGGCTGGGTTGGGGGCAGGGCTGGGGCTGGGGCTGGGGCCGGGGCTGGGGCAGGACTGAGGCTGGGGCTGGTCTGGGGCTGGGGCTGCGGCTGGGGCAGGGCTGGGCCAGGGCTGGGGGCAAGGATGAGGTTTGGGCTGGGGCTGGGCCAGGGCTTGTGTTGGGCTGGGACCGGGGCTGGGCTGAGGGCGGGGCTGGGGCTGGGGGCTGGGATGGGGCAGGACTGGGACTGGGGCAGGGGCACAGGCCGAGTCTGGGGACAGGGCTAGGGCTGGAGCTAGGGCAGGGCTGGGGCCAGGCTGGGGCTGGGTTTGGCTGAGGGGTGGGGCTTGGTCCAGGGCTGGGTCCAGGGTTGTGGATGCGCTGTGGCTGGAGCTGGGCTGGGGCTGAGGGTGGGGCTGGGGCTGGGCTGGGGCCGGGGCTGCGACTGGGGCTGGATCCAGGGCTGTGGCTGGGCTGTGGCTGGGGCTGGGCTGGGTCAGGGCTGGGGCTGGGGCTGGGCTGGAGCTGGGCCGGGGCAGGGCTGGGCTGGGGCAGGGCTGGGCTGTGGCCGGGGCAGCACTGGGCCTGGGCTGGGGATGAGGCTGGGCTGGGGCTGGGGCTGGGGCAGGGCTGGGGATCGGCTGGGGTCAAGGATGAGGTTTGGGCTGGGGCTAGGCTGGGGCTGGGCCTGGGGCTGGGCTGTGGCTGGGGCTCGGGACAGGGCTGGGGCCAGTCTGGCTCTGGGGCTGGGCCGGGGGCAGGGCTGGGTCTGGGGGCTGGGATGGGGCAGGATTGGTACTGGGGCTGGGGCACGGGCCGAGGCTGGGGACAGGGCTAGGGCTGGAGCTAGGGCAGGGCTGGGGCCAGGCTGGGGCTGGGTTCAGCTGAGGGGTGGGGCTTGGTCCAGGGCTGGGGCTGGGCTAGGGCAGGGCTGGGGCTGGGGCTGGACTGGGGCTGGGTCCAGGGCTGTGGCTGGGCTGTGGATGGAGCTGGGCTGGGGTTGGGCTGGGGATGGGGCTGGGGCTGGGCTGGGCTGGGGCTGGGCTAGGGCTGGGCTGGGCCCGGGGCTAAGACTGCGGCTGGGTCCAGGGCTGGGGCTGGGCTGTGGCTGGGGCTGGAGCTGGGGCTGGGCTGGGGCTGGGTCCAGGGCAGGGGCTGGGCAGGGGCTGGGGCTGGGCCGGGGCAGGGCTGGGGAAGGGGCTGGGCTGGGGCTGGGCCAGGGCAGGGCTGGGGAAGGGGCTGGGCTGGGGCCGAGGTTGGGGCTGGGGCTGGGGCTGAGGGCAGGGCTGGGCTACAGCTGGGGGTGGGGCAGGGGCCGGGGCTGGGGACAGGGCAGGGGCAGGGGCTGGGGCAGGGCTGGGGCTAGGCTTGGGCTGGGCCTGGGGCTGGGCTGGGACTGGGGCCAGGGCTGGGGCCAGGCTGGGTCTGGGGCTGGGCCGGGGGCAGGGCTGGGTCTGGGGGCTGGGATGGGGCAGGACTGGTACTGGGGCTGGGGCACGGGCCGAGGCTGGGGACAGGGCTAGGGCTGGAGCTAGGGCAGGGCTGGGGCCAGGCTGGGGCTGGATTCAGCTGAGGGGTGGGGCTTGGTCCAGGGCTGGGGCTGGGGCTGGGCTGGGGCTGGGTCCAGGGCTGTGGCTGGGCTGTGGCTGGAGCTGGGCTGGGGTTGAGTGTGGGGCTGGGGCTGGGCTACGGCTGGGCTGGGACCGGGGATGGGTCCGGGGGTGGGGCTGGGGCTGGGGCTGGGGCTGGGGCTGGGGCTGGAGCAGGGCTGGGCCTGGGCTGGGAATGAGGCTGGGCTGGGGTGGGGCTGGGGCTGGGTCCAGGGCTGTGGCTGGGCTGTGGCTGGAGCTGGGCTGGGGCTGAGGGTGGGGCTGAGGCTGGGCTGGGGCTGGGCTGGGGCTGTGGCTGGGGCTGGGCTGGGGCTGGGCTGGGGCTGGGCTGGGGCTGGGTCCAGGGCAGTGGCTGGGATGGGTCTGGGCCGGGGCAGGGCTGGGGCTGGGGCTGGGGCTGGGGCTGGGGCAGGGCTGGGGCTGGGCTGGGGGCAAGGATGAGGTTTGGGCTGGGGCTAGGCTGGGGCTGGGCCTGGGGCTGGGCTGTGGCTGGGGCTCGGGACAGGGCTGGGGCCAGTCTGGGGCTGGGGCTGGGCCGGGGGCAGGGCTGGGGCTGGGGGCTGGGATGGGGCTGGGTCCAGGGCTGGGTCTGGGCTAGGGCAGAGCTGGGGCTGGGGCTGGGCTGGCGCTGGGTCCAGGGCTGTGGCTGGGCTGTGGATGGAGCTGGGCTGGGGTTGGCCTGGGGATGGGGCTGGGGCTGGGCTGGGCTGGGGCTGGGCTAGGGCTGTGCTGGGCCCGGGGCTAAGACTGCGGCTGGGTCCAGGGCTGGGGCTGGGCTGTGGCTGGGGCAGGAGCTGGGGCTGGGCTGGGGCTGGGTCCAGGGCAGGGGCTGGGCAGGGGCTGGGGCTGGGCCGGGGCAGGGCTGGGGAAGGGGCTGGGCTGGGGCTGGGCCGGGGCAGGGCTGGGGAAGGGGCTGGGCTGGGGCCGAGGTTGGGGCTGGGGCTGGGGCTGAGGGCAGGGCTGGGCTACAGCTGGGGGTGGGGCAGGGGCCGGGGCTGGGGACAGGGCAGGGGCAGGGGCTGGGGCAGGGCTGGGGCTAGACTTGGGCTGGGCCTGGGGCTGGGCTGGGGCTGGGGCCAGGGCTGGGGCCAGGCTGGGTCTGGGGCTGGGGCTGGGGGCAGGGCTGGGGCTGGGGCTGGGCTGAGGGCACGGCTGGGCTAGGCCTGGGGCTGGGGCAGGGCTGCGGCTAGGCTGGGCTGAGGCCAGGGCTGGGGCTGGGACTGGGGCAGGGCAGGGCTGGGCTAGGGCTGGGGCTGGGACAGGGCTGGGCTAGGGATGGGCTGGGGCCGGGGATGGGGCCGGGGGGTGGGGCTGGGGCTGGGGCTGGGTTCGGTGCAGGGCTGGGGCTGGGGCTGGGCTGGGGCTGGGTCCAGGGCTGTGGCTGGGCTGTGGCTGGAGCTGGGCTGGGGTTGAGTGTGGGGCTGGGGCTGGGCTAGGGCTGGGCTGGGACCGGGGATGGGTCCGGGGGTGGGGCTGGGTCCGGGGGTGGGGCTGGGGCTGGGGCTGGGGCTGGGGCTGGAGCAGGGCTGGGCCTGGGCTGGGAATGAGGCTGGGCTGGGGTGGGGCTGGGGCTGGGTCCAGGGCTGTGGCTGGGCTGTGGCTGGAGCTGGGCTGGGGCTGAGGGTGGGGCTGAGGCTGGGCTGGGGCTGGGCTGGGGCTGTGGCTGGGGCTGGGCTGTGGCTGGGCTGGGGCTGGGCTGGGGCTCGGGCTGGGGCTGGGCTGTGGCTGGGTCCAGGGCAGGGGCTGGGATGGGGCTGGGCCGGGGCAGGGCTGGGGCTGGGGCTGGGGCTGGGGCAGGGCTGGGGCAGGGCTGGGGCTGGGTCCAGGGCAGTGGCTGGGATGGGGCTGGGCCGGGGCAGGGCTGGGGCTGGGGCTGGGGCTGGGGCTGGGGCTGGGGCAGGGCTGGGGCTGGGCTGGGGGCAAGGATGAGGTTTGGGCTGGGGCTAGGCTGGGGCTGGGCCTGGGGCTGGGCTGGGGCTGGGGCTCGGGACAGGGCTGGGGCCAGTCTGGGTCTGGGGCTGGGCCGGGGGCAGGGCTGGGGCTGGGGGCTGGGATGGGGCTGGGTCCAGGGCTGGGTCTGGGCTAGGGCAGAGCTGGGGCTGGGGCTGGGCTGGCGCTGGGTCCAGGGCTGTGGCTGGGCTGTGGATGGAGCTGGGCTGGGGTTGGGCTGGGGATGGGGCTGGGGCTGGGCTGGGCCCGGGGCTAAGACTGCGGCTGGGTCCAGGGCTGGAGCTGGGGCTGGGCTGGGGCTGGGTCCAGGGCAGGGGCTGGGCAGGGGCTGGGGCTGGGCCGGGGCAGGGCTGGGGAAGGGGCTGGGCTGGGGCTGGGCCGGGGCAGGGCTGGGGAAGGGGCTGGGCTGGGGCCGAGGTTGGGGCTGGGGCTGGGGCTGAGGGCAGGGCTGGGCTACAGCTGGGGGTGGGGCAGGGGCCGGGGCTGGGGACAGGGCAGGGGCAGGGGCTGGGGCAGGGCTGGGGCTAGACTTGGGCTGGGCCTGGGGCTGGGCTGGGGCTGGGGCCAGGGCTGGGGCCAGGCTGGGTCTGGGGCTGGGGCTGGGGGCAGGGCTGGGGCTGGGGCTGGGCTGAGGGCACGGCTGGGCTAGGCCTGGGGCTGGGGCAGGGCTGCGGCTAGGCTGGGCTGAGGCCAGGGCTGGGGCTGGGACTGGGGCAGGGCAGGGCTGGGCTAGGGCTGGGGCTGGGGCTGGGACAGGGCTGGGCTAGGGATGGGCTGGGGCCGGGGATGGGGCCGGGGGTGGGGCTGGGGCTGGGGCTGGGGCTGGGTTCAGTGCAGGGCTGGGGCTGGGGCTGGGGCTGGGCTGGGGCTGGGGCTGAGGCTGGGGCAGGGCTGGGGCTGGGCTGGGGGCAAGGATGAGGTTTGGGCTGGGGCTGGGCCAGGGCTTGGGCTGGGCTGGGACCGGGGCTGGGCTGAGGGCAGGGCTGGGGCTAGGGCTGAGGTAGGGGTGGGGCTGGGGCTGGATTGGGGCCAGGGCTGGGGCAGGATTAGGCTTGAGGCTGGGCCTTGGGCTGGGGCTGGGTTGGCGCAGGGCTGGGGCTGGGGCTGGAGCCAGGGTTGGGGCAGGAGCCAGGGTTGGGGCAGGGCTGAGGTCAGGCCTGGGCCTGAGGCTGGGGCAGGGCTGGGGCTAGGCTGGGGCTGGGCCTGGGACTGGGCTGTGGCTGGGGCTGGGGACAGGGCTGGGTCCAGTCTGGGTCTGGGGCTGCGCTGGGAGCAGGGTTAGGGCTGGGGGCTGGGATGGGGCAGGACTGGGACTGGGGCTGGGGCACGGGCCGAGGCTGGGGCCAGGGCTAGGGCTGGAGCTAGGGCAGGGGTGGGGCCAGGCTGGGGCTGGGTTCGGCTCAGGGGTGGGGCTTGGTCCAGGGCTGGGGCTGGGCTAGGGCAGGGCTGGGGCTGGGGTTGGGCTGCGGCTGGGTCCAGGGCTGTGGCTGGGCTGTGGCTGGAGCTGGGCTGGGGCTGAGGGTGGGGCTGGGGCTGGGCTAGGGCTGGGCTGGGGCTGGGGCTGCGACTGGGGCTGGATCCAGGGCTGGGACTGGGCTGTGGCTGGGGCTGGGCTGTGGCAGGGCTGGGGCTGGGCTGGGGCTGGGCCAGGGCAAGGCTGGGCTGGGGACAGGGCTGGGCTGGGGCCGGGGATGGGGCTGGGCCTGGGCAGGGCTGGGCCTGGGCTGGGGATGAGGCTGGGGTGGGGCTGGGGCTGGGTCCAGGGCAGGGGCTGGGGTGGGGCTGTAGCTGGGCTGACGCAGGTCTGGGGCCTGAGGTAGGGCTGGAGCTGGGGCAGGGGCCGGGTCAGGGGACAGGGCTGGGGCCAGAGCTGGGGCAGGGCTGGGGCTGGGTTCGGTGCAGGGCTGGGGCTGGTCAGGGCGGGGGCTGGGGGAGGGCTGGGCTATGGCTGGGCTGGGACCGGGGATGAGTCCGGGGGTGGGGCTGGGGCTGGGCCAGGGCTAGGGCTGGGCTGGGGGCAAGGATGGGGTTTGGGCTGGGGCTGGGCCAGGGCTTGGGCTGGGCTGGGACCGGGGCTGGGCTGGGGTAGGGCTGGCACAGGGCTAGGCCTGGGGTTGGGCTGGGGCCGAGTCTGGGGCCAGGGCTGGGGCTGGGGCAGGACTAGGCTTGAGGCTGGACCTTGAACTGGGGCTGGGCTGGGGCCAAGGTTGGGGCTGGGGCTGGGCTGGTGGCGAGGTTGGTGCTGGGGCTGGGGCTGCGGACAGGGCTGGGGCTAGGGCTGAGGTAGGGGTAGGGCTGGGGCTGGATTGGGGCCAGGGCTGGGGCAGGACTAGGCTTGAGGCTGGGCCTTGGGCTGGGGCTGGGGCTGGAACCAAGGCACGGGCAGGGCTGGGGCTGGGGCTGGTGCCAGGGCTGGGGTAGGAGCCAGGGCTGGGGCAGGACTGAGGTCTGGCCAGGGGCTGGGTCTGGGGCAGGGCTGGGGCTAGGCTTGGGCTGGGCCTGGGGCTGGGCTGGGCTGGGGCTGGGGCCAGGGCTGGGGCCAGGCTGGGTCTGGGGCTGGGGCTGGGGGCAGGGCTGGGGCTGGGGCTGGGCTGAGGGCACGGCTGGGCTAGGCCTGGGGCTGGGGCAGGGCTGCGGCTAGGCTGGGCTGAGGCCAGGGCTGGGGCTGGGACTGGGGCAGGGCAGGGCTGGGCTAGGGCTGGGGCTGGGACAGGGCTTGGGCTGGGCTGGGACCGGGGCTGGGCTGAGGGCAGGGCTGGGGCTGGGGGCTGGGATGGGGCGGGACTGGGACTGGGGCAGGGGCACAGGCCGAGTCTGGGGACAGGGCTAGGGCTGGAGCTAGGGCAGGGCTGGGGCCAGGCTGGGGCTGGGTTTGGGTGAGGGGTGGGGCTTGGTCCAGGGCTGGGTCCAGGGTTGTGGATGGGCTGTGGCTGGAGCTGGGCTGGGGCTGAGGGTGGGGCTGGGGCAGGGCTGGGGCCGGGGCTGCGACTGGGGCTGGATCCAGGGCTGGGGCTGGGCTGTGGCTGGGGCTGGGCTGGGGCAGGGCTGGGGCTGGGGCTGGGCTGGAGCTGAGCCGGTGCAGGGCTGGGCTGGGGCAGGGCTGGGCTGTGGCCGGGGCAGCACTGGGCCTGGGCTGGGGATGAGGCTGGGGTGGGGCTGGGGCTGGGTCCAGGGCAGGGGCTGGGCTGGGGCTGGGGCTGGGGCAGGGCTGGGGCTCGGCTGGGGTCAAGGATGAGGTTTGGGCTGGGGCTAGGCTGGGGCTGGGCCTGGGGCTGGGCTGTGGCTGGGGCTCGGGACAGGGCTGGGGCCAGTCTGGCTCTGGGGCTGGGCCAGGGCTAGGGCTGGGCTGGGGGCAAGGATGGGGTTTGGGCTGGGGCTGGGCCAGGGCTTGGGCTGGGCTGGGACCGGGGATGGGCTGGGGTAGAGCTGGCACAGGGCTAGGCCTGGGGCTGGGCTGGGGCCGTATCTGGAGCCGGGGCTGGGGCTGGGTCAGGGGCAGGGCTGGGGCAGGGCTTGAACTGGGGCTGGGCTGGGGCTAAGGTTGGGGCTGGGGCTGGGCTGGTGGCGAGGGTGGGGCTGGGGCTGGATTGGGGCAGGGCTGGGGCAGGACTAGGCTTGAGACTGGGCCTTGGGTTGGGGCTGGGGCTGGAACCAAGGCATGGGCAGGGCTCGGGCTGGGGCTGGAGCCAGGGCTGGGGCAGGGCTGAGGTCAGGCCTGGGGCTGGGCTGGGGCAGGGCTGCGGCTGGGGTTGGGGCTGGGCCTGGGGCTGGGGCTGGGGACAGGGCTGGGGCCAGGCTGGGTCTGGGGCTGGGCTGAGGGCAGGGCTGGGGCTGGGGGCTGGGATGGGGCTGTGTCCAGGGCTGTGGCAGGGCTGTGGCTGGAGCTGGGCTGGGGCTGAGGGTGGGGCCGGCGCTGCGACTGGTGATGGATCCAGGGCTGGGTCTGGGCTGTGACTGGGGCTGGGCTGGGGCAGGGCTGGGGCTGGGGCTGGGGCTGGGCTGGCGCTGGGCCAGGGCAGGGCTGGCTGGGGCAGGGCTGGGGCCGGGCTGGGGCTGGGTTCGGTGCAGGGCTGGGGCCGGTGCAGGGCTAGGCTGGGGCCAGGGATGGGGCCGTGAGTGGGGCTTGGCTGGGGTTGGGGCTGGGGCTGGGGCTGGGCTGGGGCAGGGCTGGGCCTGGGCTGGGGATGAGGCTGGAGCTGGGCCTGGGGCTGGGTCCAGGGCAGGGGCTTGGCTGGGGCTGAGGCTAGTCTGGGGCAGGGCTGGGGCAGGGCTGGGGCTGGGGCTGGGTCCAGGGTGATGCTGAGGCTGGGTTGGGGGCTGGGCTGGGGCTGGGCGGTGGCTGGGGCTGGGCTGGGGCTGGGCTGGGGCTGGGACTGGGTCCAGGGCAGGGTCTGGACTGGGGCTGGGGCTAGGCTGGGGCAGGGCTGGGGCTGTGCTGGGTCTGGGTCTGGGTCCAGGGTGGGGCTGGACTGGGGTTGGGGCTAGGCTGGGGCAGGGCTGGGGCTGGGCTGGGGCTGGGACTGGGTCCAGGGCAGGGGCTGGACTGGGGCTGGTGCTAGGCTGGGGCAGGACTGGGGATGGGGCTGGGCTGGGGCTGGGTCCAGGGCTGTGGCTGGGCTGTGGCTGGAGCTGGGCCGGGGCTGAGGGTGGGGCTGGGGCTGGGCTAGGGCTGGGCTGGGCCCGGGGCTGCGACTGGGGCTGGGTCCAGGGCTGGGGCTGGACTGGGGCTGGTGCTAGGCTGGGGCAGGACTGGGGCCAGGCTGGGGCTGGGGCTGGGCTGAGGGCAGGGCTAAGCAGGGCTGGGGCTGGGCTGGGGCTGGGGCTGGGGCTGGGCTGGGGCAGGGCTGGGGCAGGGGCAGGGCTGGGGCAGGGGCTGGGCTGGGGCCGAGGGTGGGGCTGGGGTTGGGGCTCGGGCTGAGGGCAGGGCTGGGCTAGGGCTGGGGCTGGGGCAGGGGCCGGGGCTGGGGACAGGGCTGGGGCCAGAGCTGGGGCAGGCCTGGGGCAGGGGCTGGGTTGGGGCAGGGCTGGGGCCGAGTCTGGGGCAGGGGCTAGGGCCGGGGCAGAGGCAGGGCTGGGGCAGGGCTGGAACTGGGGCTGGGCTGGGGGCAAGGTTGGGGCTGGGGCTGGGCTGGTGGAGAGGGTGGGGCTGGGGCTGCGGACAGGGCTGGGGCTAGGGCTGATGTAGGGGTACGGCTGGGGCTGGAACCAAGTCTTGGGCAGGGCTGGGGCTGGGGCTGGAGCCAGGGCTGGGGCAGGGCTGTGGCTAGGCTGGGGCAGGGCCTGGGGCTGGGCTGTGGCTGGGGCTGGGGACAGGGCTGGGGCCAGGCTGGGTCTGGGGCTGGGCTGAGGGCAGGGCTGGGGCTGGGGGCTGGGATGGGGCAAGACTGGGACTGGGGCAGGGGCACGGGCCGAGGCTGGGGCCAGGGCTAGGGCTGGAGCTAGGGCAGGGCTGGGGCCAGGCTGGGGCTGGGTTTGGCACAGGGCTGGGGCTTGGTCCAGGGCTGGGGCTGGGCTGAGGGCACGGCTGGGCTAGGCCTGGGGCTGGGGCAGGGCTAGGTTAGGGCTGGGCTGAGGTCGGGGCTGGGTCCGGGCCTGGGGCTGGGCTGAGGGCAGGGCTGGGCTAGGGCTGGGGCTGGGTCAGGGCTGGGCTAGGGCTGGGGCTGGGCTGGGGCTGGGGCTGAGTCAGGGCTGGGCTTTGGCTGGGCTGGGACTGGGGATGGGGCCGGGGATGGGGCTGGGGCTGCGGCTGGGATGGGGCAGGGCTGGGGCTGGGGCTGGGCTGGGGGCAGGGATGGGGATGTGGATGGGGCTGGGGCTGGGGCTTGGGCTGGGGCAGGGCTGAGACTGGGCAGGGTATGAGGCTGGGCAGGGTATGAGGCTGGGGTGGTGCTGGGGCTGGGTCCAGGGCAGGGCTAGTGCTGGGGCTGGGGCTGGGCTGGGCCTGGGCTGGGAATGAGGCTGGGCTGGGGTGGGGCTGGGGCTGGGTCCAGGGCTGTGGCTGGGCTGTGGCTGGAGCTGGGCTGGGGTTGAGGGTGGGGCTGGGGCTGGGCTAGGGCTGGGCTGGGGCCGGGGCTGCGTCTGGGGCCGGGGATGGAGCCGTGAGTGGGGCTTGGCTGGGGCTGGGGCTGGGGCTGGGGCTGGGCTACGGCTGGGCTGGGACCGGGGATGGGTCCGGGGGTGGGGCTGGGGCTGGGGCTGGGGCTGTGGCTGGGGCAGGGCTGGGCCTGGGCTGGGAATGAGGCTGGGCTGGGGTGGGGCTGGGGCTGGGTCCAGGGCTGTGGCTGGGCTGTGGCTGGAGCTGGGCTGGGGCTGAGGGTGGGGCTGAGGCTGGGCTAGGGCTGGGCTGGAGCCGGGGCTGCGACTGGGGCTGGGTCCAGGGCTGGGGCTGTGGCTGTGGCTGGGGCTGGGCTGGGGCTGGGCTGGGGCTGTGGCTGGGGCTGGGCTGTGGCTGGGCTGGGGCTGGGCTGGGGTTGTGGCTGGGGCTGGGCTGTGGCTGGGTCCAGGGCAGCGGCTGGGATGGGGCTGGGCCGGGGCAGGGCTGGGGCAAGGGCTGGGCTGGGGCCGAGGTTGGGGCTGGGCTGGGGCTGGGGCTGAGGGCAGGGCTGGGCTAGGGCTGGGCTGGGACCGGGGCTGGGCTAGGGTAGGGGCAGGGCTAGGCCTGGGCTGGGGATGAGGCTGGGCTGGGGCAGGGGCTGGGTCCAGGGCAGGGGCTGGGCAGGGGGCAAGGATGGGGTTTGGGCTGGGGCTGGGCCAGGGCTTGGGCTGGGCTGGGACCGGGGATGGGCTGGGGTAGAGCTGGCACAGGGCTAGGCCTGGGGCTGGGCTGGGGCCGTATCTGGAGCCGGGGCTGGGGCCGGGTCAGGGGCAGGGCTGGGGCAGGGCTTGAACTGGGGCTGGGCTGGGGCTAAGGTTGGGGCTGGGGCTGGGCTGGTGGCGAGGGTGGGGCTGGGGCTGGATTGGGGCAGGGCTGGGGCAGGACTAGGCTTGAGACTGGGCCTTGGGTTGGGGCTGGGGCTGGAACCAAGGCATGGGCAGGGCTCGGGCTGGGGCTGGAGCCAGGGCTGGGGCAGGGCTGAGGTCAGGCCTGGGGCTGGGCTGGGGCAGGGCTGCGGCTGGGGTTGGGGCTGGGCCTGGGGCTGGGGCTGGGGACAGGGCTGGGGCCAGGCTGGGTCTGGGGCTGGGCTGAGGGCAGGGCTGGGGCTGGGGGCTGGGATGGGGCTGTGTCCAGGGCTGTGGCAGGGCTGTGGCTGGAGCTGGGCTGGGGCTGAGGGTGGGGCCGGCGCTGCGACTGGTGATGGATCCAGGGCTGGGTCTGGGCTGTGACTGGGGCTGGGCTGGGGCAGGGCTGGGGCTGGGGCTGGGGCTGGGCTGGCGCTGGGCCAGGGCAGGGCTGGCTGGGGCAGGGCTGGGGCCGGGCTGGGGCTGGGTTCGGTGCAGGGCTGGGGCCGGTGCAGGGCTAGGCTGGGGCCAGGGATGGGGCCGTGAGTGGGGCTTGGCTGGGGTTGGGGCTGGGGCTGGGGCTGGGCTGGGGCAGGGCTGGGCCTGGGCTGGGGATGAGGCTGGAGCTGGGCCTGGGGCTGGGCCGGGGCAGGGCTGGGGCAAGGGCTGGGCTGGGGCCGAGGTTGGGGCTGGGCTGGGGCTGGGGCTGAGGGCAGGGCTGGGCTAGGGCTGGGCTGGGACCGGGGCTGGGCTAGGGTAGGGGCAGGGCTAGGCCTGGGCTGGGGATGAGGCTGGGCTGGGGCAGGGGCTGGGTCCAGGGCAGGGGCTGGGCAGGGGGCAAGGATGGGGTTTGGGCTGGGGCTTGGCCAGGGCTTGGGCTGGGCTGGGACCGGGGATGGGCTGGGGTAGAGCTGGCACAGGGCTAGGCCTGGGGCTGGGCTGGGGCTGTATCTGGAGCCGGGGCTGGGGCCGGGTCAGGGGCAGGGCTGGGGCAGGGCTTGAACTGGGGCTGGGCTGGGGCTAAGGTTGGGGCTGGGGCTGGGCTGGTGGCGAGGGTGGGGCTGGGGCTGGATTGGGGCAGGGCTGGGGCAGGACTAGGCTTGAGACTGGGCCTTGGGTTGGGGCTGGGGCTGGAACCAAGGCATGGGCAGGGCTCGGGCTGGGGCTGGAGCCAGGGCTGGGGCAGGGCTGAGGTCAGGCCTGGGGCTGGGCTGGGGCAGGGCTGCGGCTGGGGTTGGGGCTGGGCCTGGGGCTGGGGCTGGGGACAGGGCTGGGGCCAGGCTGGGTCTGGGGCTGGGCTGAGGGCAGGGCTGGGGCTGGGGGCTGGGATGGGGCTGTGTCCAGGGCTGTGGCAGGGCTGTGGCTGGAGCTGGGCTGGGGCTGAGGGTGGGGCCGGCGCTGCGACTGGTGATGGATCCAGGGCTGGGTCTGGGCTGTGACTGGGGCTGGGCTGGGGCAGGGCTGGGGCTGGGGCTGGGGCTGGGCTGGCGCTGGGCCAGGGCAGGGCTGGCTGGGGCAGGGCTGGGGCTGGGCTGGGGCTGGGTTCGGTGCAGGGCTGGGGCCGGTGCAGGGCTAGGCTGGGGCCAGGGATGGGGCCGTGAGTGGGGCTTGGCTGGGGTTGGGGCTGGGGCTGGGGCTGGGCTGGGGCAGGGCTGGGCCTGGGCTGGGGATGAGGCTGGAGCTGGGCCTGGGGCTGGGTCCAGGGCAGGGGCTTGGCTGGGGCTGAGGCTAGTCTGGGGCAGGGCTGGGGCAGGGCTGGGGCTGGGGCTGGGTCCAGGGTGAGGCTGAGGCTGGGTTGGGGGCAGGGCTGGGGCTGGGCGGTGGCTGGGGCTGGGCTGGGGCTGGGCTGGGGCTGGGACTGGGTCCAGGGCAGGGTCTGGACTGGGGCTGGGGCTAGGCTGGGGCAGGGCTGGGGCTGTGCTGGGTCTGGGGCTGGGTCCAGGGTGGGGCTGGACTGGGGTTGGGGCTAGGCTGGGGCAGGGCTGGGGCTGGGCTGGGGCTGGGACTGGGTCCAGGGCAGGGGCTGGACTGGGGCTGGTGCTAGGCTGGGGCAGGACTGGGGATGGGGCTGGGCTGGGGCTGGGTCCAGGGCTGTGGCTGGGCTGTGGCTGGAGCTGGGCCGGGGCTGAGGGTGGGGCTGGGGCTGGGCTAGGGCTGGGCTGGGCCCGGGGCTGCGACTGGGGCTGGGTCCAGGGCTGGGGCTGGACTGGGGCTGGTGCTAGGCTGGGGCAGGACTGGGGCCAGGCTGGGGCTGGGGCTGGGCTGAGGGCAGGGCTAAGCAGGGCTGGGGCTGGGCTGGGGCTGGGGCTGGGGCTGGGCTGGGGCAGGGCTGGGGCAGGGGCAGGGCTGGGGCAGGGGCTGGGCTGGGGCCGAGGGTGGGGCTGGGGTTGGGGCTCGGGCTGAGGGCAGGGCTGGGCTAGGGCTGGGGCTGGGGCAGGGGCCGGGGCTGGGGACAGGGCTGGGGCCAGAGCTGGGGCAGGCCTGGGGCAGGGGCTGGGTTGGGGCAGGGCTGGGGCCGAGTCTGGGGCAGGGGCTAGGGCCGGGGCAGAGGCAGGGCTGGGGCAGGGCTGGAACTGGGGCTGGGCTGGGGGCAAGGTTGGGGCTGGGGCTGGGCTGGTGGAGAGGGTGGGGCTGGGGCTGCGGACAGGGCTGGGGCTAGGGCTGATGTAGGGGTACGGCTGGGGCTGGAACCAAGTCTTGGGCAGGGCTGGGGCTGGGGCTGGAGCCAGGGCTGGGGCAGGAGCCAGGGCTGGGGCAGGGCTGTGGCTAGGCTGGGGCAGGGCCTGGGGCTGGGCTGTGGCTGGGGCTGGGGACAGGGCTGGGGCTAGGTCCAGGGCTGTGGCTGGGCTGTGGCTGGAGCTGGGCTGGTGCTGAGGGTGGGGCTGGGGCTGGGCTGGGGCTGGGGCTGTGGCTGGGGCTGGGCTGGGGCAGGGCTGGGGCAGGGCAGGGCAGGGGCTGTGGCTGGGCTGTGGCTGGAGCTGGGCTGGGGCCGGGAATGGGGCCGTGAGTGGGGCTTGGCTGGGGCCGGGGCTGGGGCTGGGGCGGGGACTGGGAGAGGGCTCGGGCTGGGGCTGGGTCCAGGGCTGGGGCTGGGTGGAGGCTGGGGCTGGGCTGGGGCAGGGCTTTGTCTGGGGCTGGGGCTGGGCTGGGTGCAGGGCTGGGGCTGGGGTTGGGCTGGGCAGGGCTGGGGCTGGGGCTGGGCTGAGGGCAGGGCTGGGGCGGGGCTGGGGCTGGGGCTGGGCTGGGGCTGGGTCCAGCGCTGGGGTTGGGCTGTGGCTGGGGCTGAGTGTGGGGCTGGGGCTGGGCTAGGTCTGGGCTGGGCCCGGGGCTGCGACTGGGGCTGGGTCCAGGGCTGGGGCTGGGCTGTGGCTGGGGCTGGGCTGGGGCTGGGTCCAGGGCAGGGGCTGGGCTGGGGCTGGGGCTGGGCTGGGGCAGGACTGGGGTAGGGACTGGGCTGGGGTCGAGGGTGGGGCTGGGGCTGGGGCTGATGGCAGGGCTGAGCTAGGGCTGGGGCTGGGGCAGGGGCCGGGGCTGGGGACAGGGCTGGGGCCAGGGCTTGGGCCAGACCTGGGGCAGGGCTGGGGCCAGGGCTGGGGCTGGGGCTGGGCGGTGGCTGGGGCTGGGCTGGGGCAGGGCTGGGGCTGGGTGGTGGCTGGGGCTGGGGACAGGGCTGGGGCCAAGCTGGGTCTGGGGCTGGGCTGAGGGCAGGGCTGGGGCAGGGGGCTGGGATGGGGCAGGACTGGGACTGGGGCAGGGGCACGGGCCGGGGCTGGGGCCAGGGCTAGGGCTGGAGCTAGGGCAGGGCTGGGGCCAGGCTGGGGCTGGGTTTGGCTCAGGGGTGGGGCTTGGACCAGGGCTGGGGCTGGGCTAGGGCAGGGCTGGGGCTGAGGGTGGGGCTGGGACTGGGCTACGGCTGGGCTGGGACCGGGGCTGCAACTGGGGCTGGATCCAGGGCTGGGGCTGGGCTGTGGCTGGGGCTGGGCTGTGACTGGGGCTGGGCTGGGTCTGTGGCTGGGGCTGGGCTGGGTCTGGGCTGGTGCAGGGCTGGGCTGGGGCAGGGCTGGGGCTGGGGCTGGGGCTGGGTTCGGTGCAGGGCTGGGGCTGGGGCAGGGCTGGGCTGGGGCCGGGGATGGGGCCGTGAGTGGGGCTTGGCTGGAGCTGGGGCTGGGGCTGGGCCGTGGCAGGGGCTGGGCTGGGGCTGGGGCTAGGCTGGGGCAGGGCTGGGGCAGGGCTGGGGCTGGGGCTGGGTCCAGGGTGTGGCTGGAGCTGGGCTGGGGCTGGGCTGGGGCTGAGGGTGGGGCTGGGACTGGGCTACGGCTGGGCTGGGACCGGGGCTGCAACTGGGGCTGGATCCAGGGCTGGGGCTGGGCTGTGGCTGGGGCTGGGCTGTGACTGGGGCTGGGCTGGGTCTGTGGCTGGGGCTGGGCTGGGTCTGGGCTGGTGCAGGGCTGGGCTGGGGCAGGGCTGGGGCTGGGGCTGGGGCTGGGTTCGGTGCAGGGCTGGGGCTGGGGCAGGGCTGGGCTGGGGCCGGGGATGGGGCCGTGAGTGGGGCTTGGCTGGAGCTGGGGCTGGGGATGGGCCGTGGCAGGGGCTGGGCTGGGGCTGGGGCTAGGCTGGGGCAGGGCTGGGGCAGGGCTGGGGCTGGGGCTGGGTCCAGGGTGTGGCTGGAGCTGGGCTGGGGCTGGGCTGGGGCTGGGGCTGGGTCCAGGGTGGGGCTGGACTAGGGCTGGGGCTAGGCTGGGGCAGGGCTGGGGCTGGGCTGGGGCTGGGGCTGGGTCCAGGGTGGCGCTGGACTAGGGCTGGGGCTAGGCTGGGGCAGGGCTGGGGCTGGGCTGGGGCTGGGGCTGGGTCCAGGGTGGGGATGGACTGGGGCTGGGGCTAGGCTGGGGCAGGGCTGGGGCTGGGCTGGGGCTGGGACTGGGTCCAGGGCAGGGGCTGGACTGGGTCTGGTGCTAGGCTGGGGCAGGACCGGGGATGGGGCTGGGCTGGGGCTGGGTCCAGGGCTGTGGCTGGGCTGTGGCTGGAGCTGGGCTGGGGCTGAGGGTGGGGCTGGGGCTGGGCTAGGTCTGGGCTTGGCCCGGGGCTGCGACTGGGGCTGGGCTGTGGCTGTGGCTGGGCTGTGGCTAAGGCTGGGCTGGGCTGGGGCAGGGCTGGGGCTGGGGCTGGGGCTGGGCTGGGGCTGGGTCCAGGGCAGGGGCTGGGCTGGGGCTGGGGCTGGGCTGGGGCAGGGCTGGGGTAGGGGCTGGGCTGAGGTCGAGGGTGGGGCTGGGGCTGGGACTGCGGCAGGGGCCGGGGCTGGGGCCAGGGCTGGGGCCAGACCTGGTGCAGGGCTGGGGCCAGGGCTGGGGCTGGGGCTGGGTGGTGGCTGGGGCTGGGCTGGGGCAGGGCTGGGGCTGGGGCTGGGCTGGGGTTGGGCTGGGGCCGAGTCTTGGGCAGGGGCTGGGGCCGGGGCAGAGGCAGGGCTGGGGCAGGGCTGGAACTGGGGCTGGGCTGGGGTCAAGGTTGGGGCTGGGGCTGGGCTGGTGGCGATGGGGGGGGCTGGGGCTGGGGCTGCGGACAGGGCTGGGGCTAGGGCTGAGGTAGGTTTAGGGCTGGGGCTGGATTGGGGCTTGGGCTGGGGCAGGACTAGGCTTGAGGCTGGGTCTTGGCTGGGGCTGGGTTGGCGCAGGGCTGGGGCTGGGGCTGGAACCAAGTCTTGGGCAGGGCTGGGGCTGGGGCTGGAGCCAGGGCTGGGGCAGGAGCCAGGGCTGGGGCAGTGCTGTGGCTAGGCTGGGGCAGGGCCTGGGGCTGGGCTGGGGCTGGGGACAGGGCTGGGTCCAGGCTGGGTCTGGGGCTGGGATGGGGCAGGGCTTGGGCAGGAGCCAGGGCTGGGGCAGGGCTGAGGCCGGGGCTGGGTCCGGGCCTGGGGCAGGGCTGGGGCTGGGGCTGGAACCAAGTCTTGGGCAGGGATGGGGCTGGGGCTGGGGCTGGGCAGGGCTGGGGCTGGGCATGGACCGGGACTGGGCAGGGGTAGGGCTGGGGCAGGGGCTGGGCTGGGGACGAGGGTGGGGCAGGGCTGGGGCTGGGGCTGGGGCTGGGTCCATGGCAGGGCTAGGGCTGGGGCTGGGGCTGGGCTGGGGCAGAGGGCGGGGCTGGGGCGGGGCTGGAGCTGGGGCTGGAACCAAGTCTTGGGCAGGGATGGGGCTGGGGCTGGGGCTGGGCAGGGCTGGGGCTGGGCATGGACCGGGACTGGGCAGGGGTCGGGCCGGGGCTGGGGGCTGGGCTGGGGCTGGGGTTGTGCTGGGGCAGGGCTGGGCCTGCGGTTGGGCTGGGGCTGGGGCTGGGTCTGGGGCCGAGGCTGCGACTGGGGCTGGGTCCAGGGCTGTGGCTGGGCTGTGGCTGGGTGTGGCCGGTTGACGTTGCCCCCTTAAGAAAGGGAATATGGTGGACGGAAGTTGGTAAACGGAAGGAATAATCTAAACTAATTTCATTGGAAGAGTGGGAGGAATCACCTTCTGAACTGTGACAGCAGGAGGGTATACTGGGTTTTTCCAGCACTTTATTTTCAGTCTTGCTTCCGCCTCTTCTTCGTGCAGCAGCTCTGTTTTGTGCTGGGCTTTCTGCCAAGGCCTCGGCCTTGAAGACCAGATAAAAGCCGGTATTAACTCCCTTCCAATTAACACGAACTGCTTCTAAACTTTTTTCCTCTCTTTTCTCTTTCTCTTTCTATCCCATTCTGGGGAAAGGGGGGGAAGAGAGGGGAGAGCGGAGGTGGGGAACCCCTCTCTGTCCGAGGGGGGTTACTCTCATTTCTGTGTTACTCTGTTGTATATCTTTGTATATATTGTAGATATTGTAAATTTGTAAATATTCCCCTGCATACCCTACATTGCTTTGTAAATATAGCTCCACTGCTTTGCTAATTCAGCTTGTGAGATTTTTTTTTCCTTTCAATTCAATTTTTCTTTCCCTTTACTTTACAAGGGGGAAGGGAGGAGGCTTCTTGGCCTTACCCTTCCACCCACCACACTGGGGCTGGGCTGGGGCTGGGGTGGGGCTGGGGCTGGGGCTGGGCTGGGGTTAGGTCCAGGGCAGGGGCTGGGCTGGGGCTGGGGCTGGGCCGGGGCAGGGCTGGGGCAGGGGTTGGGCTGGGGCCGAGGGTGGGGCTGGGGCTGGGGTTGGGGCTGAGGGCAGGGCTGGGCTAGGGCTGGGGCTGGGGCCGAGGGCGGGACTGGGCTAGGGCTGGGGCTGGGGCAGGGGCCTGGGCTGGGCTGGGGCAGAGGGCGGGGCGGGGGCAGGGCTGGGGCTGGGGCTGGAACCAAGTCTTGGGCAGGGCTGGGGTGGGGCATGGACCGGGACTGGGCAGGGGTAGGGCTGGGGCAGGGGCTGGGCTGGGGACGATGGTGGGGCAGAGCTGGGGCTGGGCATGGACCGGGACTGGGCAGGGGTAGGGCCGGGGCTGGGGGCTGGGCTGGGGCTGGGGTTGGGCTGGGGCAGGTCTGGGGCTGGGGTTGGGCTGGGGCTGGGGCTGGGGCCGGGGCTGCGACTAGGGCTGGGTCCAGGGCTGGGGCTGGGCTGTGTCTGGGGCTGGGCTGGGGCTGGGCTGGGGCCGTGGCTGGGGCTGGGCTGGGGCTGAGTCCAGCGCAGGGGCTGGGCTGGGTCTGGGTCTGGGCCGGGGCAGCCCTGGGGCAGGGGCTGGGCTGGGGCCGAGGGTGGGGCTGGGGCTGAGGGCAGGGCTGGGCTAGGGCTGGGGCTGGGGCTGAGGGCAGGGCTGGGTCCAGGGCTGGGGCAGGGCTGGGGCTGGGCTTGGGCTGGGGCTGGGGCTGGGGCTGGGATGGGGCAGGGCTGGGGCTGGGGCTGGGCTGGGGGCAGGACTGGGCTGGGGCAGGGACTGGGGCAGGGCTTGGGCTGGGGCTGGGGCTGGGGCTGGGATGGGGCAGGGCTGGGGCTGGGGCTGGGCTGGGGGCAGGGCTGGGGCTGGGGCTGGGGCTGGGGCTTGGGCTGGGGCAGGGCTAGGGCTGGGCACAGGATGAGGCTGGGGTGGGGCTGGGGCTGGGTCCAGGGCAGGGCTTGGGCTGGGGCTGGGGCAGGGCTGGGGCTGGAACCAAGTTTTGGGCAGAGCTGGGGCTGGGGTTGGGGCTGGAGCTGAGGGTGGGGCTGGGGCTGGGCTGTGGCTGGAGCTGGGCTGGTGCTGAGGGTGGGGCTGGGCTGTGGCTGGAGCTGGGCTGGTGCTGAGGGTGGGGCTGGGGCTGGGCTGGTGCTGAGAATGGGGCTGGGGCAGGGCTGGGGCTGGGGCTGGGGCTGGGCTGGTGCTGAGGATGGGGCTGGGGCAGGGCTGGGGCTGGGGCTGGGGCTGGGCTGTGGCTGGAGCTGGGCTGTGGCTGAGGGTGGGGCTGGGGCTGGGCTAGGGCTTGGCTGGGGCCGGGGCTGCGACTGGGGCTAGGTCAAGGGCTGGGGCTGGGCTGTGGCTGGGGCTGGGGCTGGGCTGGGTCTGGGACCAGGGCAGGGGCTGGGTCCAGGGCAGGGGCTGGGCTGGGGCTGGGGCTGGGGCAGGGCTGTGGCTGGGGATGAGGCTGGGGTGGGGCTGGGGCTGGGTCCAGGGCAGGGGCTGGGCTGGGGCTGGTGCTAGGTTCAGCAGGGCTGGGGAAGGGCTGGGGCTGGGGCTGGGTCCAGGGTGGGGCTGGGGCTGGGCTGGCGGCAGGGCTGGGGCTGGGTGGTGGCTGGGGCTGGGCTGGGGCTGGGCTGGGGCTGGGACTGGGTCCAGGGCAGGGGCTGGACTGGGGCTGGGGCTAGGCTGGGGCTGGGCTGGGGCTGGGCCTGGGTCCAGGGTTGGGCTGGGTCTGGGGCTGGGGCAGAACTGGGGCCGGGCTGGGGCTGGGGCTGGGTTGAGGGCAGGGCTGGGGCAGGGCTGGTGATGGGGCTGGGCTGGGGCTGGCTCCAGGGCTGTGGCTGGGCTGTGGCTGGAGCTGGGCTGGGGCTGAGGGTGGGGCTGGGGCTGGGCTAGGGCTGGGCTGGGGCTGGGGCTGGGCTGGGGCTGGGCTGGGGCTGGGTCAAGGGTAGGGGCTGGGCTGGGGCTGGGGCTGGGCTGGGGCCGAGTGTGGGGCTGGGGCTGGGGCTGAGGGCAGGGCTGGGCTAGGGCTGGGGCAGGGCTGGGGCTGGGGCTGGGGCTGGGGGCAGGGCTGGGTCTAGAGCTGGGGCAGGGCTGGGGTCGGGCTGGGGCTGCGTTCGGTGCAGAGCTGGGGCTGGGGCAGGGCGGGGGCTGGGGCAGGGCTGGGGTAGGGCTGAACTGGGGCAGGGCTGGGGCTGGGGCTGGGGCTGGGCTGGGGGCAGGGATGGGGCTGGGTCTGGGGCTTGGGCTGGGGCTGGGCTGGGGGCAGGGATGGGGCTGGGGCTGGGGCTTGGGCTGGGGCTGGGCTGGACCTGGGCTGGGGATGAGGCTGGATTGGGGCTGGGGCTGGGTCCAGGGCAGGGGCTGGGCTGGGGATGGGGCTGGGCTGGGGATGGGCCTAGGCTGGGGCAGGGCTGGGGCTGGACTGGGACTGGGCTGGGGCTGGGATTGGAGCTGGGGCCGGGCTAGGGCTGGGCTGGGGGCAAGGATGGGGCTGGGGCTGGGGCTGGGCCAGTGCTTGGGCTGGGCTGGGACCGGAGCTGGGCTGGGGTAAGGCTGGCACAGGGCTGGGGCTGTGGCTGGGTCTGGGGCGGGGACTGGGGCAGGGCTGGAACTGGGGCTGGGCTGGGGCCAAGGTTGGGGCTGGGCTGGGCTGGTGGTGAGGGTGAGGCTGAGGCTGGGGCTGGGGCTGCGGACAGGGCTGGGGCTAGGGCTGTGGCTGGGGCTGGGCTGAGGGCAGGGTTGGGCTGAGGGCAGGGCTGGGGCTGGGGTTGGGCTGGGGCGGGGTCTGGGGCTGGGGCAGGGCTGTGGCTGGGGCTGGGGCTGGGCTGGGGCTAGGTCCAGGTCTGTGGCTGGGCTATGGCTGGAGCTGGGCTGGTGCTGAGGGTGGGGCTGGAGCTGGGCTGGGGCTGGGGCTGGGGCTGGAGCTGGGCTGGGGCAGGGCTGGGGCAGGGCAGGGCAGGGGCTGTGGCTGGGCTGTGGCTGGAGCTGGGCTGGGGCCGGGGATGGGGCCGTGAGTGGGGCTTGGCTGGGGCCGGGGCTGGTGCTGGGGCTGGGGCGGGGACTGGGAGAGGGCTGGGGCTGGGCCTGGGTCCAGGGCTGGGTCTGGGTGGTGGCTGGGGCTGGGCTGGGGCAGGGCTTTGTCTGGGGCTGGGGCTGGGCTGGGTGCAGGGCTGGGGCTGGGGTTGGGCTGGGCAGGGCTGGGGCAGGGCTAGGGCAGGGCTGGGGCTGGGGCTGGGCTGGGGCTGGGTCCAGCGCTGTGGCTGGGCTGTGGCTGGAGCTGGGCTGGGGCTGAGGGTGGGCCTGGGGATGGCTAGGGCAGGGCTGGGGCCAGGGCTGCGACTGGGGCTGGGTCCAGGGCTGGGGCTGGGCAGTGGCTGGGGCTGGGGCTGGGTCCGGGGCAGGGGCTGGGTCCAGGGCAGGGGCTGGGCTGGGGCTGGGGCTGGGGCTGGGGCTGGGGCTGGGCCGGGGCAGGGCTGGGGCTGGGGCAGGGCTGTGGCTGGGTCCAGGGCTGGGGCTGGGCTGGGGCTGGGTTCGGTGCAGGGCTGGGGCTGGGGCAGGGCTGGGCTGGGGCTGGTCTGGGCCAGGGCTGGGCCTGGGCTGGGGATGAGGCTGGGGTGGGGCTGGGGCTGGGTCCAGGGCAGGGCTGGGGCTGGGCCTGGGGCCGGGCTAGGGCTGGGCTGGGGGCAAGGATTGGGCTGGGGCGGGGGCTGGGCCAGTGCTTGGGCTGGGCTGGGACCGGGGCTGGGCTGGGGTAGGGCTGGCACAGGGCTGGGGCTGTGGCTGGGTCTGGGGCGGGGACTGGGGCAGGGCTAGGCCTGGGGCTGGGCTGGGGCCGAGTCTGGGGCCGGGGCTGGGGCCGGGGCACGGGCAGGGCTGGGGCAGGGCTGGGTCTAGGGCTGAGGTAGGGGTAGGGCTGGGGCTGGATTGGGGCCAGGGCTGGGGCAGGACTAGGCTTCAGGCTGGGCCTTGGGCTGGGGCTGGGTTGGTGCAGAGCTGGGGCTGGGGCTGGAACCAAGGCATGGGGAGGGCTGGGGCTGGGGTTGGGCTGGGGGCAGGGATGGGGATGGGGCTGTGCTGGGCTGGGGCAGGGCTGGGCCTGGGCTGGGGATGAGGCTGGGGTGGGGACGGGGCTGGGTTCAGGGCAGGGGCTGGGCGGTGGCTGGGGCTGGGCTGGGGCAGGGCTGGGGCTGGGGCTGGGGCTGGGCTGGGGGCAGGGATGGGGATGGGGCTGCGACCTATCGACCGGGGCCGCCCCCGATACATCTTGCGGCGACCACACCGCGTCTACCAGCCGTCACCACTGCCGTTTGCACACAGCGGGGAACCTTCCTCTTACATCGCCAGCGACGGCTCGGACTCGGAACACGACAATACCGGCAGCGAGGAATTTAAACAGCGCCGACTTTGCTTTACGGCCCCTCTTAGAAAAAATGGAGCGCTTGGAGGCTCGCGGTTACAGCGTTCCTGCCACCGCACTCCTCCCGCGAGCCCTGCCGGCCCCCGCGGATACCGACGGCTCCGACCAAGGCGGTACCGGCTGACGCACCACCGACACCGACAGCGCCGACAGTAGCAGCGGAGCAGCTGCCACGGCAGCAGCCCCCACCCCCTTTCCCCCGCAGCGGCTTTAGCCGCACTACTCTGTTTTGATTTAAAGCAACAGTACTCATTTTGTCATTTCTGATTGTAAGGTCTTTCAGAGATTTGTTATTTAGAGTTTTGTTAAGTTTTTCTAATAAGCATAATGAATAAGTAAGCATTTGGTATTTATAAGTACTTAGTACATAGTAATTGCAGTAAGGTGTATGCACTTAGTTAAGAGTTCAAATTGTAAGATTTTCTTTTGGTTCAAACCTTCTTAGTTGTCTGCCTAGGCATTTCAAAGGAGCTCCATGTAATATAGTTAAGGAATGTATAAACAGCTTTTAATTTTGGAAAGTGTTTTTTAGTTAATGTAACAATTTTATTTCTTTTTAGACACTGATTTGATGGATTAATTTTAACATAGTCTTTTAAGGATTTTTGGTATTAGCATAAGTTAAGGTTTGTAGTAAATAGGTATTAATTTTAACAACTATTCCTTCACTAATGTGCAGAAGAACCAAGACTGAGAGGAAACAGCATTTCCCATGAAGTCGAACATCGATCACAATAACTGTTCTGATAATCTGGGGTCAAAAGCATCAATCAAAAAATATTTTGTCCTGAATGATGAATTTGAAAATAGGCAGTTTGGGCTGGTAAATACAGAAAACCTATTTTGTGGTGAGGAAAAGGATTTAAATCCCCATGGAAAATTATTGAAAGGGATTGGCATAAGTGGGAAATAAAGACTAGAGAAATTTTAGTTGGGAAATATCAGGGATAATTAAAAGGATTAGTAAAAGGAAAAGTAAGAGACATAAGATTTTGAAGCAAGAGGAATTGAAATAACAAAAACACAATGGGAAATGGTAAACAAACTAACCAAGGAAGTAGAGAAGAGACTCCAAATGGAATTTTGAAGTGGGTTAAGGAGTTAAAAAATCTGTAGGGCTCCTGAAGAATGTAACTGCTGCCGAGAAGAAAATACACCCGGCTGCTGGTTGCACCCCAGCAGGCTGAGGAGGCAGAGTTCACATATACTTGGTGGAGCCTAATTTTGATCCTAACCCTATTTGTACATAAGTAGTCCAATCCAGATTTACAGGCGATTGTAAACCACAATCAGATATTACATCAGATTTCCCTGCCCTAGCCCAGCCCCAGCCCTTTACCAAGCCCCACCCCTGAGCCGAACCCAGCCCCAGCCTGGCCCCAGCCCTGCCCTAACTCCAGCCCTAGCCCTGTCCCCAGCCTCGGCCCGTGCCCCTGCCCCAGTCCCAGTCCTGCCCCATCCCAGCCCCCAGCCCCAGCCCTGCCCTCAGCCCAGCCCCAGACCCAGCCTCGCCCCAGTCCTGTCCCGAGCCCCAGCCCCAGCCCAGGCCTAGCCCTGCCCCAGCCCCAGCCCCACCCCGGACCCATCCACGGTCCCAGCCCAGCTGTAGCCCAGCCCTGCCCCAGCCCCCGCCCTGCCCAGCCCCAGCCCTGCACCGAACCCCAGCCCCAGCCCGGCCCCCAGCCGTGCCCCAGCTCTGGCCACAGCCCCTGACCCCAGCCCCGCCCCAGCCCCAGCCCAGCACCAGCCCCGGCCCGAGCCCAGCCCCATCACTACCCCAGCCCTGCCCCAAGCCTTGCTTCCAGCCCCAGCCCCTGCACCAGCCCCCGGCCCCTCCCCCAGCTCAGCCCCAGCCCAGCTCCAGCCCTGCCCCAGCCCCAGCCCCAACCCAGCCCCAGCCCTGCCCCCAGCCCATCCCCAGCCCCAGCCTAGCCCCGGCCCAAGCCCTAGCCGTTCCCCAGCCCTTGCTCAGCCCCAACCCAGCCCCCACCTCCAGCCCTGCCCCCCAGCCCCAGCGCCAGCCCTGGCCCCAGCCCCCAGCCCCAGCCCTGCCCCAGCCCTGCCACCAGCCCTGCCCCAGTCCTGCCCCAGCCCCATTCCTAGCCCCAGCCCTGCCCCATCCCCGGAGCCAGCCCCCATCTCCAGCCCAGCCCCAGCCCCGGCCCCAGCCCCAGCCCTGCCAGGCCTTGCTTCCAGCCCCGCCCTAGCCCCAGCCCCAGCCCCAGCCCCACACCTGGCCCCAGCCCCTGCCCCAGCCAAGCCCCAGCCCCAGTCCAGCCCCTGCCCTGGACCCAGTCCCAGCCACCGCCCTGCCCCAGCCCTGCCCCCCAGCCCAGCCCCCAGCCACACCTTGGACCCAGCCCCAGCCCCAGCCCCACCCTGGACCCAGCCCCAGCCCCCAGCCCTGTGCCAGCCCTACCCAGCAAAGCCCCGGTCCCAGCCCAGCCCAAGCCCCTGCCCTGCCTCCTGGACCCAGCCCCAGCCCCACCCCAGCCTCATCCCAGCCCAGGCCCAGCCCTGCCCCAGCCCAAGCCCCAGGCCCCAGCCACAGCCCCAGCCCTGCCCCCCAGCCCAGCCCCAGCCCCAGCCCTGCCCCAGCCAAGCCCCAGCCCCAGCCACAGCCCCAGCCCTGACCCCAGCCCAGCCCCAGCCCCAGCCTTGCCCCAGCCCACGCCCAGCCACCGCCCAGCCCCAGCCCCAGCCCCAGCCCCAGCCTTGCCCCAGTCCCTGCCCCAGCCCAGTTCTGATCCCAGCCCCAGCCCCTGCCCAGCCCCTGCCCTGGACCCAGCCCCAGCCCAGCCCCAGCTCCAGCCCCAGCCCCGCCCCAGCCAAGCCCCACCCCCGGCCCCATCCCCGACCCCAGCCCAACCCCAGCCCCAGCCTTGCACCGAACCCAGCCCCAGCCCGGCCCCACCCTCAGCCCCAGCCCAGCTCCAGACACAGCCCAGCCACAGCAATGGACCCAGCCCCAGCCCAGCCCCAGCCCCAGCCCTGCCCCTAGCCCAGCCCCAGCCCTGGACCAAGCCCCACCCGTGAGCCGAACCCAGCCCCAGCCTGGCCCCAGCCCTGCCCTAGCTCCAGCCCTAGCCCTGTCCCCAGCCTCGGCCCATACCCCTGCCCCAGTCCCAGTCCTGCCCCATCCCAGCCCCCAGCCCCAGCCCAGCCCTCAGCCCAGCCCCAGACCCAGCCTCGCCCCAGCCCTGTCCCGAGCCCCAGCCACAACCCAGCCCCAGGCCCAGCCCCAGCCTAGCACCCAGCCCTGCCCTACTGCAAGAAGGGGGCCGCTTTAACGACCAATTTGATCAGCGGATTCCAACTTTATTGAGCATCAGACACATCTTATATACAGTTTGCTATAATTATGCCCACTTGGCAACATACTATTGGTTGCTCTCTAAAAGGTTACATCATTGTTTTTCACAACTCTGTGGAATTCTTCCATCTGGCCTAATTGCTCTCTTTCCCAGATCTCGCCTCCTCCTTATCTTGCTTGCCTCCCATCTCAGGGGCAGCTGGGTTTCATCATACCAAGCAATCAGCACTTTCTCACATCTCCCACTCCGCCACTATATTATCAACAGAGAATTCTTCAAGGCCTGAATTGCACAGGTGTTCCTGGGACCCATGTCCCCTCTTGCCCGACAACAATTCCCCCGTTTTTCTTTTGTGCAAGTAAGGCCTTGGAAGTTATTCTTTGAACACTTTGCATAATACAATTATAAACAAGTTTAACAATAATCAAAATGAGTACAATAATACCTAAGAACCTTAAAACTTACTACTATAATTAACAAACATATTTACATTAAGTCTGGGTATCCCTATCAGACATGTCTGGAAAAGTTCAACCGATTCATTATTACCTGTTATGTTGCATCTTTATTTTCTCTAGGATGGTCAAAAATCATAATTTGTTTAATGGTAGCAAGATTTCTTTAATCTGTAAAGGTAGATCTGGCCAGGCTCTAGCTTCACAGACAGAAAACTTGCAGGCAATCAGCAAGAGCAAAAGAGCTTCATTGCTTTGCCCAATATAAAATTACCCATAATAATGTGTTTTTGGTCATCCTAGTAATACTGATCTCTTTTTGGTACCATTTGTTGATGTTTTCAATCGAAAATGAAAATGCATGTTGTGTTGTTATGAATTTTGATTTTCCTTCTAGGTGTGTAAAATCATAGCAAACTGGTGAGATAACATATAAATCCCTTCTCCCTACATTCAGTGTGGTAAGGGTCAGAGCATCCACTTTCACACATGCCCAATTGTGCAGGCTTCTTATCTGAAGAAAACAAATTCCCAGTTCTGAATGTTTATCTTTAAGACAGCTCCTTCTCAGCCGTGGTGTCTCCAATTAACCAGACAGTGTCCTTGCAAGTCTGCAAGATAGGTTTCTTTCTCTTTACCCTGTAAACAGGCCTCAGAAGATCCTGACCCTTAATCCCAGTGCACTCTAAGTCTTACAATTTTAACACAAATCACCAGTATATTCATCACAATTCCCCCCCTTTTTTTTTTTTTTTTTTTTTGTCACCATTGATTTGTGTTAAAATTTCCAGATATTTCAGAACCTTCTTAATTGGATCATAATTAAGTTCATCTGTTCTGATCACATTCTGATCATAATTCTCTACTAGTAACTCATTGACATGAGCAATCTTACTTAAAGGTCTTAGTATTTTGTAACAACAATTGCAGAGTATTATGCATAGCAATATTACAATTGTTCCAACAATATTACAAACAAATGTTGAAGCCAATTTAGATTTGGTAACCAGAAAGTTAATTTATCCCATATTTCTTTAAATCCACAAGAAGTATCATCTAAAGAAATCTGATGTAATATCTGATTGTGGTTTACAATCGCCTGTAAATCTGTTTCCACTCGTTCATCTAGATTAACATAACTACAACAAATTACATTTATGACTACACATACACCCCCTTCCTTAACATATAAAAAATCCAAAGCTAATCTATTCTGAGTAGATATTTTCGAGAGACTATTGATTTCAATTTGCTGTGCTTTTATTGCATCTGTGCTTGCATTTATCATGATTTCAACTGTAGCAGAAAAATTTACTATTGCTTTTTCAAGTTCAAGTCTTTTCTCTCCGGTCTGATCAAGATTCCACACATGGGAACGTGGTTTTTGATTTCTATTGGACTCCTTATGTGCAAATAGGGTTAGGATCAAAATTAGGCTCCACCAAGTATATGTGAACTCTGCCTCCTCGGCCTGCTGGGGTGCAACCAGCAGCCGGGTGTATTTTCTTCTCGGCAGCAGTTACATTCTTCAGGAGCCCTACAGATTTTTTAACTCCTTAACCCACTTCAAAATTCCATTTGGAGTCTCTTCTCTACTTCCTTGGTTAGTTTGTTTACCATTTCCCATTGTGCTTCTGTTATTTCAATTCCTCTTCCTTCAAAATCTTATGTGTCTTACTTTTCCTTTTACTAATCCTTTCAATTATTCCTGATATTTCCCAACTAAAATTTCTCTAGTCTTTATTTCCCACTTATGCCAATCCCTTTCAATAATTTTCCATGGGGATTTAAATCCTTTTTCTCAGCACAAAATAGGTTTTCTGTATTTACCAGCCCAAACTGCCTATTTTCAAATTCAGCATTCAGGACAAAATATTATTTTGATCATAGTTTTGACCCCAGATTATCATAACAGTTATTGTGATCGATGTTCGACTTCATGGGAAATGCTGTTTCCTCTTAGTCTTGGTTTTTCTGCACATTAATGAAGGAATAGTTGTTAAAATTAATACCTATTTACTACAAACCTTAACTTATGCTAATACCAAAAAATCCTTAAGACCTTAAAAAACTATGTTAAAATTAATCCATCAAATCAGTGTCTAAAAAGAAATAAAATTGTTACATTAACTAAAAAACACTTTCCAAAATTAAAAGCTGTTTATACATTCCTTAACTATATTACATGGAGCTCCCTTGAAATGCCTAGGCAGACAACTAAGAAGGTTTGAACCAAAAGAAAATCTTACAATTTGAACTCTTAACTAAGTGCATACACCTTACTGCAATTACTATGTACTAAGTACTTATAAATACCAAATGCTTACTTATTCATTATGCTTATTAGAAAAACTTAACAAAACTCTAAATAACAAATCTCTGAAAGACGTTACAATCAGAAATGACAAAATGAGTACTGTTGCTTTAAATCAAAACAGAGTGGTGCGGCTAAAGCCGCTGCGGGGAAAAGGGGTGGGGGCTGCTGCCGTGGCAGCTGCTCCGCTGCTGCTGTCGGTGCTGTCGGTGTCGGTGGTGCGTCAGCCGGTACCGCCTTGGTCGGAGCCGTCGGTGTCCGCGGGGGCCGGCAGGGCTCGCGGGAGGAGTGCGGTGGCAGGAACGCTGTAACCGCGAGCCTCCAAGCGCTCCATTTTTTCTAAGAGGGGCCGTAAAGCAAAGTCGGCGCTGTTTGAATTCCTCGCTGCCGGTATTGTCTTCCGAATCCGAGCCGTCGCTGGCGATGTCAGAGGAAGGTTCCCCGCTGTGTGCAAACGGCAGTGGTGACGGCTGGTAAACGCGGTGTGGTCGCCGCAAGATGTATCGGGGGCGGCCCCGGTCGATCGGTCGACAGTTCTCAGACACATCTTTCAGCTGCAACTCAGATACACCTGGCGCTGCATCTCATCCTGACAAAGTTGCTCTAACTGCAGCAGCCATTCGCTGTTTCAGTTCGTAGGTTTTAACACAGTTCATGCATTCTCGCCACGAATTTGCAGCTTTATAGCAGTTTTATCACCATCTATAACCAAGTCCCACAACTTGTTCCTGTATTCTCTCCAACAAGCTTCATCAAAATAACTATCTCCGCTAGGGAAATGCCCTAAAGCGGATCTATGGGCCAAAAGTCCAGGCATTACTTTAGACGATATCTCCGCCTTACGCTTTTCGATGACACTGTATTTCGTCTGATGACTGCTTATAGGGTCGGCCTTGCCCTTTCGAGTCTGTGCGCAAAGGTACTAAGGCTGTCATAACCTGTTGACTATGCTCAAGCTGTTTTGTCATTGTCATTGACAACACCTCAGCCTGTTTTTGTAATCCCATATCAATCACCTCCGTCAACATGGCCATCGGATTGCTTGGCAAGTCCTGGGCCCTCTGCAACAATTCGGCTACCGTCCATCTAGGATCTGCTGATGTAATAAGCTGCTGCGTCTGCTGGTTCCCATTCTGCATTAAACACTGCCTTAAAATTGCCTCTCGGATACCTTCTCCTACGCTTGCTGCTCTAAGTGCGGCAAGCAACTTATCCACAAATTCACCAAGAGGTTCCTGTCTACCTTGCTTAATTCCCATATAGTGAGGATTTGCATTTCCATCCTTCTGCTTGTCAAAAGCCCTCCTTACTATCTGGGCTGATGCTTGCAAAACAGGCGGCTGTAAAAGTGCCTGTAACTCTGGTCTCTCATACTGTCCCGTTCCACACAACTGATCTACTGTTACACCAAATAATGGATCGCTTTGCTGTCTTTGTACTCCAGCTGATTGTCTAGCTAGGTGTTCCCACTCATTCAAAAATGTCATAAATTGAGATGCTGTTAGGATCAGCTTCATAACATTATAAGAATCTTAAGGCAACATATTATAGTTCATGTAAATAAAATCAATCATCTGTCTAGCTGGTTCAGATTGAACCCCAAACTGACTCGCAGTCTGTCTTAATTGAGATAACAATTTCCATGGCAATTGAGTTACATCAGCCTGAACAACATTTTGCTCCCCAGGGACCTGTGTATACATTACTGGAAAAGCTTGATGTGAAGCAGCCAGCCGGCTAAGCCCTTCCTGATCTCCTTCGACGTTTAAGTGTTCTGCAACCTTTCGCCAATACTCTGAGTGCTTTCTTGCATGATCTTTAACACCACCTCCAGGATCTACCGCCCTGTTTGTCTCCTCTCCCTCACCTACTTTCTTCTCCTGTACAATTTGCTCAGCTAAAAGAGACGGGGAAGGCTCCTCACCAGAGTCCTGTGTTACAGATTGTAATTCGACTCTGCCACCTAGCCCTTTTACACACGCAGCCTTCTCCTTTCTTAAATAATCCTGAACCTCTTCTGACAAAGGCAACCCAGCATGTGTAACACTTGCTCCATTTGGGTCCGTATAATCTAATCGTACCCTGGCTTGATAAGCTGCCATTTGCTCAGCACGATGCTGATCCAATGCTGTCATAACCATCTTCCCACCATTTTCCACACTCCTTTGCTCGTTTTTCATCATCTAAGCCATGCAGCCACAAGTCTTGTCCAAACTTTTTCCACTGCAATCTTTCAAACACCTCATTTGGATCCTTAAAATAGCCTAACTCTCCTGCATAGCTTAACAGCGGCACCAACTCCTTTTTAAAATTTAACTTACACTGTCGCTTTTCTAACAAGCATATAAATAAATCATACGCTGCCTGCCTATCCATGACCGTATTTAAACTTTAATACCTGTGCGCACAGACCTCGTTTAAGCAGTTTCCGGCTCTACAGCGTCTTCGGCTTCAAGGCTGTCTTCCCTTTTCTTGCAGCCTCCGGTACTGCTATCCCGGGCCGGCCTTCTTCTTGCCTCCTGGCTTACTGCGAATCTCCCAAGTCCCGAAGAACTTCTTAGACCCTAAACCTTTGTCTTCATTATGGTCCCGTGTTCGAGCGCCACTTACTGCAAGAAGGGGCCACTTTAACAACCAATGTGATCAGCGGAATCCAACTTTATTGAGCATCAGACACATCTTATATACAGTTTGCTATAATTATGCCCACTTGGCAACATACTATTGGTTGCTCTCTAAAAGGTTACATCATTGTTTTCACAACTCTGTGGAATTCTTCTATCCGGCCTAATTGCTCTCTTCCCCGGATCTCGCCTCCTCCTTATCTTGCTTGCCTCCCTTCTCAGGGGCAGCTGGACTTTAGCATACCAAGCAATCAGCACTTTCTCACATCTCCTACTCCGCCACTATATTATCAACAGAGAATTCTTCAAGGCCTGAATTGCACAGGCATTCCTGGGACCCAAGGTCCCTCTTGTTCAAAACAATCCTCCACATCTGAGCTGGGTTAGGATCTGGCTGGAGGCTGAGCCCAGAGGGTGGTGGTGAATGGTGCCACATCCAGCTGGCAGCCAGGCACCAGTGGTGTGCCCCAGGGATCAGTGCTGGGCCCTGTGCTCTTTAACATCTTCATTGATGATCTGGAGGAGGGGATTGAGTCAGGCATCAGCACATTTGCAGATGACACCAAGCTGGGAGCAGATGTTGGTCAGTTAGAGGACAGAAGGGCTCTGCAGAGGGACCTCGACCAACTGGACAGATGGGCAGAGGCCAACAGGATGGCATTCAACAAGTCCAAGTGCCAGGGGCTGCACTTTGGCCACAGTAACCCCAGGCAGAGCTACAGGCTGGGGTCAGAGTGGCTGAGAGCTGCCAAACAGAGAGGGACCTGGAGGTGCTGATTGACAGCTGCCTGAACATGAGCCAGCAGTGTGTCCAGGTGGCCAAGAAGGCCAAGGGCATCCTGGCCTGCATCAGGAAGAGTGTGGCCAGCAGGAGCAGGGAAGTCATTGTGCCCTTTGCTCAGCACTGCTTAGGCCACACCTTGAGTCCTGTGTCCAGTTCTGGGCCCCTCAGCTTAGGAAGGAGGTTGACTTGCTAGAAGGTGAGGAAGAAATTCTTCCCAGAAAGAGAGATTGGCCACTGGGATGAGCTGCCCAGGGAGGTGGTGGAGTCCCCATCCCTGGAGGTGTTCACAAAAGGCTTGGATGTGGCACTTGGAGCCATGGTTTAGTTGCCAGGAGGTGTTAAGGATTAGCTCATAGGTTGGACTTGATGACCTCTGAGGTCTTTTCCAGCCTGGTTGGTTCTGTGATTCCCTGCTTTCTACCCCATTTCCCTACCTGTTCTTGCCTTTTAAATCCCCTTTTGGAGTCTCACCCCCTGACAACCCCCAGTCTCTTTCCTTTCAAGGCTCAGGTGGAGATGCTGCTCTTGGAGTTCTTCTGTGGAAGCTCAGTTCAGCAGACACCAAGGGGAGGTGCTGAATTCTGGGCTGCTGTTAGGATCTAGTGGATGAGAGAAGCTGTTTACCTCTTAATGCCTCCTTACCCCCCAGAGTCCTTTCACAGCAATCTCTGTGACCACAGAAAGACTCTTTTTATATCTGGCTTCAGAGCTAAGCCTCCCTCCACTGGCTCCTTCCAGCAGCTAATTGAACCAAAGCACATTGAAATGAGTCCCTGATGAGAGACCCAGGGCTCACTCTTTTATTCCCCACCACCCCTCTGCTTTTAATAGCCCTGTTAGTCCTCCTGCATGCTAAAATGCCAGCAGTGGCTCTTCTTCTGATGGCAGACAGCTATTATCTGGCAAGCAGGGGCATTCTCTTCCCTGCCTCTCCTTGGGGGATCCCCCAGTTGCCTCAGCACTGGCTGTGAGCTGAAAGGCAGCCTTTGGAAATGGGGTGTTCCTATTTCTGCAGTGGCTGGGGGTCCTGTCTCTGAGGAGCTTGTTTAAAGCAACAACCAAAAAGGGAGAAGAATCTTCCTTTCAACCAGGTTAATCTCCAAACCTCAAGGAATTCCAGGGAGAAGGCTTTGCAAGGGAAAATGGTTTCATGTTTGCATCCTATGACACAGCCCTGGGAAGTCCCAGGGCTGCTGCCTCCAGACACTCCTGCAGCTGCTGGAAATGAGGTTGGATCACAGAACAGAATCACAGAACTGTCAGGGTTGGAAGGGACCTCAAGGGTCAGCCAACTGCATGGCAGAGCTGGGCCCAAGCCAACCTCATGAGGTTCAGCAAGGCCAAGGGCAAGGTCCTGCAGCTGGGGCAGGGCAATGCCAGGCACTGATACAGGCTGGGCAGGGACTGGCTGGAGAGCAGCCCTGGAGAAAAGGCCTTGGGGGTGCTGGGGGAGGAGAAGCTCAACAGGAGCCAGCAGGGAGCACTTGCAGCCCAGAGAGCCAAGCAGAGCCTGGGCTGCAGCAAGAGAAGTGTGGCCAGCAGGGCCAGTGATCTAGTTTTAATAACAAACCACGGTCTGGATCCCTTCCTCTCCCGACGCAGAGAAATGACCAGATACACGTTAATTATCACCCAGAGCAGGATTATACACATCAGGTAAATCACCTTTGCATCCCAGCCATCACTTAAAGTTACTCTTTCCTCTACTGGGATCTTAAACCCTTGTATCTCAATGGGGAGAGTGCTAGAGGTCCTGTATCTGGCTGGCCACAAGGAATCCACACCTTTTCCATACCATAGTCTGACCCTGTACAGAAACCACAGATAAATTGTCCACACCAAATATTTACCCAGGGAATCCAGAATCAAACCCAAACAATATCTGCAGACCAGAGCCCCAAAACTTGAAAACAATAAATGCTCCACTATCCCCAGCACCTCCATGTTTGCTCATCTGGCTGTAAAACACTAAAGCAATAAAGCAGTAAAGCAATAAATTAAGCTAATTATCGGCCGCATGTTGGGAAGCCAAGAAAACAAAATGTCGAGGGTTGAGGGGAAGGCCTCAAGACTTCTTCCCCTCATGTACATAAAGGGAAGAAAATTGAAAGAAAGGGAAAAAAACCCACAGCTGGATTAGCAAGGGGATGTGCTATATTTGCAAGCAGGGCTGCAGGATATATATATGTGTACACAATTTACAGCATTTACAATATATACACAGAAATATACAACAAAGTAACACAGGAATGAGATTCCCCTCCCCCACCAGGAGGAAGGGTTTCCCCCTGTACCCCCTTCTCTTCCCTTTTTCCCCAAAGAGGGTTAGAAAGAGAGAAAAAGGAATAATTGTTAATGAAAAGCAGAATATGGTTAGAGCAGATGTGTTAGCAGAGGCCTTATCTTTTTCAAGGTCAGTCTGGCCGAAAGCCCAGAAGCTGTGAGCTGCAGAAGGAGGGGGAGAAAGTGTGAGACTGAGTGAGACCAGTCTCACTGGGAATCAAAACTGAAGGCAGTGCTTCTGCTTCTCCACCAATGAAATTAGTTTAGACCTGTCTTGTTTCTAAAACATTCGGCCATGGTGTCCCTTTGTTAAAGGCACAACCTCAAACGCTCACATTTTGCTCTGACTCTAAGGTCATGAGTTGCAGGATCTTGTTTCACCATACACTAGGAAGTTCAGGCTCTGTGGTCATTTGCATATGTCTTAACTAAAGGACAGGCCTCTGGAAGTAACATTTATTTTCATGTTTGCTGCTGATAAATAAGTTGTCTTGAAAGGATGCAGTCTGCTTGTATTGTTCAATGCACTACTGCTTGATTTAGACCCAGCATGGATTTTGCTCTTAAAATATGAGTATTCTCCTTCTCTATAAACAGAAGCAATGCCTCAAATAGAAACCAGAGTGGTTTTGGTTCAGGAAGCAGGGAGATGTGAGGAGCTTTTGAAGGCCTTGGAGGTGTGTGAGTCTCAGGTAAAAGAAATGAGATGGTGTGCTTTTAAATTTCCAATAACCAGTTTGGTTCTACACTAAAGCTCTCCTCTTCCACAGACCCTTAAGATAATGGAAGTACCAGTTATAAAGATAAAGACAACTAGTCCTGATAAATCAGAAGAAAAACTAATTACAAGTATTATTCATCTGGTGTGTCATGCAATTAAGCACAGGTGGTTTCGTGCAGCGCTGGGACTGAGATGTGCACACGCTTTAATGTTGTTGGGGTTTGTTTTGAGCAAGAAGGGCCTTGGGTCCCAGGAACGCCTGTGCAATTCAGGCCTTGAAGAATTCTCTGTTGATAATATAGTGGCGCCGTAAGAGATGTGAGAAAGTGCTGATTGCCTGGTATGCTGAAGTCCAGCTGCCCCTGAGATGGGAGGCAAGCAAGATAAGGAGGAGGCGAGATCTGGGAAAGAGAGCAATTAGGCCGGATAGAAGAATTCCACAGAATTGTGAAAACAATGATGTAACCTTTTAGAGAGCAACCAATAGTATGTTGCCAAGTGGGCATAATTATAGCAAACTGTATATAAGATGTGTCTGATGCTCAATAAAGTTGGAATCCGCTGATCAAATTGGTCGAATAAGCGGCCCCCTTCTTGCAGTACTTTAATATCTATTAATTGGGCATAACAGTCACAACATGTGCTAATGGTTCTTATGGTGTCACCTAAAGCTTGTGAAAACTGGCACTTACTTTTTCTTTTCAAACACTTTCTCCTCTATGGAAGTAATATCTGCAGCTCCTAATTCGTGGTGTTTTCTAACAGAGGAGTGGAAATAGCAATGCAGACATTTGACTGCATGCTTGTGTTCAGTCAACACACACGGTTTTGCTAGGAACCAACCCTGATTGGTTAATTGACTTCCCTTTCAATTAAAAGTTGCATTGAAAATGAAATGTAAGAAGTGGTTTTCTGTTTCTTCATGTGATGAAATAAAATTTGGACCCAATCATTGAAATTGGAACAGACCAATATTTTAGAACCCTTACAGATATCAAGCAATGGACAGAAGCCACTCCTGTTCTTTACAGCTTATGCAACACTGCTGCAAGCTGGATACTACTTTCTAGTAGCATCCAGAAGTACCTTAAGCCATTCTGACAGTCTGAAATCTCATTTCTTTTTTTGTGCTTAGTTTGGGGTTTTCTCCTACCCAGATATTTCCAATACTATATTATCACTGTGAACTGCTCTGTAAACTGCTGAAGTCTCTAGAATTCTTATTCATCAGAAACAGACTTTTTTGGTAGGTGCAGTTCATAGCTATTCTTATGCTAGAGAGCAGTGCATCTCTTTCAGCTTTCCCAAATCCTAAGAGTCTGTCTATCTCTGAAATCTGAATCATACATTTTGTTCCAAAGGTCCAGAATAAAAATCTGGATAAGTCTGTTGCCTGGATAATGCTTTCTCATTCATCTCCATCAAGGAAATTAAAGTGCCCTACCTAAAGACAGACACAGTAGAAGAGCTTGGAGAGTTTGATTCCCTGGAGTTTGAGACTGTCTTTGTTGTGTCAGAATTCCAGGATCCTCTCTTTAACAACCTCTGCAAAGCAGACTGCCGAGTCATTGGACCTCCAGTAGTGCTGCACTGTGCACAAAAGGGAGAGGTATGTGCCCTCTGAAAGCACCAGAGTAGTTCTCTGGTGCATTGAGTTGTAAATATTAAGCATTCAAAATAGAATCCATGTTCCTTTGGTCAATCATAAATACTCTCAGCAAGAGAATTTCAAGAGAGGCAAACTTCTAATAGCATTTTAGAATGTTGCATGTAGTAAGAAAGCACAGGCAAACAGGAATATGGATGCAGCTACTGCAGTAATTGTGACAGTTGTTGACCTGCTAGCTGGGATGGTGCCGTTAGGAAAGGCAGCACATAAATGATGCCCCAGCAGACACTCAATATTTCCTGGGTTGACTTCTAGATGGGGAGGGATTGGGGAGGGAAAAAAAGATGGAATCCTACTTGTGAATGGGGTGCTTCAGTTGCTTTAGCAGAACACTGGCAGGTTAGGAACTGAGGTATAACTGAGTACATAGACTTGCACTAGTGCCTGGTGTGTTTTTAAACTAGTAACAATAGCACCATTACAGTTAAGGTTACAAATTGAGTGGAAGCAGTATTTTTCACTAATCACCTTACTTCTTACTTTCAGCCTTTGCCTTTCTCTTGTCGTCCACTGTACTGTACAAGTATGTTGAACTTGGTACTGTGCTTTACTGGATTCAGAAAGAAAGAGGAGTTGGTAAGACCTTTGCCCTTTGGATTTCAATATATTCTTCTGTCACCCATAGAGTTTAACCATGACTGAACTTGTATGAGGAGAATGAATTATTGTTCTGTTTTGTTGCAGTTCAGAGGCAGCAATATTTGAGGATGGGAGTAAAACTGTTTCCCTGGTCAAGTCATTTTGTGGATGATGCCATTTTTGGTCACTTTTTTTATCTGTTGAGTGACATCAAACATCTTTAATTCAGTAGGACTTAAAGATTTGCAGATTGAGGCTTCAGATAAGATGGTGTTTACCCAATAGTGTCCTCTTTCCTGCACAGGTGGTAGTGAAATCATGCAAAGCATTGTAGTCCTGTTCAGAGCACTTGCAGATATTATCTTGCTGCCATGCTATCCTGCTGTTGTGCTATTGGGACTTCATTCTTCACATGTGTAGGTCTGATGTGGTTTGATCCTCTAGCAATTCTCTTTTCCATGTCAGTGATGCAGCTGACATGCAGTTTCACTCTTGGACACTTGGGAATCAACAATCCACATCTTTATCTGGGAAAAAAAAATCTCAAACCTGAAGCCTTTGCCTAGTGTTAGGGATAGTTAAGTTTGATCTGCCAGTTTTGGCTTGGACAAATCACAATCCTATGTCAGTTCTGGCAATTTCCCCTTCAGATAAAATTGACTACATCAATGGGGAGAAATGTGCTTCAAATCTATGGTGTGTGGAAAAAGTGGAGGCATATGTATGGTGTTCACAAGAGTACTGGTGGCTTGGGTAGTCTTCCTCAAGCTACATAGTCAGGCTGGATTAAATGTTTAAAAACAAACAAAAACCCAAACACAAATAGTAAAGTTAATAGTTCTTCCCCTGTAGGAACTATTTCTTCTCCTGTAGATGTGTGAACAAGTTGTTTTAAGAACAAATTGGAGCATTTCTATTCCTAGGCACTGAATGTAACCTTTTGTAGCTTTGCTTTGTAAACTGTTTTTGTACTGCTCTCACTCTGCACTGTAAGCTTCACAAGATTCTAAAAACTGATTTCACCTTTCTTATTCAGGTGAAGCTGGTGACCCTGGTTCATCATATGGGTGGGACTATTGGAAAGGACTTTTGCTCAAAAGTTACCTATCTGGTGGCTATCTCAACACATGGAGACAGATTCAGAGTATGTAAGCTGGGGCTGGTGCTTCATGGAAACTTACAGAATTTGGTTTTTTGTAGACCAAGTGTGTAAATTATACTTCAGCTTGTCAGTTGCAGGGGTTTATTCCTGTACTAACAAAAGTGACTTGTAATGGTGAGTTCACCTCCATCTGGTGTTGAGGTTTGACATGTTTTTGTCTCTGTTAAAAGATCTAAATAATACAAATTGCCTGAATGCAGAGACTGTGAAACGGACAAGTAGAGTAAACGGCAAGAACCAAAATGTTGAAGTACTTAAGCTATTGATAAACATTGGTTCAGCCATGAACAAGTGTTTATGTATCAACACACCTAGTTGGAATTGTCTGTCCAAACAAACTTCAAGGTAACTTGAAAAAGCTTTAGTACTCATTTTGCCTGCATCTTCTTTTTTACAAATGATTTTTAGCTTGTCTTGTGTGAACTTTCAAATCTTCCTTTATGTGTAAATATTTGTTAGGGGTGGGAGTTTTTTGACCACACCAAAAAGGAATCTTTCAGGACATGTATGTCCAGTTGACACAAGTAGGAGTTTTACAGGTTTTTGTACAGTGGAACTTGACATAGAAATGCCTCTGTGCCTTGACTCCCCCCTGTTTGAATTGTTAGCTGGCTCTTGCTTTTTTCTTAGTCTGTCTTTCTAACCTTCCATTTGGAAGAGAAGACCTACTTTCTAACTCTGTTCAAACACTTTTCTGCCTACCCAAAGGGGAAAAAGTGGGAAAACTTTATCGTAGAAGTTACCTTTGGAACAGTTGATTTCTCTTTGGTAACCTCAGGCTGGAATGTTTGTCGTCTTAAGTTTCAAAAGCAGGAGGAGGATTCTGTATGCCACTGAAACAGAGCTTTGCTTCTACGTTGTTTTTCTGAGTGATGAGACTAAGAAGATGGTGCACTTTTGAGTAGGTGTTAAAATAGCTATTGAGCTATTGATCAGCTCTACTAGTCAGTGAAGAATTAATACGTTAACTTTTTGTAGTGTCTAAAAGCGAAAGCAAAGATAGAAATTTTTCTTGGTGTGGGAAAGACAAATGGAAATACTTTCTTGGTAGAACTTTGTGCTTTTTGTCTTTTGTAGGTTGCTGGAAGTCTTGGTAAGCCTATTGTGAAACCTGAATGGATTTATAAGGCTTGGGAGAAAAGGAATAAAATGCAGGTATTTATTTTCTTTCAGCCTTAACCTTGCACCCTGTTCACTTGCAGTGTGGGAAGATGTTTAAATAGTCCTGATAGTGACATTGTTGGGAATTGTTTTTCTTTTGTTTGTTTTCTTGCAGTGATTTCTGTGCAGCTGATGTTGACTTCAGGAATAGTATCACAGTATCATAGCATCATTCAGGGTTGGAAGGGACCACAAGGATCATCTAGTTCCAACCCCCCTGTCATGGGCAGGGACACCCCACACTAGATCAGGCTGCCCAGAGCCTCATCCAGCCTGGGCTTAAACACCTCCAGGGATGGGGCCCCAACCACCTCCCTGGACAACCCATTCCAGTGTTTCACCACTCTCATGGTGAAGAACCTCCTCCTCACATCTAGCCTGAATCTCCCCACCTCCAGCTTCATTCCGTTCCCCCTAGTCCTATCGCTACCTGAGATCCTGAGAAGTCCTTTCCCAGCCTTCCTGTAGGCCCCCTTCAGATACTGGAAGGCCACAATTAGGTCACCTGGGAGCCTTCTCTTCTCCAGACTGAACAGCCCCAACTCCTTCAGTCTGTCCTCACAGGAGAGGCGCTTCAGCCCTCTGATCATCCTTGTGGCCCTTCTCTGGACCAGTTCAAGATTCCTCCCTTCCAGGATTGTATGTTAAGTTTCCTTGTATTCTCTGATGATGAGAAAGCTAACATGGTAGAAATGACAGAAATGCAAGGTTATTGTTTATGAAACCTGACTTGCAGAGAGAAGGGGGTTTATGGCTGATAAATTTATAGCTGAAGCTGAAATGCTGGACCATGAATCCTGAAGTATTGATGAAGACTCTTCAATTTAGAGCTATAAATTGATTTTCAGATACCAGTGTAAGCACAACTTCTGGTAGCTCTTGAAGACTTCACACTTCCTAGGCTGTTTGAAACCAGGCAATTAAATAAAATAAGATGCTTGAAGACATCCTGGCAAAGTTGCTACATAGTATATATGTTCTCCTTCAGTTTTCATAATCAGTTTTCTGTGTTTTATCTTTACATAATTCACATTGTACTATGTTTGCAACTTTGATACAAACCATCATAGGTAAAAGACTTGGAATTGTTAACCCAGCATCTGGTCAGCTCACGGAAGGAGTTCATCTCTTGTTTGGCTCTACTCTTGGAGATAGGTGCTACAGAACTGTCACGTGAGCTATTGTTTTCTAATGATATTCTTCAGTCTTGCTAATTTGGCCTATTTTTAATCTAGGAGGACATTATTTACCAGTTGGTGATGAAAGATGTCCGCACTTAGTGGTTGAAGAAAATACAGTGAAAGATCTTCCGTTTGAACCTTTAAAAAAACCTCTCTGTTGTGAAGCAAGAGGCGAGTGCTAAGCAATTCTTGAGAGAATCTTGATATGTAGTGCTTGGTATGTGAGATACATTTTGGGATAAGCCAAATACTTGCATTTAGCATGCAAACTACCTTACTGTCATACATGTACTCTTTGAATAATTTTAATGTTGGGTAAAGCTCTGCAACGTGTTCTTCATGTGCATTTTCTGTTTTCCTGTAGTGGTTCTGGGGAAGCATTCACAGTATCACAGTATCACAGTATCGCTTAGGTTGGAAAGGACCTCGAGGATCATCGAGTCCAACCTATCAACACAGACCCCATGACTAGACCATGGCACCAAGTGCCACGTCCAATCTCCCCTTGAACACCTCCAGGGTCGATGACTCAACCACCTCCCTGGGCAACCTGTTCCAATGCCGAATGACTCGCTCGGTGAAGAACTTCCTCCTCACCTCGAGTCTAAACCTCCCCTGGCACAGCTTGAGACTGTGTCCCCTTGCTCTGGTGCTGGTTGCCTGGGAGAAGAGGCCAACCCCTTCCTGGCTACAACCACCCCTCAGGTAGTTGTAGAGGGCAATGAGGTCACCCCTGAGCCTCCTCTTCTCCAGGCTAAACAATCCCAGCTCCCTCAGCCTCTCCTCATAGAGCTTGTGTTCAAGGCCTCTCACCAGCCTTGTTGCCCTTCTCTGGACACGTTCAAGTGTCTCAGTGTCCTTCTTAAATTGAGGAGGCCAGAACTGGACACAGTACTCAAGATGTGGCCTAACCAAAGCAGAGTACAGGGGCACAATGACCTCCCTGCTCCTGCTGGACACACTATTCCTAATGCAGGCCAGGATGCTATTGGCCCTCCTGGCCACGTGGGCACACTGTTGGCTCATATTCAGGTGGCTGTCGATCAGCACACCCAGGTCCCTCTCTGTTTGGGAGCTCTCCAGCCACTCCGACCCCAGCCTGTAGCTCTGCATGGGGTTGCCGTAGCCAAAGTGCAGCACTCGGCACTTGGACTTGTTGAATGCCATCCCATTGGACTCTGCCCATCTGACCAGTCGGTTGAGGTCCCTCTGCAGAGCCTTTCTACCCTCTAACTGACTAACATCTGCCCCTAACTTGGTGTCATCTGCAAACTTGCTGATGACTGACTCTACCCCTTCATCCAGATCATCGATGAATATGTTGAAGAGGACAGGGCCCAGCACTGATCCCTGGGGGACACCACTAGTGACTGGCTGCCAGCTGGATGTGGCACCGCTCACTACCACTCTCTGGGCCCGGCCCTCCAGCCAGTTCCTAACCCAGCACAGAGTGTAATGGTCCAATCCACGGGCTGACAGCTTGGCCAGCAGTTTGCTGTGGGGGACGGTGTCAAAGACCTTGCTGAAGTCCAGGTAGACCACATCCACAGGCCTCTCCACATCCACCAGACGGGTCACCTGATCATAGAAAGAGATCAGATTGGAGAGGCAGGATCTGCCCTTCCTGAATCCATGTTGGCTGGACCTGAGCCCTTGGCCATCCTTCAGGTGCGCAGTTATTGCCGCCAGGATAATCTGCTCCATCACTTTCCCTGGCACTGAGGTCAGGCTGACCAGCCTGGAGTTTCCAGGTTCCTCCATCTGACCCTTCTTGTGGATGGGGACCACGTTGGCCAGTTTCCAGTCATCTGGGACCTCACCTGTGAGCCAGGACTGGAGGAAAATGATGGAGAGTGGCCTAGCTAGCACATCCGCCAGCTCTCTCAGCACCCTAGGATGGATCTCATCCGGTCCCATGGACTTGTGAATATCCAAGTGTCTCAGCAGGTCCCAAACCAATTCCTCATGGATTTCCAGGGCATTACACTGCTCCCCGACCCCATCGCCCAGCTCCGGAGGCCACTCGTCCTGAACTCCTGCCTTGCTGTTAAACATTGAGGCAAAGAAGGTGTTCAGGACCTCAGCCTTCTCCTCGTCTTCAGTCACCGTGTTCCCCTCTGTGGCCGGTTGACGTTGCCCCCTTAAGAAAGGGAATATGGTGGACGGAAGTTGGTAAACGGAAGGAATAGTCTAAACTAATTTCATTGGACGAGTGGGAGGAAGCACTTCTGAGCTGGGACTATACTGGACATTTCCAGCCCTTCTCAGTCAGTCTTGCTTCCGCCTCTTCTTCAGGCAACAGCTTTCTGTCCTGGGCTTTCTGCCAAGGCTTCGGCCTTGAGGCCGATAAGATACCAGGCCTGTATATTAACTCCTTTCCAATTAACACAAAACTGCTTTTAACTTCTTTCTTTCTCTTTCTATCCCATTCTGGGGAAAGGGGGGGAAGAGAGGGGAGAGCGGAGGTGGGGGACCTCTCTGCCGAGGGGGGCACTCTCATTTCTGTGTTACTCTGTTGTATATCTTTGTATATATTGTAGATATTGTAAATTTGTAAATAATCCCCTGCAAACCCTACATCGCTTTGTAAATATAGCTCCACTGCTTTGCTAATTCAGCTTGAGAGGTTTTTTTTTTCCTTTCCCTTCAATTTTCTTTTCCCTTTACCTTACAAGGGGGAAGGGAGGAGGCTTCTCGGCCTTACCCCTTCCATCCCACGACACCCTCCAGGTCCACTAGGGAGTTCAGGTTCTTCCTGCCCTTCTTCTTATTGTTAATATATTTATAAAAATGCTTTTTATTGTCTTTGACTGTGGTGGCCAGCTTCAGTTCCAGCTGGGCCTTTGCCTCCCTAATTTTATTCCTACATAATCTAACAGCTTCCTTGAACATACCTCGAGAAGCCTTCCCCTCCTTCCAAAGGTGATACAGCCTCTTCTTCCCCCTTAAATCCTCCAGGAGCTGCTTGCTCATCCAGGCCGGTCGCCTTCCCTGCCGCCTTGCCTTCCGGCACGTGGGAACCGCCAGTTCCTGTGCCTTCAAGAGCTGCTGTTTGAAGTAGGTCCAACCCTCCTGAACCCCTTGGGGGAATGTAATTTTTATAGGACAGTAATCAAAGTGATCACAATTTATTAGTTAGGAAGAAGGAAATATGGGGAGCCATGATCAGACCAGAAAGAAAGAACACATACCTTAAGGACTGATACCTATTGGGTCAGGATGGTATTGGATATGTGGTAAAAATGCTTATAAGGTATTACCCTTAGGTGGCTAAGGAAGATGTGCAATAGGACTGGCCTATCCTCATATCTTTATAGTAAATCAGCCACAGGAATTACTCAGGAGCTTTGCAAGAAGAACCAAGAGGGGAGCAAATCCACTACCAACCAGACATAGCAAGTGTCATAGTTTTGCTAGGAGGTTTCTACCTTGGCTTGGGGTTAGTGAACTTGAAAAAGCGATGGTAAATTTTTCTGCTACAGCTGAAATTATGATGAATGCAAGCACAGATGCAACAAAAGCTCAACAGCTTGAAGTCAATAGTCTCTCAAAAGTATCTACTGAAAATAGGTTGGTTTTGGATTTCTTACACGTTGTATGTGTAGTCATAAATGTAAGCTGTTGTAGTTATGTTAATCTGTAGTTCTGTTAAGTGATTGTAGATCACAATCAAATATTACATCCAATTTCTTTGGATGATACTTCTTGTGGATTTAAAGAAATATGGGATAAGTTAACTCTTGCATATCGAATATGAGTTGCTTTAAACAATTGTTTGTAATACCTGTTGGAATAATTGTAATACTGATCTGTGTAATTCATTGTAATTGTTGCTTTAAAATGGTAAGACCTTTAGGTAAAATTGTTTATGCCAATAAGTTACAAGCAGATGGTTATGATCTGAAGGTGATCAAAATAGAGGAACTTAATTATGATCCAATTAAGAAGGTTCTGAAATATCTGGAAATTTTAACACAAATCAATGGTGACAAAAAGAAAATGGGGGATTGTGATGAATATACTGGTGATTTGTGTTAAAATTATAAGACTTAGAGTGCACTGGGATTAAGGGTCAGGATCTTGTGAGGCCTGTTTAGAGGGTAAAGGGAAAGAAACCTATCTTGCAGACTTGCAAGGATGATGTCTGGTTAATTGGAGACATCACGGCTGAGAAGGAGCTGTCTTAAAGATAAACATTCAGAACTAGGAATTTGTTTTCTTCAGATAAGAAGCCTGCACAATTGGGCATGCGTGAAAGTGGATGCTCTGACCCTTACCACACTGAATGTAGGGAGAAGGGATTTGACCACCTATTCTAAGACTCATTATCATATGCCTGCCTTCTATTTAGCATAAGTTTGCTTATGTAGATGATGGAACTATATAAGATGAAGAAAACTATTGTAAGGTTGCTTTTTGGGTGAAGTTTTGTACCCTCACATGCCCAACCAGTTGCTTTGCTTGCTTTTATTGCTTTTATTGCCTTTTTACGATCTTTTAGTGCCAATAAATCTGTTACCAAAAACTTTTACCTGGAGTCATCTATAACAACAGATAAATCATTTCTGTGACCAAAAACCCCTAACAAAATAAATCTTTGCTGGAGAGAAACAATCCCCCATCAGCCATTTGGAAACTAGTCTTTAAAAGAGAAATGACCTAGCAGTGGTACTCCTGGGGAGTGGTCTCAGATACGTCCTTGTGTGTGGGTCTAAAACAGACACAGCCCCCAAGAGCCAGACTGTTTTTAATGTGCCCTTAACAAGTAAGAGGATGAGGAGTGAAGTACAACTTCTAGTAATGTTCCCTAAATAAGGGAGCCCATGGTGTATGTCATCACCAAGAAAAAGGCTGGCTGAGGGGCCAGACATTCATTAGTCAGAAATTCCTTCCAAAGGCAGGTGGTGGGATAATTTCTGTAAAGCTTGTGGTTTAGAAACTGCTGCATGGAGGAAGCATCAGAAATCCCAATCCTCCTCCCATCTCTTCCATGTTTAGCCAGCCAAATTATTCAGGGATTAAAGCTGACTCTCAGAGAGACCTGAATGCAGGACTGAATCTGCTCCATGGGCCTGGCAATCTATGCATTCCAGAAGGGTATGTTTGTAAAACAGCAACACCCCTTCCCGTGGCAGAGGCTCCTTTCATGTTTGCTTTGTGTTCTGCAGCTGATTTCATCTCCTGACACCTGCTTTAGTCTGTGGCTTTCTGGAGGCTAAAGGACACTGTAGCCAGGTGCTGGCCTAGATGTTTCCAGCACCTTGCAGATGGATTTGGGCTCTGGCCTCTCTCTCTTTCAGTGATGTATTGATCTGCAGCATAAGGCAGATTTCCTGCCCTCCCTGTTATCTGCAAAGTGAAATGTCACATCTTGTCTCAGATCTGGGGCTCTCGCCAAGCTCCACAACAAGAACAGTTCATCTTCCTCGGTGTGCTTGGATCAGCTTGTTCATGTTACACAGCCAAGAGGTTTTCAATGGCAGTGCTGCTTTTCTGTTCACAGATTCATAGAATGGTTTGGATTGGAAGGGACCTTGAAGATTATCTAGTTCCATCCCCCCTGCCATGGGCATGGACACCTTCCACTAGAGCAGGTTGCTCAAGACCCTGTTCAACCTGGCCTTGAATGCTTCCAGGGAGGGGGCAGGTGATGTTCCTAAACATCACCTCTTCCCAGTGCACTTCATTCTTTTTTTCATCATTCTAGGTAAAAAATACTTTGGTTTGCATTCAATGTTGCAGAATTGTAAGCCAGCTTGCATCAAATTCAGTGTATTTGCTTAAGAGCTTGATGATTTACCAAGCTGTGTGTTGACTGTGACTTGATGATCCGTGGGGAGCAGTCTGTCTGATTTAGTGTGTGTCTGCTCATCAAAGATGGATGATTGCCACTATGTGTCATGAAACTTCATCTGACAAAACCAACTCCCTAGCAAAATAATGCTGTCTCCAAAGGGCAATAATTCTTTGCTTTCCTGTCCCATATGTATCTGAGCTCAGAGCAGCTCAGATATTCTGGGAAAGATTTCTTTATACTTCTTCTGTTAACAATGAACAAAGGACCATCAAAGCTTTTGCCAGCTCGCTCTTAGTTGTCAAAAGTCTTTTGTGAGAGCCTAGGAAAATGGTCTCTAACTGCATAAAATCTGTAGGATTTAGACTCCTATCTATGATCAATAATGGGAATTAAGGGGCTAAATACCTTTGGGGTCTTGGATTTTTTGAATGAAATCTTAGGTCTGGGGGATGAATTTTTCCTTTCCCTTTTTTGTTTTAAAGTCACCCTTGAGTGAGGAAAGGGAATGAACTAAATGCTGCTTTTATGGGGTGAAGTTATCTTCCTGCAAAGTAAACCCAGTGCAAAAAGGAGATGGCAGTCTTGGAAGAGACCATGGGTATCAGCTGGGGATGCCTGCCTCTGCTGAGGTGATCTCTGTTGAAAAGTTGGTGCTGCTTTGCTCATTGATGAAGGGTCTCAGGGGATCTGAGCACCTGTGCTTCCTGGAAGACCAAAGCAGTGTAAGATGTGCCTAGATGACAGGCTGCTGCTGTGGGAGTGGAAGATGAGTTGTTCATCCTTAACAGGTGGGTTTCCTGATGTGCCTTGTGGTGTGCTTCCTGGTGCTCTTCCTGGTGTGCTTTGTGGTGGGCTTCCAGATCTGCCCAGGAGAAGGCAGGGGCAAATCCTTTCCTCCCTGCAGTGTTTGTGCATCTTTAGAAAAAAACAACCCATGACTAGCTAGTAGAGGGAAAAAATCATAGGGAGCAGATGAGAGTGAAGGGCTTCAAAATCTTAACCATGGAGCAACAGTTGGGCTCCTTTCTCCTTTCTCTCTCTTTTGTCATAGCATCATGTTTCTCAGACTTGTCGTTACCACAGCCATAAGGTGCAGGATGCCACTTTGTACCTCTAGGTTGCACCAGTAGCCGAAGTGTAAGGCATGAAGCTGGACAGAAGGCACTGTGAGGCTGAATTCCTCCTTACAGAGGATGGATGGATCCCTGTTCTTGGGCAATAATTAAGCCAAGGGGATTTTGTAGAGTTTGGATGCAGAATATTCTCAGAGCAGAAAATAAAGACCCTTCCTGCCAGGGTGTTCCTAGTTAAAGAAACAAGACAAATAAACCTGACCAAAACATTTATTCCAACCAGTTCAAACTAATGACAAGCAAAGTAACTTCCTAACTATATCCTAAGGGGGGGGAGGGGGGGGGAACCTAAAGTGGGAAGGGGTTTTTTTCTTAACCTATCTACCTAATACCTATGGTGGAAATCCTCTTAATAACTCTATACTAACTTCCTAACTATATCCTATGGGGGGGTGAGGGTGGGGAACCTAAAGTGGGAAGGGATTTTTTCTTAACCTATCTACCTAATACCTATGGTGGGAATCCTCTTAATAACTCTATACTAACTTCCTAACTATATCCTAAGGGGGGGAGGGGAGGGGAACCTAAAGTGGGAAGGGGTTTTTTTCTTAACCTATCTACCTAATACCTATGGTGGGAATCCTCTTAATAACTCTATAATAAATTCCTAACTATATCCTATGGGGGGGCAGGGGAACCTAAAGTCGGAAGGGGGTTTTTCATAACATTTCCAGGTCTCTGAGTTTGTGTAAACTTTGAATCTTCTTTCTTCTTTCTGTCCTGGCTTTGTTCTTGATGTAATTTTCTTCCACTTCATGTCAGTAGCCTTCAGTGACTCCAATCTGCAGTTAGAAAGAAGTGGTGTCAGAAGCTCGTCCCTTCTCTCTAGTGAAGCTTCAAACATTTTGGCAATGAATTTCTTTCCAAACTAACTGTGACTAAAAATAAGCTGTCCTGGATGGACAATTGCATTTCTGTCTGGTTGCTCTTGTTTCCTTCACTCTCAGTCTGCCTGAATCAGGGCCACTAATACTATTTTCCTTTTGCACCTGCACTTTTCTGACTTCATTACACCTTAGATGTTACACATGAGACTTCCACCCCTGTTCCAGAAAATTCCTGTCCCTTTCCCATCCTTTGCTTTCCTTTTTCACAATGGCTCCAGGCATTCATGAAGCACGTATCTGCATCACAGCCCCAGAAAGAGAACAAATTAGGAACCAGTGTCCTTCTAGTAATTCAGGAATAGCCAAGATCGATACAAGAGAGCACACCAAAACACAGCAACTTTTGAAGCCTGCATGCTCTGAGAACAAGAGCAGTTCCCAGTGGCTGTGGCATGGGCTTGGATGACTTTACAAGACATTACAAAGTCATTTACATCAAGTAACTGTTGTAGCAGCCAGCACAATACTACTCAGCAACACATCCACTTTCCAGCGACATCCTATGAATCTCCCTCCTTGCTCCTCTGGCTGACTGAAAGCCTAGCAAGTCTATGGCCCTTTTCCATGGCTTGGTTTTCAATGAAGAGATAATGTCAGTGGAAGAGCACAGTTCATCAGAGAGTGTTCCCCTGTCACTACAGAAGGCAGAGATGTAGTAAGCAGAGGTGAACTGCCGGAAATCTATGTGCCTGGCTAAAAGATTATGTAATAGGTCAGGCTAATTTTACTTCATTTCATATTCACATATATTACTGCAGCTTTTGTTACATCCTTATCCTTATGTGAGTTACATCTGTTCTTTGATTCACTCATCCATGTTTGCTCTGCTTTCAGATTGATGAAACAGGCATTCCACTGAGCTCAGCAAAGGATGGGCATAATAACTGATCTAAATGGCAAAGTATGTGATGCCCTTGAGGTAAACTCCAATGTGAAGGCTTTATGAAGTGTTTCACATGTGGAAGTGTAGGGAAGTGTTTATTTGCCAGCTCCTGTCTTTCCTTTGGCTGTTCAGATGATGTTAAGAGGATCCTGTGAAACTGCCATGGAAGCCTTAGGGGCTAAGCGGAGGACAGAAGTAGAACCACATTATTGTCTGCATAGGGGCAGCAGAGCCATACTGGCACTTGCACTTACAGAGCTCTCTCTATGGATGTCAAACATTTCTGGTTGATAGGCTCTAGACTATTTAGTTAATGAAATGCCTCTCACTATAACATTGTGAAGCTTTATTAATGAATTGATTCTTAGGAGATAGGAAAGTAGTGTCTTTGGTTTTTTTTTACTGTTTTATTTTCTTCTCTTACAAGCTTGTAGAGAAGTAAAGGCCCTGTGGAGCAAAAGGGAAGCTTTCCTGCCCTGTTATGTATCTGAGGTACTCTAAACCCCTTTGCCTCTCTGCAGCTGCTATACAGTCCTGCAGTGGCCATGCAGAGACCTGGCTCCATGAGTTATTCAGGGTCAAGCTTTATTGCTAGTCCCAGCAGTCATGTTCATGCCAGATGTCATCACCATCACCTACAACTCTATCAATAAACCAGCTAGTCAATATGGCCAGGGCTAGCTGTTATGGTAGTGTCCCCATCTGCTTAAGACCCAGTGGCTGGACTGAGTTTTGTGGGATCAAGAAGAGTTACCAGATGAGCTCTTCTGAACCTCTCTTGCAAGTTTCCTGTTCATTGCTGCTGAGTTTTGTGCATCAGAGGTCACTGCTCAAACCACTGGGCTGAATCAGTCTCGCTAAATAATTCACTGGTGTGAAGACTTAAGCCTTTCTAGGAAGTGTTTGTGTGTCAGGCCTTGTGCCTTTCTGTGTCAGAGTTCAGCCTGAAAGAATTTTTTTCTGGCTGTCTCCAGAAAATACAACTCTGCCAACAGTGGCTTGCACTGCCAATTCTGACAGAGCCTTTAACCATGTGGAGAACAGGCACTGCTGTAATTCCACTGCATTCCAGTTAAAACTTGAGTGCTTTCATGAGGTGCAACAGCTGTTTCGATTGCAAAAGCCAAACTCCATTGGTGGTAGTGTAGCTGTCAGCTTTCTGGAGTTCTTCATTTACAGCTGCTTGTATAAACTCCTTTATGGTCTTTTGTTTTTTGCTTTCCAATATATGTAAATTAATTCAATAGCAAAATTACAAAGAACCACCTTGTAGCTAGGCCTGGGTGATGGTTCTTTGAGGGCTCCTACAATCAGCATTCTGTGCCGAGCGAACTGTGAAATCCTGAACTTACCCACATGGTTCTAGCACAAGGGACATGTGGTAATCCACACCACATCAGTTTTGAATCATCAGATTTAATCCTCTTTAGTACTATGTTAGAGCTCTTGAACCCAGTGTAACATTCTTAATTACAGCTGATTAAAAACCACCAAAATCCACAATGCAAACCAACAAGAAATCCAACAAAGAAACCCCAGAACTCCCTGAGTGTTTTCCTGTCTTCTCTATTTAAAAAGCCTTTGTTCCTAAGAACATGCTGACTGTGCTGACATTAAATGTTGGGGAAAAAAAGTAAAGTACAACAGAAATATTTGATGATGGTTTTCATTCCTTTGTTCTAATACAATAATAATAAGACTACAATTCTATTATGAAACAAATGGGAGTGCTGTTGGGAACAGGATGCCTCAGCTCAAATGGTTGTCTGAAAGGCAAAACTATGTTCAGAATGCCAACAAATTTTGAAGCCCCAAATTGTGCAACAGAAGAGTGTAGATTTCAATGCATTTCAGTAACTTTTAGTCCCAACTGTTTAATTCTGCAGAGATTCTGTCCATTTTTAAATGCTATTAGTCTTGATATCTATCAAGACTACATTGAAAGTATCTAGAGAAATTAATCCATGCAAATGCACCAAAAGAAAATACTTTGTTCTACTGAATTTACAATGAAATATTAGCCACTGTTGAAACTGGGGGGAGCTTTTTGCATTCATCTGGTTATCAATGTTTGCTCTATCTGGCAGGAAATATTTAGGTAATTGCATAAACATATCTCATTCATATCCTATGTAGTGTTTGTGTTGCAAAAGATTCTCATACGATCTGTAGGCAGGTGTGAGAGATTTAGAGACTATCCTGGGCAATGTAAAAGAGGTGTGAATATTTATCCTGCCCTTCCCTCATGAGCATTTGAAAGAGCTGAAATGCTCTTTTGTCTATAATTTTGTGCACTTAGGTCTTGGTTACTTTCTGTACATCCTGTACTTGGCAAACTTTATTAAGAGCCACTGATCTCACAGCTAGCTGAGGCAAGACACCTACTCAGACTTTCTCTCAGAGGAGATGCCTTCTGGAAATTTAATTCAAATAACTTGGACACATAGACTCTGAAAGCACCTTGCCCCTCAACCTCTGTGACTTCTTTCAGACATACCCATCCTAGTTACACTGACTTAGTGCAGCTGGGATTTGGGTTTTCAGTATCTCTCTGTCAAACCGAAATCATAGTATCATAGTATCATTTAGGGTTGGAAGAAACCACAAGGATCATCTAGTTCCAACCCCCCTGCCATGGGCAGGGACACCTCACACTAGATCAGGCTGCCCAAAGCCTCATCCAGCCTGCTCTTAAACACCCCCAGGGACGGGGCCTCGACCACCTCCCTGGACAACCCATTCCAGGGTTCTACCACTCCCATGGTGAAGAACCTCCTCCTCACATCTAGCCTGAATCTCCCCACCTCCAGCTTCATTCCATTCCCCCTAGTCCTATCACTACCTGAGATCCTGAGCAGTCCTTCCCCAGCCTTCCCGTAGGCCCCCTTCAGATACTGGAAGGCCACAATTAGGTCACCTCGGAGCCTTCTCTTCTGCAGACTGAACAGCCCCAACTCCTTCAGTCTGTCCTCATAGGAGAGGTGCTCCAGCCCTCTGCTCATCCTTGTGGCCCTTCTCTGGACACGTTCCAGCACCTCCACATCCCTCTTGTAATAGGGGCTCCAGAACTGGACACAGTACTCCAGGTGGGGTCTCACCAGAGCTGAGTAGAGGGGGAGGATCACCTCCCTCGACCTGCTGGCCACACTTCTCCTGATGCAGCCCAGGATCTGACTGGCTTTGCAGGCTGCAAGTGCACACTGAGAGCTCAAAGAGGGACAATTTCAAGTCCCACCAGTGCAAGAACTCAAGCCCTTTCTATTCTCCAGCCTCCCACTGCAGCCACAACTCAGAGTGAGTGTGTGTCATTCTGGATCTGATGGAGCCATAAGACACAGGGTAAGGCCAATGCCTTGGACCATTAGTACCATTATCCCTTCCTGGGGATGCGTTGCTACCCCTTTTCTCTCCAGTAGCTGAATGTCGGTGGTGTCAATGCCCAGAGCTGTGATTCATTCTGGTTTGGAAGACTTTGTCCAAACCTAACACTGCTATTGCATCCCAGCCTGCCCCACTCTTCATTAGGTCGAGCCAGATTCATCAGCAGAAAGAACCAAAACAAGATGCCCTATGCTTCACAAATCCTTTAAGAAGTCAATTGCCCAGCTGCTGTGCAGAGACTCCAGAAAGGCATTTGCATGTCTTTTACCTCTCTCATCACCAAAGCCTCATCTGAGCTCTACTAAGAGACTTCACTTGTTGGATTGAATTTTATTCCCTAACAACTCCCCCTCTCCCTGCAATTAGTACACTACCCCATCTGATAAAGATGGAAGAGAAATATGATTATCAACCACAAATTCAGCCTTTGAGGTTGGGGATATTTGTTGTATTAGATAACCACAGGAGACTATTAATATGAACAAAGATCAACCCTAGATGCTAAAGCAAATACTAAGTGTCTATCTGTGGCTAGTGCCTGAGCTCTAACAGAGTTGGAGGCACACAGTCAGCTTCCAAATGGCACCTGCTTTCTTTTCTACCTTTTGAACAGGTATGACTCAGGGGGACATTTACTCCCCAAGGAACAATATACTCTTCTACCCTTTGCTGCAAGTTGTTACCTTCTGAATTTCCTTCCACACACGTTGGGTATCAGTGTTTCCTCTGAGGGTGTCCGTGGCCTCTGCCATTAGCAACTCCAGCTGCGGTACCAAGATAAAAATGATCACTGTGGAATTCACACCCAAATAACTTCTCTAAATACACAGATTAAAACCTCATTAAAAAATAATTTGTACACTGATGATTTTATTACTCATCTTTTACACAATGAGCACTGCCACCTCATCTTTGCTTCAGCCATGACTCTGTGTTATTGTGGATAGAAAATACTTAACAATGGGGGGAAGAAATCCTCTGGAAATTCTGTATTTCAGCCTATATGTTTTTAATGCAGTAAATGTTTATACTTTGGAAAGGAAGGCTTGGGTTGTAAAGAACAAAGGGTCCATATTTCATTCTTTAGCTGTCTGGGATATTCTGTGTTGTACAGGAATGCTTTTCAGTATTTTCTCCCAAGGCTAATGTATCATAATTTAAAGCAGCATGTAAAACCTCACAAGAGGACAACACTAAAGCTGAGATGCTTTGGCTGTAGCTGGAAGTATCTAGCTCATTTTGCCTGCTTTTACTATCCCTTTTCTTTGGCAAACCATCTCTTTTCCCCATAATGCAGCAGAACAGAGCATAAAAACAAGGCTGCCTGTTTCTAGTGTATACTGCAAAAAGAAGCTGTAGGAAAATCCTTGCTAATCAGTCCTCAGTGTTAGAAGGAAGGCTAAAATTCAGGTCATCTGTACCATTTCCTCACTCCAGTACCCTTCCAGGTCAGGCATAGCATTGCCTCACCCTGCACCCTTCCCAAACACTTGAAAATGTTTCAGTTGCTCTTAATTCACTATCAGAAAGCCAAGGGTCAGGTCCAGCATATCCTCCTGCAAGCAGCCATCAGTCTCAGTGCTTTAAGCACTAACTAGGAGAAACTTGTCTTTAATCCCTGTAGCTGTGCTCTGTAAGGTCTATTCCAAAACATTTAGCTGGTTACAGTGAACCCAGATGATAGTTTTGGAATCTCTCCCCAAATTTGTTACTTATTACAAGTAATTGGACAGTATAAGCAAAAGCATTCATAGAGAAATTGTCTCTTCTTGCTGTCCCTAGATGGGCAGCAGTCTAAGATGAGTCCCTAAAGTGACAAATGCACTCATCTGTGCAAGATGCAAAACCACTGCCTTGAGCTTCACGGAGCAGATCTGTATTTCCTTGAGTTTACCTTTGCATTTAGGTTTTTGAAGCTCAAATTCTATGTGTCCCAGCACTAGATAAAGGATGCAGGAGTCTTCTTTGGAATCTCTAAATCAATCTGCTGTGGTTGGTGCCAGCCTGCTTTCTGTGCTTGTGCAGCCACTAAACTGAATCTTATTGGCTGGATGTTAGGAAGAAGTTCTTCATAGAAAGAGTGATTTGCCATTGGAATGGGCTGCCCAGGGAGGTGGTGGAGTCACCAGCACTGGAGGTGTTTAGGAAGAGGCTGGATGGGGTGCTTGTTGCCATGGTTTAGTTGATTAGATAGTGTTGGATGATAGGTTGGACTCGATGGTCTCAAAGATCTATTCCAACCTGGTCTGGTCTGGTCTATTCTATTCTATTCTATTCTATTCTATTCTATTCTATTCTATTCTATTCTATTCTATTCTATTCTATTCTATTCCTAATTGATAAAAACCTTTGTTTTTTTAAAGTCATGAATCAGTATTCACAAAAAACCAAACCTGCAGATTTCTGCCTCTGACTTTAGTGCAAAAGGAGTCAAGACAGATTTGTCAGAAATTTTCCATCACAACACTTTTCTGACAGATAATCTCCATCTATGAATCCAGAACAGACACAGCCCAGAGATTAAGGGTATTAAGGGTAGAACAGGCAAAGCACAGATTATGTGTCAAACCAGGCAGAGGAGGAACTGGTCAGGGGAAGGAGAGGATTTCTCCATTGCTTTCCTTGAAGTGATTCTGTCTGAAGATCTGGTGGCACAACGCCCGCCGGAGCAGGGAGCAGGACATGAATATGTCACCCCCAAAGGGGCTGCTCCCACAGCCCATTCAGGCTGGAGGTTTCACAGCTTTGGCCAAGAAGCTAAAGAAAAAAAAGACCTTTCCATTTGAAGTTTCACTGGTATGGATACATGCCAGTGAAAAGTGCCCAACCTGTGCTCTGGGTTTAATTTGAATCACCCACATTTTTTCACCAGCTCTGTTGGCAGCCAAAACGTGAACGCTACAAGAGCGGGCAGTTGGCAAAGCACAGTAATTCTCTCAAAGCTGACCTTTGTTGGAAAATCCCCTCCAAGGAGAAACACTGCATTGAAAAAAAATAGATCTTGTCCTCATTTGATTTGAAATTGAGAAAGATTTCTGCTTTCTTAACAAGCTTTCCTCTGGATTTACCATGTACGAATATGTTGGTATCGAAAGCGTAAACCTGGGAAAGATTTTTCTGCAGGGTTTTCCCCCCACTTAAATCCAATTGTTCAAGCTAACTGAAATCTTTACTTCCCCAGGGTCTGTGAATAAATACTGATTTCAAAAGGCTTCAGTTTTCTGTGCCATAGATTAGGACTCTATCTAGTCAGAGAAAGACATTTACACCAGAAGAGTTTATAACTGAAATGCCTTTGGGATCCTTGCTGTATCAGTGAGAATTGCACCACTCTACATTCAGTGTGTTTTAAACTTTATACAACTTATACTGGAGGTGGTAATAAACATTTGGCTTCTTTAGCATTTTCTAGCTCACACAATTTAAGTGCCTTGCTTGGTCATAAAGTCTGATCTGTGTTTTACCAATGTAAAGTCAGAATCACCTCAGAGGAATTACTTTACATTTTTATTAGCACAAGTGAGATGAGAATTTGGCCACCTCCGTTTTCTTCATGGAAGGATTTAGCTGTCTCTTAGAAATGCTGCTCATGGAGTAAGCATGGGTGTTGTGATTCTGACCTTATGGAGATGGTGGGGCTGCCTCTGTGGCATCCTTTGAGATACAGTGAATCCCATCAGTGTAGCCCAGTGCTGCAAATGTTTCATCCTGCCTAGACCCCACTTAAATGAGGAGAGTAACAGGTAGGCTGAACAAGTGAGAATCTTTCACTTGCTCCCTGGATGGTTTGCGTGTGTAGATCCAACAAGCAGCAATGTTTTGTGCTTGCTGCAGTTGGAGTGTGCTAGGGACAGAGTCCCTGCTGGCGTTAAGAGCAGCCTGTGCCGTGCAGGCTGGTGCCACTGGGAAAGGTAAAGCCCATTAATCACTCCCTGGTGAAGTCCCTCTGCAAGTTCTTGGTTGCAGTCATGTGCCTTAACCCTCTGATTCCTGAAGTTCCTAACATATTCCAGCTACCAAAGAACCTGAGCCTCCATTGCACACAGAGACTAAAGAGGTGTTTCAGAAGAGGATGACAGGACTAAGACAAAGAAATGCATGCTGAATTAATACCTTTTGATGCTCTGGGTGGGGTAACTGGTGGAGATTGTTTGCATTTATTCTTTTAAAAGCCATTTTCTATCTTGGGCTCAGTAAACAATACCTATGTGTTTTGTTGAAAGATTTACAATCTGTCACTCAAACCTCCCAGCACAGACCCTTGTTCTGCCCAGTCCTACCCTTAAGAGACTGAAGACCTTTGTCTTGCGTGGCCTGGAGCCTCCAAAAACTCTTTCCAGGGAGGTCAGGCTTATGATTACTACATGACAAGATACAGGCAGCGGTGTCATAGCCTTGTGCCTTATGTGTGATGTACTGAAACTATTGTACCCTGGAGAAAAACCTACCACTGAAATATGTACCAATAACTCAAGACCCTTTAGCCAGCCTTGAAATGTAGACCTGCTGAAGTTTAATACTAGAAAATGTGCATCAAAAGGAGAATGTCTTTTAATAACACAGTTTCTCTGCAGTGTTGTTTCCCCTTATCTCGAGCCCAGACTTCAAAATCTGGCAACCACGTCCTGCAGTTGCAGGCCGCTGCTCGCCTTCCCTAAAGCAAGCTGCTGTGAAGCTTTCATTCTGCAGAGCTTAGGAGCTTTGCAGGACTGCAAACAAATGTCAAGGGACCAGCTTGAGGAAAACCAAGAGTCTTCGGTGAGCTGAAGTTGGATCACACCAATTGGACTGCATTTAAATGCAGGGACTGCCGAGGGACTTTTTTTCTGTCTGGAATGCTTCAAATTTGCATGTACATGAGCTTCCTCCCTCCCTGCCCCAGCTGAAAACCCAGCAGCCTGGTGGAAGAAGAGCCATACAGGACTCTCTGACTGCAGCTTATTGATAGACTGGGAAGCTATTAATTACTTTAGTCTTGCAACAGCCCTGCTAGCATCATTGCCTTTGTTTTACACAGGGAAAACAAAGGCATAGCAGGTAGATGGGTTTATTCAGAGACAGGGAGTATGTTGTAGACAGAGCCAGGAAAGAAAAGCTTTCCTCTCCTTCCCCTCCTCCCCTCAGCTTTGTCTAGATTTGGCCTGTTTGCTGCAGGTGGCTTCTGATGTTAGGTATCCTAAAGTAGCATGATCTGAATAATTGCAATCATTCTTACAGACTGACTTGGGGACGTTTGGGGGAAAAGAAGAGGTTTTAAAAATGTGCCTACAGATGAGTCATGCTGGTTCTATACAAATCATCCTTGCAGGTGATTAGCACCTCCTCTGACAAGGCACTGCAGGAGGACTTTAAAACTACTTCAGGTCTGCACATTGGAAAAATGACTTCCAGAGCAAACTGCAGTACAGTGTTCTGCCCTATCCCTTCCCTGGCTCCCTGCCTCCGAAAGCCAAAACCAGGGTGAAGAAATCAATACTTACCAGTTGGGTATCCTCCTGACTGAGGTCCTGCAGGTAGGGGATGGTGGCTGCCTCAGCCATCACTTGCTCAAGCAGCTGGGCCTGTTCCTCGAGGTGCTGCATGCGGCCAAAGAGGCTGGCCTGCTGCAGCTTCTCTACTGCACATGAGCATGGGCAGCGCTTGTCCTGTTTGGTCACAAACGCAAGTCAGTTAGAAGAGAGTCATGGAAAACACAATCATCCCTTGAGTCCCTAATGCCTTGAGGCTTATCATCACACATATATTTGTGCTGGTAATACTACACACAATATGGCATTCAGCACCTTTAAGATAAAGCTGCTGACAATTTCTAGAGGGGGGAAACAAAAATACTTTCTCGCCACAATCTCTCTAGCAGCACCAGAAAAATAAATACATCGTCATAATAGATGTGAAGGGGAGACAGGAGAGAACAAACATGAATGCAATTGTTTCAGTTGGAAATGGCTTTTCCATAATCCCCTCTGTTCAATATTACCTGACTTTTATGGATTGCTTTGAAAGTTTCAGCCAAGAGGCTGAGGAGACAGTGCAGTGTGTCAGCTCATGGTTTGTTTGCAGACTAGGCAAATCCATAGTGTTCCAATACATAACCTCAGGGGACTAAAATCTGCAGAGGTGGTCTCTGATCCTCCAGGCAGCTAGGCACGTGGCAAATTTGAAGCATGTGAACAGAGAGACTCAGCCAAGTGCCTGCAGACATGACTGTAGAAGCAACTTGCTTCTCTGTGCATCTTCTAACTGCCAGAGTGTACCTCCCCTTCCCCCTGCCTCTCCTTTCTTCTAGAGTATTTCTCCTCTTCATCTACCTACCACTGCGGTGCCAACACTCACACTGACAGCATTTGGCTACCTTGCTTTGCTGGACCTTACATGATTCCTCTTTACTACTGTCCCAGTTTCTCTTGTCTTCAGCCAATTGATTATTTGATACATCATACTAAAATATATATGCAAAGCCATGCCTTCACTATGAGCATAGATAAGCATGAGAGCATTTGAATCCATTTACATACTATTGCTGTAGTGATCTAGACATAGAAATTGTGGTTATGTCTAGGAAGTTAACAGATCAGGAACCTGCTAGATTTGCCTCTCTGCAGATGTAAACTGTGTTCAGGCAGATAACTATTATTTTCACTGATACTTATTTATCTTTAATCAGTGATCTACTGAAGAACAGCCATAAAAGGAATAGGACCGCAGCCAAATCAGCAATTACTTTTGGGAAGCTGCTAATTTGGTTTTCCTATTGAACTCTTTACTATTATATTGAATTAATTGTTAACTAAGGTTGATCTAAAAGGGGGAAAGGGTGGGAGGGAAGCCATGGGATTTTTTTCCAGTTGTTACTTGAACAGAACAGCTGAGCAAAATGTCAGGCTTTGAAAAAGGCTGCTCTGCTCCATCTCTTTTGTTAAATCCTTACCTTTTATTTGCTTTAGGTGGTGGAGTCAGCATCACTGGAGGTGTTTAGGAAGAGACTTGATGTGGTGCTTGGTGCCATGGTTTAGTTGATTAGATGGTGTTGGATGGTAGGTTGGACTTGATGATCTCAAAGGTCTCTTCCAACCTGGTTAATTCCATTCCATTCCATTCCATTCCATTCCATTCCATTCCATTCCATTCCATTCCATTCCATTCCATTCCATTCCATTCCATTCCATTTTATGCAGGCACATTCCCATGGCCAATTACTCTTTCTGTCAAGAACTTTCTCCTCACCTCGAGCTTAAACTTCCCCTGGCACAGCTTGAGACTGTGTCCTCTTAATTCTGGTGCTGACTGCCTGGGAGAAGAGATCAACCCCCTGCTGGCTACAACCTCCCTTCAGGTAGTTGTAGAGAACAAGAAGGTCACCCCTGAGCCTCCTCTTCTCCAGGCTAAACAACCCCAGCTCCCTCAGCCTCTCCTCACAGGGCTTGTGTTCAAGGCCTCTTCCCAGCCTCGTTGCCCTTCTCTGGACACCTTCAAGTGTCTCAGTGTCCTTCTTAAATTGAGGAGGCCAGAACTGGACACAGGACTCAAGGTGTGGCCTAACCCGTGCTGAGTACAGGTGCAGATTGACTTCCCTGCCCCTGCTGGCCACACTATTTCTGATGCAGGCCAGGATGCCACTGGCACTTGATTGTGCAGAAATTTGTACTAGGCAAGGATCAAGTGTTACCAAAATGACTATCAACATAGCTCTTGTATCAAGTCTAAGGATTCAATAACAATGCTGTTCCTCTTTTATATATATATAATAGAAGAAAACTAAACTCTAGAGAAACTACAAATACTCATGGTACAGTTAATGAATTTAATATCTACTAGAATTGTAAAATGGTATGAAATGAAGACCATGCACTAGAGACTGATGGCAGAAATGAAGCTAGAATCTGGGAGTTCCAGACATGAATATAACAAAAAAAGAAATAGCTGAACTGGTATTTCCATCAGCTAAAGGAGAGAATCAGGCACTGCACAGGAAAAAGACCTCTGGTCAGCAGTTCTCTGGAGTATTGCTGATAGCTCCAGTCAGCTGTGTTTGGAGAGGTTAATTTCAACCCAAGCATCATGGAGCAGAGAAGCCAGCACGGTAGGAGATACCTCTTTGGAGAGAAGCGTTGTTTGATTTGTCTATTAATGAAAATGCCAAGAGCATATTATTCCTCTCAATAAACATAATGCAGGGCTCAAGTCCAAAGAGAGCAAGCAACTGAAAAGGGAAAAAGAGATAAAAGACAATGATAACAGAAGGGCCATTGTGTACAAATAGGTACGAATAAGAGTAGGCTGGCAATTAAGCTTCTGACAATTCAGGCTGAAGGTCTACAGTGTGTTTCACCAAACTGAGAACAGGCAGAAAGCCCAACTAGTTCTTAGATGGATTTTACTCCATTTATGATTAGGATATTGGGTGACACAAAGGTGGATAATAACATGTTACTTGACTTGAGGAGCCAGGAGAGGCCTGCCAAGCCTCCCTTCTCATGAATTACTGTTGAGCCACCTCTAAGAAGGGAGACTGGGACAACCTTCTTACAAACTAGTTTTATCACTTGAAGAGTCCTTTTCTGAGGAACTGACTTAGTATTAGTAGGAGACATCAGCAAGAAAAAAGGATTTCTGTGATCTCTGACACGTGAAATTGTATGTGTGACACAGTCTAGTTAGCATGGCACTAAAGCAAGGAACAAAATGGAGCCCCATCTCCACCTGATCATCAGTGTTTGAAAGCCAGAGAGCTGTGTCCCCAGGTAGAGCTGTGTGCATTAAAAGAAGAAGCAATCAGTTACTGAAAGAGAAAGAGAGCTCTGATCAACATGAAATAGGCTCACAACATTTTAGATGCAGCAAAAGGTTTCTCTTCGCTATTCTTGAAATCAGCCCCAAACCTTTTAGTGCAAGCACTAAGAAATGAGTGTATTGAGTTATCAGCTAAGAAAGCAGGGAAAAATCCTCTCTCATCACCCTGTGTCTGTTGGGGGCTTCTCCAACCATGAAGAAAGTAAAGGCAAAAAGAAAACAATTGTTTCTCTGCTTGACTGTCCAGAAAAATATGAGGGCATGCTACGTAGCTATGGGAAACAAATTGGGCATCTGTGCCAACGTGCACTCTGTGGACAGAGCAATGCTAGTTAAGTTTATAGTAGGGTGGAAGTCAATAAATCAATAACCCACAGCAGACTTTTTTGGAAGGGATTAGAGGAGGCTGAACATTGTCAGAGGTGGCGTTTCAGTGACAATGGAAAATGCAGAAAGAGAAAGTAAAGAACTGCTGCTGGCAGGAGAAAGATTCTGCAGGGAGCTGAACCACATGGTGAGAATTACATGAACTGCAGCAGAATTCAAGAGGCTACTAAGCTGCAGTAAACAAACCAAACCATAATAAAGGGGCCAAGCAATCATATGAAGATGAAACAAACTCGTGTAGGCAGAGTGAAGGTTAAGTAAAGAGCAAATTTAAATGGAGACTTCATTGTCAATGAGTTGGTAGCAAAGGAATCAACAAATTCAGGATATGGAGGCATAGCTGCATCCTGGTTAGATATGTAGTAACATATTAACCATAGAATCATAGAATGGTTTGGGCTGGAAGAGACCCTAAAGATCATCTAGTTCCAACCCTATGCCATGAGCACAGATAGCTCCTACTAGACTAGGTTGCTCAAGGCCCCTTCAACCTGGCTTTGACCCAGGTTGGAGCCTCCACAACTACTCCAGACAACCTGTTCCAGTGCCTCGCCACTCTGCACAGCTTTGCACCAGTCCAGGCAGATGATGTCAATTGCTCTTCCCTTATCTGTCAACACTGCTACTCCACCCTAGAAGAGCACCAAATTTGTCAGTCATCGTTTGCCCAGGGTGGAGCCACCTTGGTTAACACAAATCACCTCCTCATTTTTCATATGACTAGCAGAGTATCCAGAAGGATTTGCTCCATGACCTGGCCAGGCACAGAGGTGAGACTGACTGGCCTGTGGCTCCCTGCCTGGTCTTTTCTTTTAACCTTTTTGAAAATGGGGGTTCTGTTTTTCCCTTTTTCAGTCCCTGGGTACTTCACTGACTTTTCAAATACGATGGAAAGTGGCTTAGCAACTTCATCTGCCAGTTCCCTCAGGAACTGCATAGAGATCTTGTCAGGTCTTACACACCTTCAGATTCTTAGGGTGGTCTCAAACCTGATCTTCACTTACAGTGGGTGGTTTTTAATTTCCTCACTTCCTGCTTTTACCTTTTGTAACTGTGGTTAGAGCCTTTTTTGGTGAAAACTAAAGCAAGAGTTGTTGAGTACCTCAGCATTCTCCTTACCCCAGGGGAACAGGTCCCCTCTTTCCTTCTGGAGTGGGCTCACATCTTCCCTAGTCTTTCTTTTATCATCGACATGCTTTTCTTGTTGCCATTGATGTTCATACCCAGATTTAAATCAAGCTGGGCTTTAGCTTTCTTGACCTGATCTCTGTCTACTTGTCTACTCTGGCTCTTCTGATTGCTTCTTAAGACAATAAATGATTACATTGTGATACTGTCACTTTCTGGACAGGCTTCACTCCTGTGGTCTGGTATTGCAAAGAGAATTTTTGTTAAAAAGTGAGTAATTGGGTGTTCTCTTGAGGCCTAGATACATACTGGGGAGTCTCACCTGAAGTGGAGGTCCTCCTAAGAAAGAGCTTTCACCAGAAAACTATTTGCTACATGAATTATCTTTAAACTAAAAAATAAAGGGAATGCTTATCCTCAGGCATCTTTGAAGACCTTCATTCTAGGAGAGAAATAAGGTCCCGATGTCCAGGGTTCAGCCCTGTGACCTTGTCCCTCCTCTGACCTTGGGATGAAAAAGCAGCTACAAAAAGCAGGTCAGCCTGTTGTGGATGAAGCTCACCTGCTACTGCTAAATACCTAGCACTAACAATCAGAGCAAAGATAGGATGGGCTTTCACTGCAAAAAGGAGCTGGAGAGCATGTGAGAGGAGTGAATCATGTGTCCTTTCCTCAAGAATTTTGGGGTGATACCCCCATTTTTTGCTTTGCTCTGTACTCAAGAAAGCAGTTATCCCTTATGCCACTTCTATTTATAAATGAAGTTTAATTGATGAGTACTTCTTATAGTTTAAGCTTTACCCAGAGTAAAGATTTAGATTTCCTCCCCTTCCCCCTTTCTCCTGGTAGGGTAAAAGCAGGAGAAAGGTGAAGTAAAAATCACAAAAGAAATGGTCTGGAATTGGCTTGGAAGTAAAAAGGGAAGTTTAAACAAAATATATTTAGCATCTGAGTGAGAGGGAAAGTTACAAGGGTGTAAGGAAAAGGGTAGATACAAAAATAAATAAACCCAGGCTCAGCTGGCACTGGATTCCCTGGATGCAAATGGATTGTTTGGATGCAGTCCTTAGAAGTGGTCTGGAAGCAACATGGGGATAGCCCTCACCACGGGGTGGCTGCAGGAAGGCAGCAAAGATAGCCTGTCCAGCAGGCAACGTGCAGGAAAAACAGGGGGAAGTAAGGCAATGGCCCCCTTTAAATAGGCTTGCTGGACACGAAGGAGGAGTGGAATAGACCTTTGACTCAGGGGACCCCTCCTCCTGGGAGGGGGAAAACTAAAGCTCTCTCTCTCTCTGCCCACTTGGCTCAGGTTCTTCTGTCTGCCTGGGGGCTGGGATTTTTTTCAGCCCCCTCCAGGGATGGGTGTAACCTGGCACAGTACTAAAGAAAAAGTAAAGCAAAGTGGCTGGTCAGCCTGAATTCAAAGCAGAGTCTGCCATACCCAATGTGTGTGGTAAGTTTAACTCTCAGCTTTAAGAGCACCACTTTGCATGTCTGGAATGCCCCCCAGTAGTTCTGCTTTTCTGTTGTCGAGGCTTTACGACTATGTTTTAGCTCTAAATCTGAATGAAGTTCTGCCTTGCAAGCAGCACTGTGATGTATTGCAATAACAAGCAGAAAAAAACCCACCATAATGTTTCTTTAATGCCCTTGGTGTCCTTCAGAAAGCCTGTATGCTGAAATCTGTGTGCAGTAAACACTTTCCCTCTACTTAAAAAACAGACAGCAAACCATTGAGGTCTGTAAATGTGCACATCATGCTGTGAATCATATGGTGGGGGTTGTTCACCTTTACCATCTGAGCAGTCTAATACAGCCTTCTGGCCACTGTTTCTCCTGTTATGTAGCATCATGTGCCCTTGATATGGGACTGCAGCAGGAGAACAGCAAGCTTGGTGTGTACAAAGCAGTAGAAATGACCCCAGGGAAATGTCTTGATAGAATAATCACTTATTAGTGTGGGTAAGCTTCACTGGAATATGAGTAGCTGAAGGTTTGCCTGAGATTATATAGATGTATAATATTTATGTATATAGATAAGGCAAATAATCTTTGTGCCATGTATATCTGTATTTCTGGTTAGTGTTTCTGGGTAGATGAGGTCTATGGCATTTCCCCACCCAGAGCAGATGATACTGTGCAGGGACCAGACTGGGACATTCTCCCTCAAATGCTTCCTGTGTCCCAATACACAAGTGTCCCCTTGATTTAAATGGGACTGGCTGTTCTTCACAAAGAAGGGGGTGGGGGGCAACAGAAAATGCTTTTTTAAGCTGCTTTTTTAATCTTTCACTTCACATCTTACCAAGGGGTGGGGGGCAACAGAAAATGCTTTTTTCATCTGCCTTTTTAATCTTTAGCTTCACATCTTACCCACAGTGGTATAAATCATATTATTAACACTAGGCTGTGTAGCTGCAAACCTGAGGTGGCAGAATTGACTACTACCAAGAGTTGCTATGGCTTAACAAACTCTGCTTTAGCACTGAGATTTGTTTGTGTTGGTTTGTAAAGGAAAAAGAAATCTGCTTAGGAGAAGCACTTTTGATTGTGTGTTTGCATCTGCAAATGAAGAAAAGGGCAGAAAGGAATGTTTGTCCTGTTAAATCCCAAACACAGTCTATTATCATCTTCAAGCTGTAAAGCTAGAGTTTGTGTCTGAGGTTTGTCTCAGCAGAAGTTTTTCATTCAGTGTGTGTCTGAGGGCAATATGGTGGAATATTTCTAGCCTGAGGAAAATTTGGGAATACTTTCAAGGAGGCACAAGTGGCCAAATCTCTGCTAGGTCCATAAAGAGCTTTTAGTCACCAGTAGCAGTGCAGTTCTGGCTCTGTGCCTATCTGTATTATCAGGTAGAATTGGCTGTGTCATTTGCTCTTTGGGTCAGAGGTTCTGTCTTGCCTGGATCATTCGATGCTATGAAAACTGTCAGGAAAGTGAAAATGTTTCCCCACATAATGGATGTGGAATTAGCAGCTGTTTGATCTAACCCAGTGATCATTTCTTCTGTCTTGGGGCTTTCCTCCTCTTCATTAAAGCTCCCATACTGACCCTCTGGTGACTGCTTTTACATCTACAGGACTGTGGTTAAGACCTGTTTACCCATTCTTGCTGCTGCCGGAGGTGGCACTGGGGTAAACCTTGCCTGAAGCATGAGTCGAGTTTGCTGCTGTCTTCAGGGTGCTGGGATTTCACCCTGTATCTTTGAGAGCTCTCTTCTGTTTCAGCAAGAATAGTTAAATGTATGAGGTGAGGTCTAGAGCTGGTAGCAAATATGACTGTGTAGGAGCAGTGCAAATTCATACAAGTAGTGGGGACTGGCTTGAGTGGTCCTAGCACACTACTCTGCTCTCATCTCTTCTATGGTGAGTTTGTTTGCTCTTCTCTATTTGGGGATGACAGATACACTATGTATCAGATTGAATCCTGTGGTCCTATCCCTCTATATCCATTTACACAATAGGGTAGTTATGGGGAATCCAAAAGATACCTGATCTCAAAGTTTTTTCTCTTCTTGATACTCTCTGTTACATCCAAAGAGAGTAAGGTCCAAATTTTGTTGTTGTTTGGTTTTGTTTTGTTTTTTCCAGAAATGAGTTTTGCCAGAGCTTTTAGAAAGACCAGGGGTTTATTCTGTACCCAACCCATGGTCAGGTCATACTTCTGGCTTCTTAAATGTTCAAAGTGCACACAGCAATACCAGATACTTCACCTTCCCAAAGATGCCACTGCTATTAGCCTGAACATCAAGAATGGGCTTTTGGTCATCCAAAGCCAACAGCACATGTTTTAAGGAAAGAACTGGAAAGAAGGAGCTGCATGTTCCCTCGGGGTTGTCTGCCCTCAGCCAGCTTCACCTGCCTCACTTTGATGCAGATGCTTGATGAGAGTCCATTGTAGTGACACTCTAAGCACCTTTACCTCCCACTAAGGATGTGAGTTCAAGCACTTCCTGTTGTTTCAGCAGCTGCTCTCTGAGAGGAAAGGAGACAGAGCTTCCCCAAATATCTAGCTAATGTTTCTCCCTTGCTAGGGGTTGCTAAGTAGCAGTTTTTGTCAACCTCCTGTCTGCTATCAAAGCCTAAGAATATAAATCCTGTGATTTGCTAAGACACCTCTGAGGAGGAAATGGCTGATTCCTTCAACACACAGAAAACCAAAGAACTGTTATTGCTAGGGAAAAAATGTTAGCATTAGCATTCACAATCTGGGGAGGAGAGGCTTCTTCCACTTATTTTCAGGAGACTAATTCAAGAATTGCATTAAAACAGTCTAGTCTACATGCAAATTTGAGTTTTGACCTTTTGTGCTAATCAAAAGCCACGGTGCTAAAAAGCTGTGTACATTATTGCAGGAAGTATCGAGCAGAATTAACTAATAGACCTTAAGTATGGTATGGAAGTATGGAAGTATGGAAGGTTATTTCACATACTTCACTACACAGGGATCAGAATCTAAATAACTAGAAATGCTTCAAACAGCAATTATTAACTCTTGAAGGAGATTCTGGTGGTGTGTGTAGTGTACTTCAGGTATTGTATCTAGTGAGTAGCTTTGGTGGTTACGTGAAGTAGGGATTTAATATCAGAGGCCATAAAGATTTGAGAACATTGCTTGCAAAGTGATCTCAAACACACTGGGTACACGGTTAAATAATTAGAACTGCTTTAAAAAGTATCTAAAATCCATTGGATCTCTACCTAATGAATTCACTGAGCACTTCTGGACAGAGAAGGAACACGTGCAGAATGAATTACCCACCCAAAAGTACACATGGTTCACACACGCACTGGCTTCTGCCACCACACACACTGCACCCCCGAAACTGAGGTTTATACTCACAATTAACTTGGTGCTTCTTATGAAATCCATTGATGACATGACCTTTTGCCCAATGATTTTCCAGTATCTCTCTGCTTCTTTGCCCTTGAGAGTATTGAAAAGTGCTTTCTGGTCTAGGAAATGAAATCACAGAATCACATCATTAACTAGGTTGGAAAAGACCTTTGAGATCATCAAGTCCAATCTATTACCTAACACCATCTACTCAGCTAAGCCATGGCATCAAGTGTCTCATCCAGTCTTTTTTAAAACCACTTCCAGGGATGGTGACTCCACCACCTCCCTGGGCAGCTCATAATGTCAGGCATTAGTGCCAGCTATTATTTCCTACACTTGAAAGAGCTTTTCCAAAAGTTTCTTCAGGATGGCAAGAATCACAAGCCCATAAACTGTGTTCATTCAGATATGTTTGCCATGATGGATCTAGCAAGGTGATGGGTAAACTGGAGGGGGAGAGAGGATGATGGGGAGAGCTGTCTGGACAGTCAAGGCTGCTGGCACAGAGACATGGGACACGAGGACCCCCCTAGCCCCCTCATTTAGCAAGGCTCATGGAGGACACCTCTGAGCTATGCCAGCTCTTAAGCAAGTTGGAGTACCTGAGAGCAGTGACAGTCTTCTGCGTGTCCACTTTTCCACGCTTCTGCCAATGCCTTTGCTTTTGAAACCCAGTGTCAGCAAGTGCAGCCCAGGAGGTTCAGATGGCCACTTAGCTGACTGTGGCAAGATGTGAAATGCCTCAGGATCTGGAAGAGGGAAATGACAATAATTTCCACTGTTCTATTTCTTTGCAGTTGTAAGAGAAGTTACTTAATTGGAAGGGGAAAAGGAACTCTAAGGAGGAGTGAGATGTAATCCAGAAAGCTTGCCACAACAAAGATGCCTAAACCAACCCATCCAGCTAGAACTGGGGTTTGAAATTCCAGACTTTGCAACCTTTTAGATCAATGCCTTAAATTTCACAGATCCATAACAAAAAATGAGTTTCTTCTCTTTATGAATTTTTCAATGCTGATCATCCAAAGCATTAAAACCACTTCAGTAATACAACATTCTGGTCTTTTAACTGCTGGTTCATTGTCCCCTGAATTTGTGAAGTTTGACTTCCTACAGATTTGTGCTTTTACCATCACCACCACAGCCCCCTAGGCTTCCTGGGTGTCTTTTCTGACCCACTCAGCTGGCATCTGACAGCCTGTGCTGTGCCTTGTCCAGAGTCTGTGACTGCTGTTGCCAAAAACCCTGTGGATCAGCTGAGTCGGACCGCCCTGACCTCAGTGAGGACAGATGCTCAGAACAATTGTCTACTTCACCTTTGCTTAGGGAACCAGACCAGTCCTTTCCTCCCTCCCACACACAAAAAATAAACCTAGATTGAATGTCAGTGTCACTTCTCACAAAGGAGTGCTCTGTTTTCAGTGTGCTCTGCTTTTAAGATGCCAGGCTGTGTGATCCCAGTGACAAATGGAGAACCCTGCTCAGAGCTCTCTGGACTTACCCCTATACAAATCAAAGAGAGTGGACCTGATATTTCCCTTGCAGCATATTCTGCCTCTGATGGATTCTCAACTTTGCAACAAACTGCATTGTACACTTGGATTTAAATGTGTATCTGCTCCTTTTCCTCGGCAATAAGGGAAGCTCTGAAATCGATTCAGTCCTTACACTCTAGCAGAGCTTGGGCTAGAATTGGGCAGATGATTGTTACAGAACAGGAAGGTTATTTCAAACCACATGGTTGTGAGATGCCTGGTGTCTCACAGCCACTGCTAAAATGGGGCTTATCTTACATTTTTCATTTCACCTCCGTGAGATGCAGACCTGCAGGTTGAAAGTTCAGCGGTACCCCACCAACCACGTGCTAAACTCCTTACGTGGGATTGCTTGTTCAGGGGCAGTGTGATTTTAAGGTCATATCTGAATAGATCAGTAACCCCTACTGCTTTGGTTGACATTACCTAACACTGACAACAGTTATCTCAGCATCAAGTCTAAGAAAAAGAGCCACATCTGCTCTGAGAGTTTCCAGGACAGAAAGGAGGTCATCTGGAAGCAGTCCCAACTGCATAAGGCTCTCCACAGCACTGTACTCTCAACCCCCTGATAGACAGAGTGTTTTTTCTTGGCTCTCTATCCCATTTCATTCCTAGAAAATTCAGTGATCCCTCAACCTGCTCTATTTAGTCTGTTTTGTAATTGAGTAATGGAATATAGGACTGGGTTGGTTTATCTCTCACTCCTTCTCCCCCTTCTTCCTTTCCCTTATTGGGAGGAGTAAGGAAGTGACTGGCGATGCTTTCAGAGTCATTCAGCAATTTATGGAGACAAACTGGGTTTCAGTGCACACCATGCCCCTTTTGCTGCTTATGTGCTCCTGAAAGTCTCACCCTTGTAAATTCAGAGTTGTATGTGAAATATGGATTTATCTTTCTAAAAATCAGGTTTGGGGAGCTTTATTTTATGCTCCTTTTAAGGCCAATACTTTTGTCCCAGGAAATTCTCCACAGTCACCTAAGCAAGTAAATGGGAGAGTGGGATTTTACAACCTCTGTGTCAAACAAGTCCCCATTTTCCCTCTTCAAACAACCCCAAAGCTGCTGCCAGAAACTAAATACATGGGTGATCTGCAACTTGAAAATCATGACAGTTTCCTACAGCAAAATGAACCAAACAAGTTCACTTGTGTTAAGTATTTGTTTATAATGCTTGCTTCCCCAATGCCTATTTGTGGTTTTCAAACAGTTTTTCTTCTCCTTCCCAAGGATGCAATGTGTATACTTTTGGAAGTCTTATGGATCTGTAGAATGAGCTCAGTAGAGGGGCAACAACTAAGCCACCATCTCTGACCTGAGTATGTAACTCTTGGCAAGAAGTGGGTGGCACCTCAACCCTTTAGACCACCCTGCTGGCAGGGTGAGATGCACATCTAGTTTATGTGATGAAGACAGAGGCCTGACCTGAGAAATGCATTTTCCCCTTTATGTTTCTCAATCACCAACTCAAAGCCAGGTGGTACCAGGGTCAACTATGTTCCAAGTTAATGGTAGTAAGCAATGCCTTTTATCCCCCTGCCTCTCTTTTGCCAAAGTATCATTTCCATTTCTCTTGAAACATGGCTGTAGTCACCAGAATTTCAGTGTCTGCTCCAGGAGATGCTGTTTTAGTTCATGCTACCGGATGACAACAGGCTCTGCAACACCCTTGTTTGCTCTGGATCCTAGGATCCTACTTGTCTTTAATGGGCTAAAGGGAACCTGGCTATCTATTTGCATCCTTGCAGCTGAGATGCTCTCAAAGCTGGTGCTCAGTCCCTTATGTTTGTAGAAAAGAGGATATTTTTGTGAAGTAAGGCTGTGATGCAGGGATGACCATTGGTAACTGACGGAAGTCTACAGAGGTTGGCATCAACTTGGATCTCACTGTCACCACAATACAATGCCAATCTACCTTTGAACAAAAGATTAGTTGCAACAATGAAATCCCACAATGGGAACACGAGGCTCCCTGGATCAAAAATCATCTTTATAGTGTGAAGTCTGTACTTCTCCTAAGGACTGAATTGATTACCTAAACCATGTACGCTTAGAGAGCAAATCCCAGAAGGGAATACCCGTCCTCCAGAAGGTTAGAAATGCCTGGACTTCAAGCTCCAGACTCTCTCCAACTCTTTGTAAGTCAGCCACAGACACACAGGGCATACAGAATAGAATAGAATTAACCAGGTTGGAAAAGACCTCTGAGATCATCGAGTCCAACCTATCATCCAACACTATCTAATCAACTAAACCATGGCACCAAGCACCCCATCCAGTCTCTTCCTAAACACCTCCAGAGATGGTGACTCCACCACCGCCCTGGGCAGCCCATTCCAATGGCCAATCACCCTTTCTATGAGGAACTTCTTCCTAACATCCAGCCTAAACCTCCCCAGTGCTTCTGAACAGGTGAACCTGTTACCTGTATACTGGTGCTGCAAGTACTCAGGGTTCCTTTTAGCAAAAGCGCGCTGGATCTTGTTTATGTCTTGATGCTTTTCTTCTGTCTCCAGTGGTGTGTACATAACGGTAAAGGACGTCTCTGCAGTGATGGCTTCTTCAAGCATAGCCTAAGAAAAAGGCAAAGGGATCATACATTTCAGGTCACTTACTGGCCAGGGTGTTTTTAAGAAAAGAATACTTACTTTCACAGATGATATTTTCCCTTTTATAATTGCACAGTCATGTAGAGATAACATATTTTGGTCTTGAATATTAATTAGAGGGGAATTTAAATTATTTCCAGAAAGCACTGCCTATCTATACTCAGAAAATTCATTTAATGGAGAAAGCACATTTGTAAACAGTCTTCAGTGCAGCAAGCCTATGTCTTCAATGAGGAGCAAAGTATTAGATACATTATCTTTTAGATGAAAAGGAAAAAGTGATTCCACGTTCTCTGAAGGTCACATCTCTCATAGGAGGGTTTTATTCAGTCCTTGGGAGCTTGTTAAACAATGCTAAGCATTCCTACTACGCCTTGGGTTGGCATGAATCAGACACTATGCCTATACGGAATATTAGTCTTAAAATATTGCATTTAAACCCTATTTGCATTAAGAGTAAAATTCACTCCTGTGCAGAGGGCAACACGAAGCTTATGAACCTTCTCATCCCTTAAACATGACTCAAATGATGCATTGCATTGCTTTTGTGTGGAGAGGTGGAGTTCACACTCAGTGGACCCCAATGAACCAGTGCTGGAACTGCCAGGATGAGCTACCAGCCTGGAAACAGTCTTGCTAGGTACTCTTATCAGTCAGAGTAAGTGAGGTGGAGCTCATTTTCTCCTGTGTTGGGCTCTGGGTAAGACTACGTTCAGCACTGCTTTAGCTACAGCTGTTGCTAACAAAGCCTTGTCTCCTTGACAAGGGCTGTCCTTTTGGGGGAAATCTAAGGCTTCATTGCTGTATGTTGGCAAATGTGTAGACGTGGTTAATAGTGGCAATGCCAACACAAAGTTACCAGAGATGGTCAGAAAAGCATGGGAGGAAAAGATACTAGTTTTTACCAGGGTGTATCAACCTTCCAGATGGCCTTATACACTGAAGTGATTCACAGAAGGTATCATTATGGGACTAGCTTCGTGTTTTATTGACAAGTCCTCACTTTGGTTCTCCAGTCTAGCCTCCACTTATGCAAAATTATCCAAGACACACTGTGCCTCTGTGGGTTGCTTGTTGAGCTGACATCTGCTCCCACCAACCTGGAATGGAGGGTTGAGTGTGCCAATTTGTTATGTATCTGTGTCCTTCTCTTTCATGGCTTTAGAAAACAGGTCCTCTGACAGGGTCTTACAGCAGTTTATTTCCATCCTGATTATTGGTATGGGGTGTGCAGAAATAGCATCGAAACACTGTAATTGTTTTGAGCAGATACTGGGATAGACTGCCATGCATGCACCCTGAGAAATTTTATCACAAGGGACATAGACTGTTCCTAGGATCATTAATTCCTCATCTGGACAAGGAGCACCTGGTAGCAAGGTCCATGCTGGAAGGCAGAAGGGTCTTCCATTGGGCCTGTGGCCCAAATGTTGCACTCTCTCTGAAATGGACTTTGCTCTCATTGAAACTGGGGGGTTAAGGCTGGGACACCACTGGCAGCCATAAGTTCCTGCAGCAATAAGCATCTCCCAGCAAAAGATCAAGCATCTATTCACCTCCAAGTTTCTAAGAGCTCTCCTCAGCAGAAGGGGGTACCCTTAAACTTACGTTTGTGCTGATGTGGCTGAACAGCCATCTCACGTAAGTATCACTCAAGAGACCTGTCTCATTGAAGTCAATGGTCTAGTCCCCTCATAAGTAGTCTTTGTACAATGTGGTCTTGCCTAGCCATCCTTCACAGAACACTTTAGGCTCCTCTGAGACCATTTGTTACAGTCATTTTTGTCCTCCCCTTCCAGCTGAAGAGCTTGGAAAGGTGTCAGAGGATTAGTACCATGAAAATTGCAAAAGGAAGGTGTCACTGAGGTAGGAAGACTTCACAAAAAAATAGCTTAGGGGACTGTACAGTATCCAGAATTAAATTTTATAGCAGTCCATAAAATTGAAGTATGAGCCAAGGGTTAACAACCTTGAATTTTGCCCTCAAAATTAGTCCAAGAAAATCTCCTTCATGATAAATACGGTAGTACTGTCTGGTGTCCTGTTGATTGACATGCCCAAGAGCTACCTTTGTCGGCACTCTTTTAAGCAGTAATCCTTCATTTTGGTCTTAATAATGAGATAGGCACCTCCTTCCTCATTGAGCTAGCAATTTTTTACCTGCCAATAGTATCTGATGTACTTGCTTGTACGATTCCTGGTGCCTCCCATCAGCCAGTACATGTAGTCGGCAATCATGGCGCTCCTGGTGACAAAAGCAGAATGAATGAGTGTGTGGGGAGAGAAGAATGGCTACAGCAAAATGCAAAGCAGGTAACAGTAAAAGAGTGTAACAGGAGGTTTGTGTCAAAAGATTACACATAACTCTTCAGTCTTTGTCCAACTTTAAGGCAAGCATTAGTAAACATTTTTTAGTTAGCAAAACTATCTGTGAACACACAGCCCTGTATTTTCTTTTAACAGCTTTATCACCTTTCACTCTCAGCAAATATTTAATGACTGGAACAGAATACTTTAACTTTTCTTTTGTTTTTATGCTTTACAGTATTTGTGAGGGAAGTGTCTGATATACATTTCTGCTATCACAGCAGCAACATGTAAACACCCTGTAGCGTGCAGTCTGAGAACATCACTTGTCTGTGGCAAACTCAGACACAGTTCACCTTTGATTAAACCATATCTCATAAATAAAAAGTCCCCAAACGGAAAGCAATCAGCTGTCTTGCTACATAATGGAGTATGCTTTAGCACTCCCACTGTCTGTGACAATCATTGCATTACTCTTTCTAGACTGAGGGATATTAAAAAACTGTTGTGCAATGGACATTAATGCAGAGTTTTAACAGACTTTAGACAATCAGTTTGCTTTTATGGCTGCCTCTCCACACTGCTCTCCATTGCCTTTCCTCTAGAGGTTCCAAATCCAATTAAATGTGACTAGATATAATTCCAAATTGTCACTTTAGTCAATTAAACATATAATAATCTCATGTACCTAATTACTAGCACCAAAAGTTTATTTGTTGATGTAGTGCTATCACTGTGTACTTCTGCATGTTCCCCTGATCATTGCCTATATATTAATTGTGCTTTGACATTACTGTAAATTGAATTTGAAATTTCCCCCTAGTTAAAAGTGTCTCACAAACAGTAATCCCAATCCTGTTGTGATACCCTTTCAGAATGTACTTTCCAAGGCTGTACTATTCTCTTAATGAGATATAACCAAAAATACATGGATTTAACAATAAACATTCCAAAGCAGGCCCAGTATCAGGGGGTAACATATTGTTACGAACAGGAACTAAATCTTCCCTTAGATATGTGCAGTCTGTTCCTACTCTGACACAACCACTTCACTGATATTCAAACCTACTGGCCTCATATTTACAGAGCTATCCACCAGTTCTGAGTTATTACTTCAAAATACTTAAAACATGCCCAGGTTTCAGGTGTGCAGCCCATCAAAGAGCTCTATCAGACAGGAGAGATGAAGTACTTCTGATAACCTTCGGACACACCTTTAGCAGATGCCAGAGAACATACGACTTCCTTCTTTCAAAACATGAGGCTTAATATTCAAAGACTATTTTTCCTAGTTGCTAGTCAGGGCCAGTACAAACTTCCACAATAGAGCCAAACCCATCTGGGGTAACGTAGTCAGCCTGGATCCAAAGATGTCTTGCTGTACCTGCTCCATCTGGCCACTTGGTGGTGCAGAATAGTAAGACAGATTTCTATACGTGGAGGCCAGGAGCACACCACCGTCTCTCTCAGTCTATCTCCAGGCATGCTTAGGACTTGTAAGAAATGAGTCCAAGGCAGCTTTTGCTGCCTGACAGCTGCTGACACTAACAGCCTGGGTACAACGAAATCATTCGCTGCAGCCACACAAGCCTGTGATAAGAAAACCCAGGAGGTGTGGGAGGCCCCAGTGCCTGTGTTAGCTTCCCAGCTGAGCTGACTGGCAAGAGATGGGATGCTGGAATGAACTGCTCACAACAGTGGTGCCATGCAGCTTCCAGAGGTATGTGCTCTGTGCTTCATCTGGGCTCTAGCTGGTGCCTGTTGTGCTCTTTGGACCTCATGCTCCCAAGTCTGGGAGATAACCTCCTAGTGTCGATGTTTGGATTTAATTCTGGTAGGGGCTGTGGAAGAAAACATTCCTGAAGGCTTTCTTTTGCCTCTGCCATGGCCCTGTCTGAGCCAGCTCCTGTTTGACACTGGGGCAGTCTTGACTCTAAAGACTAATGTGTGTGGCACAGCACTAAGGGCCGGTCATTGTAGCTATGGACTAACATCATGTGTGGATGTCAAATTAAGTAACAGGCCACGTGGACCCTCTTTGGGACTTTGGTTGATCCCAGCACTTGTCAGAGCTCGTTTCCTAGATCCAATGTGTGAAACACTCCTTTCAGAGTGGTACACTGGAGAGAGAGAGAGAGAGAGAGGGTCACAAGACCAGCAGAGGTTCTCAGCCCCTTTGCATGTGTGAGGGCCCGCAATGGATCCCGTTCCTTCCCTTGCCCCGGGCAGCGCGCCGGCCCCCGTCAATGCGTCTGCCGTCGGAGGCGGGGCCCTGCCCCGTGCCCGCGCGGGCCTGGCCGCCACGGAGGAGCCGCGCGGGGCCGGGCAGGGCTTGGCGCGGGCCGCAGCGCGGGGCAGCCGCGAGGCTCTCAGCTTGGCGGTTCCCGACGGAAGGGCACAAAATAGCCGTCCCGAGGAACCGCAGCGCTCCAGAGGCGTTCTCGGTGTCCGTGGGGGTGGGAGGGCAGTTGCTGCGGCAACAGAGCTGAACGTGTTGAGATAGAAATTGATCTTTTTTGTTTAGTTCAGTTTTGGAAAACGGAAACAAATAGAATAGAGAATTGATATAAACATCTCTCTCTCTCTCTCTCTCTCTCTCTCTCTCTCTCTCTCTCTGTTTCCCCCCCTAGAGAAGATCTAGCAGGTGCCAGGGCAGGTGGCAGACATGAGGATGGGTGCAAGAGGCAGGCTCCCTGAGCTTGTATTTCCCACCCCAGTTCTGCATAACTCTTACCTTGGTACAGCTGTGTGCTTTGTAGAACAAAACTGGACACATAGGAGAGGTGCTCCAGCCTATGAGGACAGACTGAAGGAGTTGGGACTGTTCAGTCTGCAGAAGAGAAGGCTCCGAGATGACCTAATTGTGGCCTTCCAGTATCTGAAGGGGGCCTACAGGAAGGCTGGGGAAGGACTTCTCAGGATCTCAGGTAGGATCTCAGGACAGAATTGGAATGATTCCTGTTACAGCAACTGGGAGGATTGGAGCTCTGCTGCATGTGAGATCGTATACACAAAGCCAACGCAGAGCTCCCACTGATTTTGGACAAGCCTGGATATAAGATGCTGTCTTTACTACTGAGAGCTGGAATGAAAGGGATGTAGAGAAACCATTGGCAATCCACAAGCACCACCATACCTTGCAGCTTCGGAGTATCTCCCTAAGCGCCAAAATGCAGCAGCTTGGCGCATGTGGCTCCGGAAGTGAGTCGGGTTCTTGCTAATGCTCCTTTAAAAGAGAGATGGAGAAGTTGAGATTTCTCTCTCTTGCATTGTTAAAAGCTGCTAATAATCAAGCTGTGGTTTGGCACATGCTGTGTACACTATTTCTGTACAACTCAGCACTCTATGTCTCAAATGTAATATGAACTCTCTCTCTTTTGACAGCTGTGATATGTGAACAAGCATTAGTAAATTGTTTTATTGAGGTTATGTCATAAATGCAGTTTCATTAGGGATTTGTGTGTTGTTCTAGAAAATAGTTCCTGTGGTAATATTCTACGTTGTAGATAACCTAAGGAAGAATGCTGCAGTACAACTTCTTCTTAACCCCTAGCTCCACACACGTGAGTGAGAGTTGTCCGACTCATCTCCCTGGACAAACTGTGCATCTAGAATGTGTTCTAACATTAACTTGGGAGACTTTGAAATACTTTCTGTAGAAATGATAGGTTCTACTTGGGTGGACCTTAGCATGTTTCTTAGCCCCTTAACTTCAGCAGATGCAATTCCAGCTGTAACAAATGACAGGCTTCAAGTCAATATCAGAAAAAGATGGAAGGCTAAAACTAGCATAAGCTAAGTAGTTAGAGTGCCAGTCAGGGTAGGGTAGCCTTCTGATGAGAGCAGAGGGAGGGGAAGAGTGAGAGCTCCTTCTGCATCTAGTTAGTTCCACTTGTGAGATCTGCAGCCAGTGACAGGCATCTCTGGTCAGCACTTCTTCCATTGTCTGGAGAAAAGTTACACCTAGTGTCTTCTAGGATGCAGAGTTTAATGTTTATCATTTTATGCTATATAAACATTTATCATGGCATGTTTCATAGAGTATTTAAAGCTAGTTCCAACCTTAGCAGAGAGGTTAACACTACATTCTGTTACAGAGAAAACTTGCAAACTGGCTTGTGTTTCCTCATTGAAAGTTTTGAATATCATGTTCACTTTAAAACTCCTGCCCTTGTGATTTCAGTCCACTAATCACCACGAAACTGATTTCATAACCAAATAATTAGCTTATTGATAACCCTGAGTCTATGACATATTTATAGAGACATTCAGCTATAAATTCACATTTGTGGAAACCCCCAGTGTATTTCAGAAGCCCAGTGACTCCCTTTTCTGTATGTATCAGCACCCATTGACTGTCTGTCTGTGGCCTTCAGAAGGAGCTTTCAAAATAAGTTTAAAGCTCAAAGTCTCTCAGAGATGCTGTAGACTTGTGAATTAAATTAACTCTGCAGGCACTCTCTCCAAGGCTCAGAGAGAAGGCCTAAAGCTCTAAATGGTTACATCTACATTTGCAAGTGATTAGATATAGAAGCAGAGCATCAGTAGACCAGAAAAGCTAATGCTGAGGCCCCTACATCTGTGTTGTAGGTGGTTGGAGCTTTTATTTCAGACTGGATTTCATTTCTTTCCTCAAAGAAAATGTCCCTGTACATCTTGCTCAAAGCTATCTTGAAAGTCAACCAGAGTGTCTTCATTAGGTGCTGCTTGTGTTTTGTGCAGAGATCAAGCAGAAGACGCAGGTAGTTTTCTCTGAAATTTGTCTAGTTTGTAAGTGCTAAAATCGATAAATGTTTTTGCAATATTGCATGATCAAAGTCCAGGGGAATATGGTCTTTGCCCTCAGGGGAGGAAGTCTTGGACCACAAAATAGGAGCTGTCACTGATACCCCAACTTGGAAATAACATATGATTCCAAACTGAGAATCAAGAGTCCAAAGAAAATGCTTCTCATTTACAAAGTAATAAAAAGTTGAAGTATGTAGAAGTATTTGAAATGCTGCATGAGAAGGAATTATTTTGTAAGAGTACTTCTGGTTTCTATTATCCAGAGAATCTGAGTGAAATAGCTTTGTATTAATAATATCTCCTCTGTTATGTAGATTGCAATATGCCTAGCACAATTGCTAAAGTAATTAGGTGCTGCTAATTCTTTCTCTTTTTCTTCCTTTTTCTGAGGAGGTAAAGAGATGAGGAGAGGAGTTTAGAGCAAAGTATGCATTGCACTACAGGCTTCCCACAGATTAGCAGCATCAGCCATTATGTTTCTCATTTTTTTTCTGTGCTTTTCTTAAGCTCTTCTTCTAGACTGTCTCCATTGTAATGCTGACTGGCTGCACGGTGTCATAGCATCATTGCATTCTTTATTCCTGATTATTTAATATTTCACTGGAATTCCATTCATCAGCTTGCTTTAATATAGTCCTGTTTTAAAGGTGCAAAATAAGGAAGCTGGGGAATGAGGAAATAGCTGAATATTGAATTTTTGTTTGGAAAGCTCTGAATTATCTCGAGGTAAAGAATCCTGACTTATCCTGACTATAAAACACTGATCAAGTTTTGATCTGCCCTTTCCTGACAGATACTGCATAAAGCTTGGTCATTAACAATTATTTTAAACCTTTTGTAAGTGTTTGAAAAGTTGCTGGGAAAGATGCAGAGGATTTAGAATTAAATCTCTAAGATTTCAGCTGGTTTAGATGTTTCCCCCCCCTGTGCCTCCCTACGAGATTCTCTCTGTTAAGTCATCACTAAAGCAATCGTACACTACTTAACAGAGGTGCTGTTTTCTACTTCATGTGTCTCCCTAGGAATTCTGCAAGAGGCATTTGAGAGCCCTGCCTTCCACCAAACACATCAAGAGGCATAGCAGAGAAAGCTTTACAGATTTATTACATTCTCTATGCATTGCCTTTCTGGGAGGGAGGGAGGGAGGGAACTGGTGTCAGGTCATGTTGCAGAGCAGAGTCTGCAAGGACACAGAAAAATCTTTTGCTAACCCTCAAAGATTTTGAATAGCTCCATACAGCAGTGCTCATTATCATGAGTATTTTTCAGGCATCACATAGGGATAGAAAGTTAAAGAAACATGCCACAATATCCACTTTCTCTTTGTCCTGGCCCTTACACCACCATTTCCAGATCTAGGGAAGAAGAGCAGGGAGAAGGAGGCAGGTCACAGGCATCCTCAAGATGGTACTTATACAGAATTAACCATGTTGGAAAAGATCTTAGAGATCATCGAGTCCAACCTATCAGCCAACACCATCTAATCAACTAACCCATGGCACTAACTGCCTCATCCAGTCTCTTTGTAAGCACCTCCAGTGATGGTGACTGCACCACCTCCCTGGGCAGCCCATTCCAATGGCCAATCTCTCTTTCTGTGAAGAACTTCTTCCTAACATCCAGCCTAAACCTCCCCTGGCACAGCTTGAGATTGTGTCCTCTTGTTCTGTTGGTGGTTGCCTGGGAGAAGAGACCAACCCCCACCTGTCTACAACCTCCCTTCAGGTAGTTGTAGAGAGCAATGAGGTCTCCCCTGAGCCTCTTCTAGGCTAAGAGTGCACATCCTAGGACCAGCTGTGGACTTCCTGTATCATGATGGTAATCCCATTGGGAAGAGGTGTCACTTTCCAGCTATGATGGGCAGCTCTGTTCCCATGCTTAGAAAGTTACCTGTAGAGGATTCCCACGGCACCAGCAGCCAAATGACAGCTAGGCAGGAATGATCAAAAGCAGTCAGAAACAAAAAACAAGATACTTTTTTGTCACTTGCTGCCAGGTAGGTGATGTTAACCTCATATCACACTTTCTAGTGCTTGCCCCATGTACAGGATCTGCATGAGCAGCAGTCTCTTCAGGCAACTGGATCAAGCCATATCCCTGGATCAGACCTTGTGTGCCACAAGGAGCAGAACAGCTGAGGAAGTGTAAGTGCAGCACCAAAAAACACATTTCTAACAGAAAGGTTCTGTGTTATTTTCCCATGGGCAAACAGCAAGGCACATGGTGTCAATACAGATTCATTTTAGCTTGCTTGGAGGGGAAAAAGGAAGATAAAGAAACTGTAAGGGGATATAGTGTCTCATTGAGAAAGTTGTGTATACCATGCTTTGAAGGATCCTCCATTTTCAGTTGTCATGGAGTTCAGCATTGCTCCCTCCAATTTCAAAAGAAATGAAACTTAACAGTTGGTGAGCTGAGTGTGTGATGCACTGGGGGTTGCTTTTCCATATGCAGCTGCAGCAGCTTTATGGATTTCTCTGTTGGGCCTGGCCCTCTGAATAACAGGCATAATTGAGGGGCTGCTTTGCTGAAATTCTATGCTCTGAATGAAGATTGTTTTCATTTGGGGCAAAAATTCAACTCCTGACAATATTAGGCTGAGCAACATCAGGCCTGAGTACTAATCTGAGGTTTCCTAGTCAGTTCTTGACTTCTCAGACCTTCACTGTTTTGCCATCTGCTATGATTGAAAATTGCCTTCTGCAACCAAAGGGAAAAATCTAATTGCTCAGCAAGCCATATGGGGTTATTAAGATCCTTACACCCTGGTATGCCATAATGCCTGGGCCAAAAGGACCCCAGGGCACATAAATATTGTGTGATTCATTTTATAGGTTCAGACTGCAAGCTAGGGATTATTTTGCTGGCTATCTGATGATGAAAAGTGGTGGTCAAGTAGGTTACTGCAGGTGTTGCTTGGTGAGGCCAATCCATGGCACGTTTGTTCAGAGCTGTGACAGATGAGAAGTGGTTTTAATGGTGTTTGATTGCAAAGGGTAAATGTTTTGTATTGGTCTGACAAATGATCAGAACCCAGCCAGTGTCCTCAATTGTGCCAGGGATGCTAAAGGCAGCCTCAAATGTTGATATTAGGAAGCCAGAGAATACAATTACTCCTCTTCAGAACAACCCAGACTTGGCTTCTCGTCCACGATCTAAAGTTGATGATCTCAATTGTACTCCCTTTTCTTTCTTAAGGATGGAACAGCTATTCCTCTAAAGATGCCTGCTCTTTAAAATGAGCTGCTGGCCTTGTTCTCTGTTTTCTCTCTTTCTCTAGTTGTGACGTCTTGGAAAGATTCCTTTCTAGCAAACCCCACTTCCATAGATTTGATACAGCTGTGGGTGAGAATATGAAAGCTGATTTTTGGCTGATAAAGTTTCAGAAATGAATGCAGGAGCTGTGAAATTTACATGAAATTAAAGAAAGAATAGTTCAGTAAATGCAAATAAATGCAGAAATGGATATTTTAATTTGGATTCATGATTCATGCCAAAGGATTAGCAGCAAACCATTCAAATGTGGTGATGACATAAAAACTCAATGAGAATAAAAATTCCATAGGCACTAGCTAACTGCTGCCAGTGAGCTAATTTCAGTAGGGGAGGTCAGCATAATGTCTTTGTTCTTTTTGAACAATGACTATTTCAAGGTTTGTCTTAATTATGCCTCAGAAAGTTGTTTTTCTTGTAACTGGTGTGCTGTTGTATCAGTTCTTGCATCTTACAACGTGACAACCGTGGTCAGTAGATGTATTCCCATTCTGCAAGTCATGGAATGAATTGTATTGAAAATTGACATTACTGATTGCCATTTTGCTTTGTGCTAGGAAAGAGGAGTGAAGATTTTCTTTTTCTCTACATCAGTTTTCCAGTGATTTCAGTCTAACTCCATTTATTTCTCTGTAGGTCATTGTTCCTGTTTGAAGACAATTGAATCCAAAGCATGTCTGAATAAGCTTTCGTTTCTGTAGCCCTGGAGTCAACACATCTTGCTATTTTGAAAGTGAGATAATGTAAAGGAGATAAAGAAATTTATTTCCTGTTCTAGTTATATTTATACTGTCCAAACAGCTTCCTTATTTTAGTGTTCTTGGAAATCCCAGTTAGAAAGAGAGTGATCATTACCATCTCTCTGACAGTTGAGAGTACAGTCAAACTTGACATAGTTCTTTTTTGTTTCTTACATTAACAGGTTCTTTGAGAAGCCCTGAACAAATGTGGTTGGGTTAGGGTTTGGATGAGATGTGCAGGTTTGTTGGTGGTGGTGATTTATTTTTTTATATAAGCATCTCATAGTCTTCCCTACTTGGTTTGCTTAGGCTCAGCTAACAGAATCCTCAAGCTGAAAGGAGGGTGTGCCTACTGGATGTGCTCTGGGAAAGCAGATGCTGTTCTCTAACCACTCATGGGCATTCAGACCCGCAGCCCAGATGGTGCTTGGAACTCATCTGAAGGATGGACGCCCCCACGCCGTGGACTCAAGGTAGGCATAGCTCTGCAAACAAGGGGTGTGGGAAAACAAGGGAAAGGGGTGTGGATGAATGGGGACAGGAGCTGAAGAGCTTGTCATTCAGTCAGACTTCTCATGACTTTGCATGTAGGTGAATGAACCTGCTGCCATGATGGCATCACATTTCTTTACCCACATGTTATTCTTCACCACTCTCTGCTGTGCATTAGGCAGAGGCGTGTGCCGCCTCCTTTTGTTGTAACTCCTCTTTTGTAGTTCTATTTGAGATGATGGTATGAAAAACTTCTTACCCTGTGCTAATTGCAATGTCCATCCTAATGCATCTCATACAAGGGACAAAAGTTAACGGAGCCCTCAGTTCATGAAGTGTTGCTGGCAGGACATGCATGCCCTTAACAAACTATCGTTATGCCTGAGTGGTAATTAAAGGCAGCACAAACCCAGCAAAATCCTAACTCATCTGAAACTAATGGGAATTTCATCTCCACCATGCCCAAGGTTTGTTTCTGGCTTCTCTATGCATTGCTGGTGGTGCTGGTCTGTGATGTGGCTCTGAAGTGAGCCCATGAGGAATTATATAATGAAAATAATTTGAAGCCATCCCTGACCTAATCTGGCTTGAAAAAGATCAAGAGCTTCTGATATCATTACTGTTGTATAAGGCTGAGCATGTTTATATTTGTCTGGCTTCAATCTTAAGGGTGCTCTGAACTATGTCTGTGGCTTACCTGCACATCCTTACCTACTGAGTTATGCAAGCAGTAAATGCATAGGTGGCTATTGTAACTCAATGTTAGACTGATCCTTCCTGCACAAGATTTTTCATAGTTTTTGTTTAATTTTTGTTATCTCAGTCTCAGAAGGGTATCTAATCAATATTTATTCTTACCTGTGTGCATGAGTCAGAGCATCACTAGGCCTCTTCATTTTCAAGCAGCACATGGCGAGCTTTGTCTCAATAAAACTGGCAATGCTGGAAATACCATCTGCAGATGTCTCCAAGGGATTTTCTACAGAAGCACCATTACTGCAAAGCTGTCCAAGAAACAAAAATCTGATTTACTACTGTTACATTACACCTTTTGTTAGATAGAAATGTGTTTTGTAACTGATAAATGGAGAAAACTGACTTCTAAGTAAAATATTCCCTGCCTTTAACTAGCACCACAGATGCATGTGATCATGAGATAAAGTGCAGTGTCGTCTCCCCAGAAGGGGTAGCCAAGAGAGCAGAGAATAAGCTAAAATGTAAAAACCACTGTTAGGAATGGAACTATTTTTCCCCATTTTCAAAGGTAAAGGCTCAACTTCAGGCTCCCCAAATCTGTGGCTGGCTGAGACCATGGTTGAAGGAGGAGTCTCAGACAGCTATTTACTTATTTTAGTGAGCCAGTGGTGAATTCTGCTGCAGGCTCTGCTGCCCTTGTCCCACAGGTAGGACAGCAGAGAGTGACACAAGACAAGGAAACCAGAAACTCTTCTCCTCAGTTAATGGGACTTGTCCTTCCAGAAGACTGGTAGAGGAAATCAAAAGGATAAGATCACCAAGCTTTCCCATTTCCTTGAGCTGTATAGAATTTAACATAGAGAAACGTCATGTTTTCTATCTAAAAAAATATACTTTCTTCCTGATAGATAAATTGCCTGCTGATCTTCACAGCCAGTGACTTTCTCATTAAATAACATTCTATCTCCTAATGTGCATCATTAGAATTAGATAACCCACAACTCCCTGAAGTTTTGGAGAGTCCTTGGTATTGACAGAGCTCCAGTACTGGGCAGGACCACCTTCAATCCTCAAATCTTTTGATTCATCTGCAGGCAACCTGATCTTGTGCTACCAAAGTGTAGTGAAAAAGAGCTTCCAGTTCTTAGGAAAACTCAACTGTAAGCAATTAGATACAACTGTAAACAAATAGATTAAGTCTAAGAGCCTTGTCTTTAAGGACAATACCCATATACTGCTACTAATGACAATGCAATTGAATGTCTTTTCCTTGGCTAAACATCCCTAACAGGATGTTTAGTGTGCAGTGATTTCCTCTGACTCAGTGACTTCACTGTGAATCAGCTAGAAAGGCAGATTTCTAATGAAGATTAATAAATTAATATTTATCTAGGCTGTGTGCTTAAGCTCCTGATGCACATTGAGATCAGTGCTGAGGGCTGTTACAGCACTGACACACAACTGCAGCCTATTGTGGATTAACGCAGCCTCTGTTTTAAATGGGTTATAACCAAGTGACTCTTACTGTGTCCAGTGTTGCTGGCCACCAAAGAAAATGGAAGGAGGAGGATCTGGCTTGTTTGTCCAGCTCCTCATCACTAATGAGTTTAGTTATAGCAGTTTCTTGTGCCTACCTAAGTGTTTTTTCTCTAGGAGGTGCACTGTCAACTCAGCATTTTGAGATGCCTTTGGAAGATTAAATCTGTCAAGAAAAAAAGCTCTTCCCTCTCTCTCTCTCTCTCTCTCTCTCTATCTTTCTTTCCATGTGTGATCCTTAAAAGCAAGATCCACACTTAGCACCTCCAAAGCTAGCCCTATCTTCAATGTTTTTGTGCACTGGATAGAGGTCAGCTCAATTCTTTACAGGCAACAAGGCTCATTCAAAGAAGTCTCCCCCCAGTTCAGGCATGATAAGTATTTTTTTTCCCTTTCCCAACCCTTCTCTTCTGAGTAAAGTTACACAGTGTATATAATAACACCCATACATTTAAGATGTTCTATCATCTTGTTCTCAGTAGAAGTTATAAATCAGAGAATTCATCACTTCTAACTTTGCTCATGGTACTGTATATGTCTGCTGAGGTGTCTCTGTGGATAAGGCATGCTCTGTGTGGCTAAAAGACCCAGAGAATGATGTTGACATCAGTGAACATAAATGTGTCATCAAGTTTTTCTGTAATAACACTTTTCAGCTGAATTGGCCATGCTGTGACCTCTGTTAAATTTATGGGAATGAGAGATTTGAGGCTACTCCTTGGACTTTCAAGTTCTTGAATGATTGTGAGAAGAGAAGAATCCTTTAGGGATCCCTTCACTATAAAGTGCTGCAAGTCAGAGTTTCCTTGAGTCTTACTACTGATAGGAAGAGTTATGTTTGGACCTGCGTAACCCCGCTGTTATCTCTGACAAAAACCAAGATGTGAGCCTCTGTAAACCACACCTGAACAGAGAAGGATTCAGAAAAGATGTTTAAGTACAGTGAAGATTGGATTCTGCCAGGTCTTAGATATCTCAGCGTAAGAGTTCAAAGCAACGAAAAATAACTCGATCTTTAATCTGGCAAAACCAGAGCAGTAGTGTAAAAGGATGTGCCTGTGCCATCTAGGTTATGTGTTTAGTGCATCCCAACCTCTCTCCTGATTTTTGTGTAGCATTTCTGCAGTGGATTAAGATTTTGTTTGTTTCAGACTAAACACTTCTCCACTAACTCTGTACAAACAACAGCATGGTGCACCAAAAGCAAGAGTCAATTGAATTGTACAGAAACAACTCCTTCTGTACAGAGCAAAGAAGTTAGGACCGTTCCAAATAGCCCTGGTGTCTGGCATTAGTGAGATGTGGAGTTAATTGTAGTCACTGGTCAAAGGGATTTTTCTGGCAGCAGTGTGGTCACTACCACAAACAAATCTCTGTTGGGCGAACTGCCTTGGCAGCTCTGATGGATTTGATCCCTTCTGTGTCCATTTCATCCCCCTTAACTGTATTTTGCTGGCCTTTCTTCTCAAAGAACTTGGCCATGCGGCGGGAAAAGGACTGTTTCCTTGTGTTGTCCTATCTGCCACTGAATATTGAGTCTGACAGTGGCTTTCGAGGGTGAGGCAAAGACAGTGCCAGAAAGCACCTGAGCAAGCTGATTTGGGGAAGATCCTAGGGGAGGAATTAGGCAGGCAGGAGACAGTGAGCTGAGATTTTGCAGCACAGGTGAGGATGTGGAGAAGAGTTGTAGAAAGTCTCACGTCTGAGTTTCAAAGGTGATGAGAAAAAGGAACATTTCCTAGGGATCCAAAGAAGCCTCTGTAGCTACAGATCGTAGTAAGTTTGGGAAAGCCTGCTGGCCTGAGAGTAAGGGAAGGAAGAAAGGCTGTGCCATGCACAGGCATAATGAGCAGGGAGGAGAATTGTTTGCAATTTTCATGTTTCCCATAGGAGAACCAAGCTTTCTGCAGTCCGATAACACAACCTTGGAAGATCAAAAGGCTGTTGGTGGTTTTGGAGTGCTTGAAGTAAAAGGTCAAAGCACCTCCATCTGACTTCTCTCAATACCTTAAGGTCTTGTCACAAGGACATATAAATGTGGGCTTGGAGAGACAGTTGCATTTTGTCCCACTGAGGGTTTCTTTTCCCAGAGCTATCTTACAGAATTTCATTTGAATTCCAAACTGGGATATCTGGGGGTATGTCTTAAGGCTGAGCTGTTGGTCTGCTGAAATCTTGCCAGTGTGTTAGAGGCAAGATTGAAGCAAACAAACATTTGAAGTTTACAGCCAATCTGAGCTTAAAAACCTGCAGTATACCATTTTATGTCCTTTACCATAGCTAGCAAATCTAATGTATTTGTTTATTGTATTGTTTTACTTTCAGACCTAGTCTAGCTGGGAATACTCCTGTCAGCAGAAAGGAGGATTTTCCCAGAAGTAATATTGCATTCAAAAAAAAACCTTGCCGAAGGATATTTCTTTTTTCCTAGGGGCTTTTGTTAGAACTGGAGGCCATCATGCAGGTTGTATAGATGCATCCTTTTGTGGACTGCTGAGTTATCCCAGTCAAAGAGTTAGCATGTATAGAAATGACATCTCAGGAATTAAACATATAGGACCTTATAAATATGCTGCTGAGACCCCAGTTGTATAAATGCTTGTGATACAGTACTCTGTCAAAGGTCACAGAACAAGTCTGTGACACTGTGAACTCAGCATAGATCTTGTTGCAGTACTAGGGCTTAAATTTTGGCAGTAAAGACCTCCTAGGCAGTAGCTAATATAAAAGGGAAGGAAAGATGCTTCCCAAACCCTTCCTGGCTTTGGTAAAAGACCAGTGGAAATGCTGATCCTTAAGGTAGCTCCTGGTTAGTATGTGTGTAAGCTGGAAGAATCAAATCTGAGCTCTGGTGATCTGTATGTTGTCACTGTTTTCACTGAAAACAAGGTTCAGGTGTGAGAAACTGGCCATGGTGAGGGTTTGCTAAGCACTGGCAGAGGTTTGGTGTGCATTAAATTCAGGAAGATGGTTTGCCTCGAAGAAGATGCTCAAGAGGTATCTCTCTACATGTGTGGACATAGATAGCAAATTTCTCTTGGGCAGAATAAGTAAATTTGGTCAGATAGTGTGTGGCAATGAGATTCTTTGGCAAGTTCCCTAAGATCACACATGCTATTCTCTGCCTGGCTGAAGGGGTTAAAGAGTTAGTTTGACTAGAGCACCTGCTGGCCTTGCTGGAGATGATTGCTTTGTTTCCTCTTTTATGATTTGTTGTGGTGTTTGTCAGCAGAGCGATACTGAATCCTACCTCTCTGGTTTAAAGACAACTTTGTGGTTTTAAGCTGGAGTTATTTATTTAGTTCTTTTAAAGTGGCTAATCAGAGGGACAGACCTGAAAAGGCAAGAGATATTTAGCAGCACCTTTTCATACAAGTAGTCAACAGTCCTAACCAAGCCATCCAAGTGATCAGCCTCATAGTGTCACTGCATTGCACATCAGGTACCTGACAAGTTGCATACTAACTGCATCCCAGAAAATGTCTGCTAAGGAAGGCTACTACTGAAAATAACTTTCAAACTTGGTAGCAAGCCTCACACAGGGCTGAAAGCAACCTGCTCTTTGTATATTGCACTGTAATCCAGTCCTTGCAGCTATTAGGCACTGTCAAAAATACTGCAGGAGAGCAGTGCAACAAAGAGCCATTTAATGGTGGGTTTGTCTCGGTGAAGAGGGAAAAAAAGTCAGTATGGAGCATAAAAGAAGATTTTCTCTCGATATGATTTCATGCAGCATAACTTTCCAGCTTCTCTTCAAAGTCCTACTGACATCCTGGTAGGCAGTTTCAGTCAGCAGTGCAGGACCTGTAGATAAACCCCCTGTCTGTATTGCTCATGAGATTTGTGTCAATAACTTGCTAGAAAACATATTGAAGATACATAATTCCCTGCTAAATATGAAGGCAGGTGTCAGGTAAGAACTAAATTTTACTAGGCTTCCTGCAGTGTGCTCTGCAGTGGATAAGTCAAATAATCTGTACGTAGGATATTTTGGGCATGTTAGCTTCTCTCTGCAGTGTTAGCACTGGGCTCTGTAATAGGAATGTGTATGCAGGGCATATTTGCTATCTTGGGCATACTATTGGTTATACAGTACTGACTGAGAGCCAGATATCCCTCAGATATGCTAACTTACAAGAAATGATCCTTATTTCTATTCTGAAAGCCAGTGCTTGCCAGAACACATTGACTCTGGGGAGTATTGACTTGTTACCAGATGAACTTACCAGGCTGCATGCCCTTAGCATGGGGTGGGATTGAGCTTGCTCTCCCCACATTTCTCAGTGAGTTTATCTTCAAATCTGTCTATGTCTAGGCTGAAATTCCTTCTTTGCCTACAATGAGCCTTTTTGCAGGAACCATAGGTATGTGGAAAGGATTTGGTTCCTGGTAGGGCAGAAGATTAGAGAGGTTCAAACTCAAGTTTTATGCTCCCTGGAGGCTGGCAGGTTTTACATCTCTATCACTGTTCTGGCCTTTTTGGGAGATTGAGCTCTCTGCAAAAGAGGGACCTCGACCGACTGGACAGATGGGCAGAGTCCAATGGGATGGCATTCAACAAGTCCAAGTGCCGAGTGCTGCACTTTGGCTACGGCAATCCCATGCAGAGCTATAGGCTGGGGTCGGAGTGGCTGGAGAGCTCCCAAACAGAGAGGGACCTGGGTGTGCTGATCGACAGCCACCTGAATATGAGTCAGCAGTGTGCCTAGGTGGCCAGGAGGGCAAATAGCATCCTGGCCTGCATTAGGAATAGTGTGGCCAGCAGGAGCAGGGAGGTCATAGTGCCCCTGTACTCTGCTTTGGTTAGGCCGCACCTTGAGTACTGTGTCCAGTTCAGGGCCCCTCAGTTTAAGAAGGACATCAAAACACTTGAGCGTGTCCAGAGAAGGGCAACAAGGCTGGTGAGAGGCCTTGAACACAAGCCCTATGAGGAGAGGCTGAGGGAGCTGGGATTGTTTAGCCTGGAGAAGAGGAGGCTCAGGGGTGACCTCATTGCCCTCTACAACTACCTGAAGGGTGGTTGTAGCCAGGAAGGGGTTGGCCTCTTCTCCCAGGCAACCAGCACCAGAACAAGGGGACACAGTCTCAAGCTGCACCAGGGGAGGTTTAGACTCGAGGTGAGGAGGAAGTTCTTCACCGAGCGAGTCATTCGGCATTGGAACGGGTTGCCCAGGGAGGTGGTTGAGTCATCGACCCTGGAGGTGTTCAAGGGGAGATTGGACGTGGCACTTGGTGCCATGGTCTAGTCGTGGGATCTGTGTTGATAGGTTGGACTTGATGATCCTCGAGGTCTTTTCCAACCTAAGTGATACTGTGATATTGTGATTACAAGTGGCCCACCAAATTCAGAGGAGATAGCATTTTAGTTTGTGCTGATTTCTAGGTGGATGCTGCTTTATAAAAACAAACCTGACGTGACTCTTTCCCTCCCACAGAAGCTAACGATGTTTCCTGCAGCACTCCTAAACCTAAGTCATTCCTGTTTATTGGCCCAACTTCAGCTAAAGGCTTTACCTCCCTCCAGTGCAAACTCAGGGGTCTTTCTCCTTGTAAATAATTTGCTTAGAAAACATTAAATGGGGAAGAAAGGTTTTCGGAAAGTATCAGCTGTCTGACTTCAGCTACATCTGTGTGCTGCACTAGAAATCTGTGCCTCTCATTACCAGCCCTGTTTTATGGAGTGTCCCCATTATCAGTACTGCCAGGGTGAGAGGAGTTGTCACAGCAGCCAAAAAAAGAAACCCCACCCAGCCAGCCCCAAAGCTTTCTAATGAAACATCTATTGTGGAATCAATATACTGCAATAGTTTGCCAGGAACTCTATATTCTGGACAGTGTACTGAAATCTCCTTCATAGATTGCCTTTGTAATACAAAATTTGTCAGTCCTCCACTCCTGAGTCCCTCCAAAATGAAAGCAAACTGAGAATGGTGTAAATATTCCATGTGATAACCAAACAATCAGACAAAAGCCCAAACTGATACCAGTACCTCCTCCTCATAGGATTGTAGTTTGAAGTGCCTATTGCACTTGGAAGCACAAGCCTCAGTATGTTGATAGTGTTTGCAGGAGGAGCTGGCCAAAATGAATGGGTTTTTGGAGGCAACTGTCAGCTGGTGTGATGTGACTATATTGGAGCAAGATTTTGAGAGCTGTCAAGATTGCTTGGGAAAAGCAATTTAATTTCAGGCCAACTAATATAATCCTTTTGATGCCAAGAGATTGGCTACTGCTAAGTCCAAATACGAGCTATCTCACCAGCACTTTTATTAAGGCAAACTGTGGGAAAGGTTCACTCCCATTTTGATGGACAGGATTATTAGGGAAAAGCAATAATTTGCTGAAGCCTTATTTACATGCCATTTCTATAGATGGCATTAAAGTTAGCTGCAAGGCCAGCTCTCCCCTCTCTCCCCACCTCAGGATGGTGTGGAGGTGACAAACTCTACCAAGAGTCCTCTCAACACTATTGTCAGCATTAGAAACACAGCCTGTATCTATGCCTCAGGAATAAACAGAAGTAGAGCTCTTCCCTAAAGTAACCTAACCAGAATTCATTCTCCCCTACTTGTTATTGTTTGGTTCACCTCTGTAAAGCTTTTCAGCATTTCTATTCATTTTACACTGTCCAAAGCTGAATAGGAGTAAGATAACAAATGGTTCTGGTAGCAGCTGTCACCACCTACTGTCTGTGTATGCCTGTGTGAATCTCTCAATGGAAATAAAGTACTTTAATAACACATTTTCTCTAAGCTGTCCTCATGGATAAAGTTACTTTCAAATCAGTCCATGAACAGTTTCCAATTTGGTGCCCACTTCAGCCTGCTTCTCCCTCTCTTTCCTCTGCAGTCTATGTTGGTATGCAGCAGCATGATTTAAAGACGTTTCAGATAGAAAATATTTAACAGCACACCTTCTCTGACCACCACTTGCCTGCATTAGCTCCCTTTTTTCATGGTTGTTATCAAGTTCAATCACTTTGGTGCTAGGCTTTCATAATTGCCTGTTATTTGCATATCTGAAAAACATGATCTAAAGAATACAACCTGAATATGTGGATGGATCTAGAACAGACATTTTTTGCTTAGAGTAGAGCCAAGCAGTGTATGATATTTACAACGGGTAAGGCAGCACTAACTTTAGTGGTACTGTTCACATCCAGTGCTATGCACACACTTTTCTGCATCAGAGTGTCTAACTCAAAGTGGTGCAATATCAGACTAAAGGTTTGATTTCCTTAAATCTGGAAAAAATATCTGTAAACATTTTACACTAGAAACCATGACTTTGAGTTTCCTGATCTTTGAGCTTTCAAAAAGCTGTGGGCAAAACAGCCAGGGTTCCAATCTCAGCAGCTTAAGTTTTCTGCTTTTCTCTGCACCATCTCAAATTTGCCTATATCTGAGCAGAGAGAAATTGGAAATGATCCAAAGAAAAGCAACAAAAAGAATAGAGAGGTTTAGAAAACATGACCCAGGAGAAAATCCTGAGAGGATTGAATTAATTTCATTTAGAGGAGACTGAAAAGAGGCAAGCTAAGAGGTTGCAAGTACAGAGAGCACAGGGTGGTTAGTGGCTCTTCGTGTCAAATAAGGATACCAAAACAAATGTATGGGCTATTTTGCAGCATAGAAGATGTGGAAAAACTTTGTGTCAGCTTGCTAATATGGGTGAGAAGTCCTACTTCCTGCAGATTTTTAGTCATGAGTACAGAAGTGTCTTTCAGGGATATTCTGGTCTTTGCTTCTGCTGAGGAGCCCCAGCTCTACAATTCTGTGATTTCCCAAGCACTCTGCCCACAAACCCGAAAAGGAGTTATTTAATATCTGTTCATTCTTTCACTAGGATGCCTATTAGCTAGCTTTTCCATTTCCTGTTAGGAGACAAGTACTCTTTTCCTTTCAGGTGACAAGTGTTTTTGTCCCCATCAAGCCTCGTTCCTGAATGTAGGGGGAGAAACAAAGCCGAAAGAGAATGGCACTTTCTAATCTTACTCACTCAGTGCTAGAATATTTATTGTTTTCAAATAAAATCCCCTCAATATTGTAGAGGGAAAAAGGAGTAGGAAGAGGTTATCTCCTTGTCCTTTATTTGAGCAGCAGATGCTGGCTTTTAAAATCTTTGCAGGAAGCATCTTTTTAGCATCTCTTTTACTCTTTTCTTGCAGGATACTGATAAAACTCAAGGCTTTCTAAAATGCCAAAGGTCTTTTTTCTTCGGTGGTGTTTCATTGTTTTCTGATTTCCGTTTACGACTTGCTTTGTCCGCATCGCCACTGTGATTTGACCTCTTTTTCTCTGCCATTTGTGTACTCTCCTTAGGTACTGGTGCTCCACCCCCAAGGGGGAAGGTGATATTATGAGACAGAGGTGTTGGGATGGACTCATCATCCCTCTCTGCTGTAGTGTTTTCTTTTTCCTTGGATGGATTTTCATAGTTTTGTAATCCCCATCTATGACTTACTATGATTACATCATCATCACTTCCAGTGGGGCTTGTTTTCTCTGCTACCTCCTTGTTTTCTGCTGCTCCACTTCCAGGGGGAAGTATGGGAATATGAGAGAGAGATGTTGGGATGGACTCATTATCACTCTCTGCTGTAGTGTTTTCTTTTTCCTTGGCTGGATTTTCATAGTTTTGTAAGTCCCATCTATGACTTACTATGATTACATCCTCATCACTTTCACTGCTGCTCGTTTTCTCTGCTACCTCCTTGTTTTCTGCTGCTCCACTTCCAGGGGGAAGTATGGGAGTATGAGAAGGAGATGTTGGGATGGACTCAGTATCACTCTCTGCTGTAGTGTTTTCTTTTTCCTTAGCTGGATTTTTATAGTTTTGTAAGCTCCATGTAACACTTACTAAGATTACATCATCATCACTTTCACTGGGGTTCATTTTCTCTGCTATTACCTTGTTTTCTGCTGCTCCACATCCAGGGGAAAGTATGGGAGTGTGAGAAAGAGATGTTGGGATGGACTCAGTATCACTCTCTGCTGTAGTGATTTCTTTTTCCTTAGCTGGATTTTTATAGTTTTGTAAGTCCCATGTAACCCTTACTAAGATTACATCCTCATCACTTTCACTGCTGCTCGTTTTCTCTGCTACCTCCTTGTTTTCTGCTGCTCCACTTCCAGGAGAAGGTATGAGAGTATGAGAAAGAGATGTTAGGGTGGACTCATTATCACTCTCTGCTGTAGTGATTTCTTCATGTTCAGCCATAGTTTTATCATTTAGTAATTCACATGGAAGATTTGCTATGGTCATGTCGTCATCATCACTGCTTTCGCTTGTTGCCTTTTCCTCTGACATTTCTCTTAACTGAAGTTCCCCTTTCATGAATATGAAAGTGTTAGATGGAGGGTTTGGGATGGACTCATTGCTACTCTTCTCATCTGCTTTTTCATTGTTTTCTAATTCAAAATTATGACCTAATGGGTTTACATCATTGTCATCTATTTCGTTTGTCCTCTTTTTCTCTGCTATCTCCTTGTTTTCTGCTGCTCCACTTCCAGGGGAAAGTATTGGAGTATGAGACACAGGTGGTGGGATGGACTCCTTGCCAGTGTTTAACATTTTTACCTTTTTCTTAGTTGGAGTTTCATCGTCTTCTAATTTCCGTTTACGACTCACTTGGACTGTGTCATCACTCTGCTTTGTCCTCATTTGTCCTCTGTCATTGTCACCTCTTTTGTTTGTCCTCTTCTCTGCCTTTTTCATGCTCTTCTTATTTTCTACTGCTCCAGTCTGTGGGTGCAGTATGGAAGTATGAGGCAGATGTGTTGGGATGGACTCATTGCCCATCTCTGCTGTAGTGTTTTCTTTTTCCTTAGCTGGATTTTTATAGTTTTGTAAGTCCCATGTAACCCTTACTAAGATTACATCCTCATCACTTTCACTGCTGCTCGTTTTCTCTGCTACCTCCTTGTTTTCTGCTGCTCCACTTCCAGGAGAAGGTATGAGAGTATGAGAAAGAGATGTTGGGATGGACTCATTGTCACTCTCTGCTGTAGTGATTTCTTCCTGTTCAGCCATAGTTTTATCGTTTACTAATTCACATGGAAGATTTGCTATGGTCATGTTGTCATCATCACTGCTTTCGCTTGTTGCCTTTTCCTCTGACATTTCTCTTAACTCAGGTTCCTCTTTTATGAATATGAAAGTGTTAGATGGAGGGTTTGGGATGGACTCATTGCTACTCTTCTCGTCTGTTTTTTCATTGTTGTCTAATTCTAAACTATGACCTAATGTGTTTACATCATTGTCATCTCTTTCATTTGTCCTTTTTGTCTCTGACGTTTTTATTATCGCCTCATTGTCTGATGTGTCACCTCTAGGGTTAAGTATGAGAGTATGAGACAGAAGTGTTGGGATGGACTCATTGCCAGTCTCTGATGTAGTGTTTTCTTTTTTCTCAGCTGTTTTTTCATTGTTGTCTAATTTCTGTTTAGGACTCCCTTTGACTGCAGCGTCACTCTGATTTGTCCTCCTTTTCTCTGCCATTTTTATTCTCTCCTTGTTTTCTGGTGCTTCACCCCCAGGATGAAGTATTGGAGTATGAGATCCAGGTATTGGGATGGACTCATTGCCAGTGTTTAACTTCTGTACCTTTTGCTCAGTTGGAGTTTCATTGTCGTCTAATTTCCGTTTACGACTCACTTGGACTGTGTCATCACTCTGCTTTGTCCTCATTTGTCCTCTGTCATTGTCACCTCTTTCATTTGTCCTCTGCTCTGCCACTTCCATGCTCTCCTTATTTTCTGCTGCTCCAATCTGTGGGTGCAGTATGGAAGTATGAGGCAGATGTGTTGGGATGGACTCATTGCCCGTCTCTGATGCTGTGTTTTCTCTATTCTCAAGTGTTTTTTCATCTATGTCTACTATACCAACTCTGAGTTTATATTTCCTTATTGCTGCCATCACTGGAACAAAGAAAGTGCCCTAGGAGAAAACAGAGAAAATTAAGAATGCTCCTACTGTGCAATGCCCAGGATAAGCATGCAGATTGTGGACACCATGCTGAGAGAAAGCTCTTCAATAGTTAGTAATTATCAGACTTGCTGTAATTACTCTTTCCTGTGTAAATGTTAAAGCCCCTTAAATATTTTTGGTAGCTCTTGGTAATGGCTGTTTGTTTGTGTTAAGCAGTGCCAGTGTACCAGTCTCTTACACCTGCAACAAGAGAGGAAAAAGCTGGCTTTTAATAGAAAAGGAAAAACCCAACCCCACCTCTGTGACTCTTTGACTTGCATTGTGTGTTGTTGCAGGGTGTAGAAAAACCATTATGGCCTGAGTTTTGAGAGCTGGTAAGCACAGGAGCTGCCATCAGAGGAGGGGTGTGTGTATTAAAAAAACAGGCAGATTTTTCTTACAGAGTAGCAAGAGCTCCAAGTGGAGTCCCAGCTTCAGCTGGGAATTTGGGTTCAAAGCCATTTCTTCCTAAACTGTCTGCAAAGTATACTGAAGTGCTGCTACTCAGAAGCAAGCCACCCCTCCCCTAGTAATGAACAGCCTAGTTTTCAGTTTGGGGAACCTGTAGCAGATCCAGACTGGCATAACAAGGTGCAGAATTAGGTCCATAAACCTCTTCTCAACATCAGTTCCAGTACAATAGGGAAGGTGACATGACCTGCATTTTAAACTCCTAATTGTGCTGAGAGTCAAAGCAAATGTTGACTTTCATCTGCCTCTGCTGACTCCAGAGTGAAAAGGTGGAAGGCACAGGTAATTCTCAGTTTTTCCATCACTTCTAAAAAGTTTAATTGTAAGTAGTTTAATGATGGTCATCTTTCAGAATGGTTTGTTAAGCATAAGTGCTCGGCCTTTAACCTTGTGGTATTGTTCAGTAGACCTCCATTTAGCACCAGTTTAATGTCCTTGGCTACAGGTACAGACTGTACAAAGGAAAGATACATGAGGAATGCATTTCTGTTCAGCCAGAAACAGGTTTGAAACGATAAGCAACTTGTTGAGTTTTATTGAGGAGCCTACAGTATGTGTTACTGTGCTGGTAAAAGCTGCCAGAAGGTGTCCTAGATGCTGATGGAATGTTTCTTGCAGTGAACCTGTACTGGTTACAGCAAGGGACATTAGGCAGTGGGCAGACATTTATACAGAGGGGTAAAGGGAGGAGGCAAAGGCATTTTAGGCCACATCAATACTGAATGTTAGTGTAAATCTTTCAAATCTTTGTCATGTTTTGTCCCCTTACCTGGCTAAGCCAGGACTATCTCCAGCCCTGACTCAGGGAACTTGTTGATTTTGATGTTTGTTCACAATCCTCAGGCTGAAAACTTTTCTCCACAGGCAGTTCTGCTACAGTAACTTATTCCTCCTTCTACACCTGTAAAAGAAGGAGCAAGAGGTGAGGGGATAATTGTGTGATTGAAGGGAATTTCAGCGGAATTTTTCCAGCAATGTGCTGAGCAATCAAAACTCCTACTGAGTTCAATGGGGATGGAAAACCACTGGCCCTTCCCAGATAGTGCGCAGCACTTGTCAGAATAGAGCTCAAAGGAATCTTATTGATAGCAAACTCTTTTGAATGGCAGCACTAAAGCAGCTGGGAAAGGCTAATGTCCTTGCATCTGGCAGCAATTTTACCTGTTTGTAAGCCATTCAATCCCTTGTTAAAACAAACCATAGCATAGCCTAAAGATTGGAAGCTGCATTTTTCAGTGCTGGCTTCAGCACTAGGTAATTGAGGAAATGATGATTTCTCTTCACTGTGCAGTGCAACAGACATAGTGCAGCTAGCCCCAGCACCAGCTGAGGGAGTGAGCATGATGATTTTGGTGCCATGTCATGCCAGCATAGCTGTCACATAGGGGATCTGTGATGGCCCTCCATGTGGTCCTGCAGTATATAGCTAGACTGTGTTCTGGAGGAGGAACAGGAGATTTTCACAGCCCCTTGGATGGGCTGTTGACTGAATGCCCTATAGAACAATGAGATTTGTGTGTCTACATCAGGTAGAAGTTGCAGGAGTTTTCCTCTGAGCAGTGGTATAGTACTGAGGAGCCCTGAAGGAGAGAAGTGGTCTCTTCTCCTTACCAGAAGGCTAACAAAGGCAAAGACCTATGCCTGATGTGTGTGTGTTTGATATCAGTGTGAATGGGAAATTTTCTGGACCAAAGAGTTTTGCTGTGAGGCTGTCTGAAGAACTTTAAAATAATCCACCATGGAGTAAAAAGTAGCAGAGAACCAACTGTAAAATACAGACCAATAATTCTTTAATCACTTATGGACTCTCTCTGCTGGACCAACACCTGAAATGAACTTTGCTCTATCAACTAGATTCATACTGCTGCTATTGTATTTTTGGGTATTCAAACTGATTAAGGTGACTTTGGGCTGTGCCAGGGAAGCACTGTTATAACTCAGGCAGGCTCACTCTAATCACTGCCTCAATAAAAAAACTTGCAGGGAAAAGCTTTTAGAAAATCATTCTCTTTGTCAGTTAAGTATTTTCCTGAGGCTTTGGTTCAAATGTCTAGGTTTTCTTTTGGAAGCATTTCCTGTCAAATGCTTCTAATGAATGGCTGTGCTGGAGGATCTAGGTAGGCAATTCAGCACTATGGTCAGGGGCTCTGAATTTGTGAGCTCTCAGGAATGATCTTCCTGATCAGTCCTAAGCAGATTCAGCTTTCTGCATATTTGAGGGTTAATCTTTGCTAAGAGATGTCTGTCCACGGCACTGGCAGCTACTCTAGCTCAGTATTTTGTTGGGGCTGTCAGTAAGGAAACCACATCTCTTCCAATGGAGAGGCTTGCCTGACAGCGAATATAGATGCCAAAGGGACGTGAGATCAGTCATTTATCTCTTGAAATCTGCCTTTGTCTGTTGATTTCCTTAGATATCTAAGACAACCTTCCTGGGGAGAGTGGCCTGCCTACTAGATAAGGTGAACTTTCTTATGTGAATGATCTTATGAAGCCTAGTACTTACACTTTTTGTTCTGTATCTAGTTTGATTCTGCTTTCAACACCTTCTCCTATTACATCAGATTAGAGAAGAACCTGCTGATAAATCACAGTGGCACTTCAGCTGGCACCTAGTTGTTAAATTCTTTGCCAGTTCTTTGATGAGCCCTTTTCCCTTCAAAATCTAACCTTTGGTTTCAACCAAGAAAGCTTTTGCCTTTCCACTTGTGAAGTAAACCTATCTAAACACCAAAGGCTGCAGTGCTATCTTCCTGAATCTGCATATAGCAAGGCAGAACCCCTGGGCTACATTCAGCATTCATTTCAGTGGAGTGACAGGAAAGGAATTTCTTCTAGTACTTCTCAGAGGGGATTAAGCTGCATTGAAACTGGACCATTACATTGCCATTACCAGTTCTTTGGGACAGGAATTCTGTGGGGCTGCAGTTCAGGGGAAAAAAGTCTGTTTCCCAGTTTCTGTACAGTCCTGCAGAAGTCACTGTTCCTGAGCATCACAGTTGCCCTTTCTGTCAGAGGCTATGGAGAAAGACTTAAAGGAGAGATTGCCCAGTGCTGGCCTGTTGAATCAAACTCTCCATGGTTGGAAGGTCTAGAGGGACCACAGCAGCTGGGAAGCAGGGAGAGGACATGATGATAACGTTTCTTACTCAGAAGCAGGTTCCTTACCCTGACTCTTCAACAGCAGTCCAAGAGGACCCATATGCTGATACTGAATGTACCCTGTGAACATCTTCCTAAAGCTCGGGGCCAAATTAGGCATCAGATCTAGAGATGGCAATAATTCTCCCTCCCTGCCCCCAACCCCAATCAGAGCTGGCAGAGACTTCTGTTGTGACTGTTTTGTTTTGCTTTCACTTCCTCTGCAGCATAAGGTCCAAGCTGCCTCAATGAGGATGGTCTGGCTGTATCTCATCTGCTGTCCCAGAATCTGTATTTTGTGCTCTCTGCTGTGAATGTCCAGGATGCATGGTTTTCAGAGGTTAACATCACAACATTTTTCAGCCAGAGCATGACTCTCTGCATCATCCATGCATTTTGTGCACAGATAGTCCATCTGTCCTTCAGTGAGCTCTGCTGGCAACCGCAGAATTGTGTTGGCCTGTACTCCACCCAGGCTAACTTACCCTGCTAGAAGATCCATGTAATGGCAACTGCTATATTAATATGCTCCTTAGACAGTGATGGGACTTTTCTAGACAGTGATAGGAACCAAACTCTCTCATTTGTAATAGTCTTTTTCTCCCAGGAGGCCATTTGAAATCCCAGGGCAGTCATCTGCTGCAGTTCATTTCAGTGCAAATGTTGGAACAGGCAAAACTGCATCCAAAACTATGGAGCAACTCTAAGAAAACTGTACCACTGGTACTTGTACAAGTGTTAGCCCACTCCTTCAATGTCCTCTAGTCCAGACAGAGAACTATAGTACTGTAACAAAACACAGCCAAAGCACCACAACAGCTAGGTCATTAGCTGCCCTCCTCTGTAATAATTTCACTTCTATTGAATTCCAGCTATCTTGATCCATCTCTAAGGTGAGGATGCTCCGGTTTTATCACTTAAAAATGAAGCAAGATTTCTCTGTATTAGATTTACAGCCAGACTTTCTGAATGAGCGTGCTCCAGTGCCAACAGCTATGCTGAGATCTGAACGGGAGATTTTTCCAGGCCATCTTTCAGCGGGATGACTTTTTAAGCACTTCCTTTACTGCCCAATACCACAAAGGCTCAGACAATCTATTGATGAGGCAGGTCAGCACCTTCTTAGCAGCCCATAAAGTGAGTCTCTCACAATCAGCTGTCAGACTTTTTGAGATTCTAGCCATTTCTTTAGGCAATGAAGCAACCTAGTTCTTTCATCTTGCTATTTGTATTGTTTGAAAGCCTGAGTCACATCTGATCTTTTTTAGTTTTAGTTTTCTTTTGAGGGGAAAAAACCAGAAAAAAATCCACATCAACCTTAATGTCTCTTTTGTTCTGGTTCAGTCTTCTTATTTCTTTGTGATAGACATCAGTCATGGCTCATTCAGTGCTAGATCTGAACTCCTTTCATTTCTCTTGCTGTGATAAGGGCACACTTGCCATTATTCCAGCTGCTTTGTCCACATTGCTGCAGTAAAGGTTTTGTCAGCACTTCCTCTCTAAACACTACTTTCCCCTCACTATATTTAACTTGTTTATAAAAACAATCATAATCAATTGGGCTCTGGGCTGACATTTGGCAAGGGTAATTGCAGTTTATTCATAGCACTTTGCAGGGATTTAACCATCTAGTCCTAATTGCTCTTGGAGGCTGAAACTCAACATTTTAATTGTTTATGTGGTGCTGAGTACAACAGAGCACTAATCTCATTAGGCTATAGGCATAAGAGAAATCTTAAACTGTATTATTAATTACTGTTCACAGCTCTCAGATAAGCAGTTCCCTGGGCACTTACACAGAGGCAGTAAGCTTTGGCTTGCTGTTGTGCAGAGTAACACAACTCTCATATTTTTTTTTCTATTATTCTATAGCTTATGGAAGTTAAGTGGAATGAAGGACAAATATGACAGCAACACAATGTAAGAAACAAATCTGGGTTGAAAGACACAGTGTCTGTAGGGATAATGTGCAAAAAGAAATAGGAAATGCAATTAAAATATTCAAGAGAAGTTTTCACAAGACATTAATGAAGTGGTCGTTATTTCCTTCTTGAGCACTGCTTACATGCAGGAAAGAAAGACCAGCATGAAGATCACTGCTCTGTCCAGGAAGTCTTCCATGAAATAGTTGGGCATTGATTTGGGGGAGAGGGGGGAAGGAAATAGATAAATGCCTGTATCTGCCAATTTTGGGTAGTCTTGAACAGTAATGAGCTCTGCTTCCTTGCTTTGCTGAATCTTTTCCCATTCTTCACTCCATGTTTTGTCTGTCTTACTCTTCTTGCTTGCCTTTCTTGAAGTAAGGATATAGACAGCCCTGGACCTCTAGATCTAGCTTGAGTGATTTAAGAGGCTGCTTCCCCCAGCTGCTCCATGCCACCCTTCTCCTCTACTTCTCCAGCTCCTACTGCATTTCTCTGTGGACTAAACCAGCTTAGGGTAAGCAGTTTCCCAGAAATACCTGGAGTCTGAGCTAATCCATTTCATTAGGCACTGAAGTGGGCTGGAAATAGGTACCATGAGCCAGGAGTACACAATATGTCAGGCACAGGAAAGGAGACAAAGATGGGCAGAACATGGAAAATTTTGCTCTTTCTGACTTCTCTGGAGAAATCCCATCATAGACATTGATTTAGTCAAGACTGCGCTTTGGCACATGGCTGCCAATCTATAACCAGCATGAAGGCAGTTGTTTGAAGCTTTAAGGCAGCATCTTAAAAGGTTTTAGTACTCACTGAAACAGCTGAGCCAATCTCACAAGAGAGCTAAACCCCCATTTCTTTGGAGGTTCTTCCCCTCCATGTGTTCTTTAAAGTATTATTTCAAAACTTTTTTGCTATGATGATAATAATATAGTTAACTGCAAGCAATTTAACACCAAATGAAGCACCTCAGGTAGATATTTATTGCTGTAGAGATGCACAAGGATCTTACTAACAAGTTCTTTGGGAAAAAAAACCCAACACATTAGAGCTTTAAAAGGAGAGTAGGTTATGAAGAACTCTTGATTTTCTGAAAAGATTGCTTTGAAATGGTAGGAGCTAAGTACTTGTGAAGAAGGAGTGCAGAGGGGCAAAGTTTGGTTTAGGAGGGTTGCCTCAGACTGCTGTGGGCTTGATTAGATCTGCCAATGTGCTATGAAGAGGTCTGCATCTCAGAACAGCTCTGGGCAGTCCTGCTTCCAGGATGAGGCAGGAATTGAATGAGAACTTGCAGTACAGAAGAGAGCACTCTTTCGCTTCACAAAGTAATCACACTCCTATGGGACCAGAATGTAGGAAAGCCCAAACCTAAAGGAGGCATCAGCAGATCTGTCATGACTTCTATTAACTCTTATGCAGTGCACAAAATGTATCAGCCATCAGATCCACAGCAAAGCAGGTGCCTGACACCTTGCACAGCACGTAGATGAAACACATAAGAAGATGTGTCTGAAGATACAGATGCTCTTCTTGCTCTAGCTGTATCAGACAAACCAGTTAGCACATTCTAACCCAGCCCTAGTTGCTGGTCACCACCTGTGGTGGGTGTCACCTTACTGTCCCTGAAGCTCTGCTCATTAGCTGAGGTTAGTCGAGAAGAGATGTGTTAGATGAGAGCTACCATTGTAGCTGTTGATGTTTCTGCTTCCCTTGTGCAATATTCCACTGCTACCTCTTGTGATGTTTTATATATTAAATAGTAAACAGTAAAAATTTTATAGTAAAATATCAGCTGCCACATCCAAGCTCCTAATTAGGACCACTCCAGCTGAACAAATACAACGTTGGTAGCAATCCTTCCTTTCATTTACACTAGCTATGTAACTAGAATGAAGGTGTGTGGTACATTAATGTGGCCAATCAGTTCTCAGGCTTTCTAAGTCACTAATTTTAGTTGATAAAAAAAAATCTAACATCTTTCTTCATTTAACTAATTCTTTGCTCTGGTAATGACAGAGAAAACAAATCAAAGTCAACCAAAAGCAGTAACAGCAAGAAAAGGAAGGCATGAGAATGGAAAGAAGAAAAAGAAGTCAGCAAGTAGGGCTCTGAGATAAGAAAAGGTTTTAAGAGGCCATCATATCAAGCTGCAAAGTGAATTGTAGTGGACTAAGGGGCTCTCTTCCTTCAGAATGTCCTTCCATATTGCTCTGCTTCCCTGTAGGGGAAAGCACCCTAGACAGATGCCATTAACTGTTCTTTCTTCTTGGCTTTTATTGTTGTGGCTTTTATTTCTTTGGTGTTGCTGTTCTTTCTGATTGGTGTATCTGATTTCCAATGTAAGAGCACTAAATGGCAGAAGAAGTGTAGAAATGGTAGAGTACAATGCAGGGAACAAGTGAGCAGAGAACAAGTGAGCAGAGAGCGGCTTCTGGCAAATACCTCCCACTCTTCTTGTCATAAGGATGCTCTTGCAGCAGGGGTCTGTGGAGACCACAGCTAAATGAGTAATGAGGAATCTTGAAGGCCTAGTCCAGATCTTCCACTGATATAAATTTACACTGTCCCCAAGATTTTAGCAAGTCTGCAAAGGTGGAAACTGATCACTGTTGATCTTAGGTATTTTCCAACCTTAATGATTCAATGATTCTCTTCTAAGCTTTTGACTACAAACAGGTTCCTATGATCAGAAATTAATCTTTGCAAAGAAAACCACACAAACAATATACCTCTATATCTCAGGAAACAAAGCTGAGTTCTCTTTTGCCAAGTTAGCTACAGAATGTCTGTGATGCCAACAACTTGTCTTGAAGTTTCTGCTGAAGTGACCCTTAAAAACAGTATTGAAATTCTTCTGCTTGGGTTATGGAGCCTAATAAAGAATCTGATAGCTGGTGGGAGGGCACTGAAGCAGTCAGGCATGTGAAATCATGCACAATCTGTGAAATCATACACACATCTATAACCTGAGATTTTTCTGATGCCAGGGGAAAAAAGTGCAGAACTGCTGCTGCTTAGTTCTCTCAAACTTTCAGAGCTGTTTCTAGACTTGGGTATCTCTGCAGTGAGTGATGGTTAAAGCAGATGTTTGTGCAAAACCCAACAAGGCTGTCTATTTGCCTTCAGCAAGCTGTCTTAGTAGTTGCTGTGCACTAAAGGTAAGGGCTAACCTGAAACCTAGAACTGGCTTTATTGAGCAGATCCATGCACAGCAGTGAAAACTGCAGAGTGCACAGGAGCAAAAAGAGAAATCAACTTCTCTGGTGGCAGTAAAGCCTGTTGAAACCGCCTAAGCATCATCATCAGGGACTGATCTGGCATGGAGTCTGCTCAATTGAAAATAAGAGACAATAATTTTCTTATGGCTCCATAATTCAGTTGAATAACTTGGTTTGTTATCTAATACTACTCTGTCATACAGAATGATCTGTATGTTGAAAGCCCTATTTAGGCATAAACTAATTAATTTTCATGGCAGGGACTAGTTCTGTGAAGTGCTGTGCTTCTGCAATGTAAGAGAAATTGAGGAGGCACAATACCTCACAGGGTGAGGGTGAATTTCCCATTAGATAGTAATTAAATGTTAGGAGTCCTGCTGGGACACAGAGATATTAAGCAGAGATATTAAAGGAGTTAGTCATGACTGTGCATCAGTCCCTCTTTGGCTCCTGACTCAGAGCACAATGGTGGCAGCTCTCATTGACCTGTCTGCTACATTCCTCTTCTTCATACCACCACTATGATTGCCTTCTGTTAATGGCATAGTAAGAGCTTAGTTTAGATACAGTGTTTCTGCCATACTGCTAGACAGAATGAGGCAAAATTTGGGGTCAGAATAAATGCTAAGTCATTTGGATAGTTAATCTCTCCACCTCCTTATTTCACTAGCTGCTTTAGCAAATACTCAAGCTTATTCCATTTCTCGCCATGTAGAATGATGAACTTGAAATATTCCTAGGCTAAAAAAGCCTGAGAAGGGGGAAAAAAAGAAAGGAGGGAAGATAAAACACTTGTGACACCAGGTGAAGCACATGTCAGTAATTGGAGGGTTATATTAATTGGAAAGATATTTTACTCCTTTCCAAAGTCATCATTCCAAACCTAGAAAATGTAGAGAGAGGTTTCTGATGGGTTTTTTTAAGCTGTGTATTACAACTGTGCATTTCACCCTAATGGCTTTGTAATTTGACATGCAATGGTTTAATAGTGGAAGCTGAAGCAGATCCACTAACAACTGAGAGCTAAAGCACACACAGATGAGAGCTCCTGACAGGCAGAGCTTCAATTCAGCAACTTTGTGCAGGCAGTAGAGCTGTAGCATAAAAGTTAGCAGGAAAGAAAAGGTTGTGAAAAAGGACTGGCTGAAATAGCTCAAGATGAACGTTCAAGGCAGTTCTTTGGCAGCTTTTGGTTTTTTAGTGTGGCTTCTGGTTTTAATTTCTTCTTTCAGCTTGGTGTCTTCATTTTACAGTGAAGAAATTGCCCTTTGAGCAATGATTGTAATCTCTGGCAATGTTTCTTACCTCTGCTGCATTATTTTTGTCTATATGAAATTTAACCTTGGAGTGCTGCAGGAACAGTAAGGAAATTTTCCTTCCTTGCCTTGCTGAATAGAAAGGTCCATAGCACCATTGCTGTGGGTACAAATTTCCCACTCAGGATCTGTGAGCAAATGTGGGCTTTGCCATGCTGATATGTGACAGCAGAAATCTGTAAGGGCAGTGACAGCTAAGGGAAACCCAGTGGCAGTTTTGAGCCCCTGGAAAAACAACCACAAAAAGTCTGATCCAGCAGCTGCTTCTGAGATGTTTTTGTTCATTTGATGAAATGTGTGGTTGCTTCTCACCTTTATTTCCTGTAAACTGCATTGGGGCAGGAGCCAATGCTGCCACAGACCAACGCTGATTCTGTAGCCCATGCTTTTGTAACCTTTCAGTTACACTACTCTCATGTTTGCTTTGATGACCTCCCTGAGAAAATTCTGCAAAGCTCCAATGGATGCAAGGTATTGCAACCTGAATATTGGTGTGGATTAAGGTGGTGAAGACCTTACATCAGTCGAAAGAAAACTGTCTCAAATTCCTTTGATCCAGTTGATTTTGGCAGGAGAAACTTGGGAATTGTTTGGTATGGTCCATCTGGGATGCAAACATCCCGTTAGGAACCTTGCCATTAGCAGAGACCTTCCAAGGGGTTCTCTTAGCTCTGAAATTTAGATTTGAACAGGAGGAAAGGTTTACCATTGCTTTTGTATCCTGAGGATGTGTCACTTTGGGCCACTAACCAGATCTATTGAATTAACAGTCTATGGTACGTCCAGATTTGGGAGGTGAATGATGGTGCTTTACTTCTTTGTATCATCTGCTGTTGTCAATTGCCCTGGGAGCTATGCTTCTGAAGGTCTTGCAAGGTGTCTGTGAAAGGCTGGGTGACGTCATTTATTCACCTTGGTTTTCAGTTGTGTGCAAAGCTTTGTTTCAAAATGATTTAAACCTGGTTTTACCCAGTATCAACCTGTCCATGAAAGAACCAACAAGAACCAAGGTGTCAGTTATTCACCCCAAACTTGAGAGTTAAGGAACGGGGTGAGGATGGTTGCAAATCTCTCTGGGGTTACCAAAATCCCAAAGTGGGTTTAGCCAGGGCTCAGCCATCTGCTGCTGCAATTCATTCCTGTCACCCTCCATATGTTGTGGAAAAGGAAGCCTAAGGCTGAGTGCTGCACTTGTACCTTTCTGCAAACCTGCCTGCAAGCCACCTGACAGACAAACATTTTGAGGTGGAAGCCCAACAGTTCATCAGTTCCTGCCCAAGGGCATAAATGTCTTTTTAAATCCCAGGAGCAGGAAGGTGTTCTTGCATACCTGTATACCTAACTGTCAAATACCTTGCTGCCTTTTTTATGGCTGTATTTTAGTTTTGACCATTACTGTCTTATTGTGAACCAACCCTGATGAGTTCATTTGGGAAAAAAACCAACAAACCCAACACTTGCTGCTGTCAGAGTTTGCAGAAACCAGTAGATTTCAGGTGTTTCCTTCGTGAGGCTAAGTAAAGCCATTAAAGCTTTACCCCTCAGTTATTTCCAGCAAAACATCATCTCAGAGGATGCTGGAATGAAGCTAATAAATAAGGGGAAGAAAAAGCCCACAAGAGAAGGCCAAAGGCAGGGACTTTGAGCAAGGCCTGCTTTGCATCCTGACTTCCCTGAGTTGTTGCTGCAGCTGCAAGAGCAGCTGCATTATTTTCAACCTCATTCTGAGTGATGCTGTGCAATAGCCTCGTTACAGAGGGACTAAAGAGCTAACAGAATTCCACAGTCTGCAGACTTTGTATAAAATTTCCATTCCAAAATACCATATTTAAGCTATTTTTCAATGTTTGACTTTAAATGGGCACAACTAGAGTGGATTTTTATTTGGTATTTCAGCTGGTAGTTCCTACATTGAGCGAGTATCCCTCGTGGTCACAGTCCTGCAAACACACACATGCAGCCTCTGCATTTTATAGGAGTGAGTAGTATCCGAGTCACACAACATTAGCCATGCAAACAAGCAGTTACAGAGCTGGAGCTTAGAGTTAGGATGAGGAAATGCAAATGCAGCATATATTTTACATTCAATTTTCTGCATATTCTTTCAAAACAGCAAGAAAATTGGAGTTTCCATAGTGTTGGCCATGCTTAGCATTTCAATCAGCTGGCAAAAGCCCTAATGAATTTGTTGGAGAAAAGCTGATGCAAAACATTCTAAAGGCCTCACTTTTACTGGTGTCCAGAGAATGCCCCTAAAAGTTTGTCAGGGGTCACATCTGAATACGGTCACCCCAGGATTTCATCTGTGATTCCTAAATAGTTTTGCAAGCTTAAGCTTGGATATCCTGGCAATGCCACCAATCTGCACAGATGTCACTAATGACCTTTTAAGGCCTAGGCACCATCAAGAGAACATACCTGATAAAAGACTTCATGTATTGATTCTAATGTAATGACTTCATTTATTGATTCTAATGTCATGTACTGCAGTATTCTAGTTGCTGAAACCAGTGCAAGGACAAAATGAGCAGTGTGGCCACCCTGAAATGCAGCAGCCCTCATCTTATTGAGCAGGCTGCTTACAATTCAGTTTCTTGAAGGTATGCAATTAGATGACGACCTCAGTGTTAGTTTAAAATAACATGGCTGCAGGCACATGCTTGGAAATATAACTCAAGTATCATATAAAGGCTCAGGAAATAAAAGGGAAAGAAGTCAAAGAATGTGTTTGTAAATGAACAGGATACCATTTTCATCTAGTTAGATATTCCTGTTGCCTGCCTGAGGATGTTTCATGTCTAAGGTTAGTAATATTGGGTGACACAGGCAGGTTTGTATCGGTGAGGTACTGTGATAAGAACAACTTCTGAACTGTTTTCATTCTAATGACACTTGACATGGATCTTTCTGGTAAAACTGGGCAGATCATGCGATTTCTGTGCCTCTTGGGGCTAATATGACTTCACTTCTTTTCAGTGCCACACGGATCAGCTTACTAATATTTGTGAACCACAAAGGAATCAGAAGGATGAACATCCTATATATGACTAAATGTATCTCTATTCATTAGCCAGGAAAGCTCTGCTTTGTTTCAAGGAATGATTACTGGAAATGCTTTAGCAGGTATTTTATCAGGAAACAAGATGACATTGAGTGGCAGTTTTTTACAATCAGTTGCCTTTCATTCTTCTAACTTTACTGGAGAAAAAAAACCAAAGTTACATTTTCTTTTCAGATTGTATTTCCCTGAGCACAAAACAGACACATTTGGATAAATAGATTTGGAAGGTATTATTAAATTAAATTAAGAGAAGGAAACAATGAAATAAAATTCAAGTCCCTGAAAAAAACAAAGAATATTCTTTTCACAGGCCTGGAGTGGGAATCTAATGTTCCTTCTACACTTTATCCTAGTAGGAGGATGACAGGTATTCTATCATCTTCCAAAGTACCATCTGAGCTGCCACTTCTGGTCTAAACAAGAATGGGTGTCCATCCATGGAGAACCAATTTCAAAACCCAGTTAAATGTATTAAATCTATTTCTACAGCGAGCACATTGTTTGTGCTTAGCACATTTATTACTGTTATTGCAATAGAATGAAATGATGCAGTCTGAGACCAGGTTGCTATTATACTTCTACATGTTCATTGTCAAAGACATTTTGAAATAGGCCAAGCAGAGGACAGAAGTATCCTTTGCATGAAAATGTGGATGAGGAAATGAGGCACAGAGAAATGCATCCCGCTCAGAGACATAAAGGATGCCCAGGGCAGATCAGCTTCTCACTTCCAGAGTTTCACAGCATCTTAGTAATTCCAGCTCAGACCTTACTCACCTCCCTGAGAATACTTTTAGTTCAATATTTCCAAAACAGAAGAAACTGAACCTGCTGGAAGGTGTCTTACTTGTATGTAATACCAGAAGGGAAGTCCCTATTCATAATAACCCTTCTTCTACCACTTGCATCTAAGACCACTGAGTGCAAAGAGTAATTTCTGCCCACCTTGGACCCCTGCTGTTCAGCAGGACCCAAACACAACCTGATGCACATGATTTAAAAATAAAATAAAAATTGTAAAATAGGTTTAGCAAAGGGTTTTAGGTAAGGTCCTTACTCATTTGTCACGAGACTAAATCGCTGAGCACATTGCAAGTGGAGGGGCGGTGGCAGGCAGTGGTTGCTAGGGACAAACGGTGGGGAAGATGCTGGGGCCATGGGGGTACTGGGATGTGCGGTTCCATGGGGTGGGGAAGCTGCAGGGAGGGGACAGCCTGATCTGTTTGGAGGTGTCCCTGCTTGCTGCAGTGGGCTGGACAAGGTGATCTTTGAGGGTCCCTTCCAAGCCAATCTGTGAACCTGGGAATCTGCAGTTGGAGACGAGACAGCTGAGTGTATGGCTGACATCTAAAGAGGTTGAATTTTGGTGACAGAAAGGAAGAGGGGATTTGGGCTAGGTGGCAGAGGAGATGATTGGACTAAATGTATTGGTTTCCCTAGAACGTGCTGTGTCTGGGATGTGAATTTGGGTGAGGTGAAGATAAGCAAAAGCTGCTCGGTCGTTACTCCCCAAGCCGTTAAACATGGAGGTAGACGGATTGGGCAGGAGCCCTCCGTTCCTTCCCAGGGCCACCTCCCCTGGAAGGAGAGAGGCTAGCGCTAGCTCGGGAGACGCAGATTACCCTGGTTAGCCCGCAAGGGGGAGAGCTGTGCCGAGAGAAGCGGAGCGGCGGCTCCATCCTTACCGATCCGGACGCCCTCTGACGGCGGCCCTTGCCGTGGTCGGCACAAGTGTTTGGATGTGTCCACGGTAACGCGGCCGCTTGCGCAGCCCCGCGGGGCATCCGTCATAACGGCTGGCCGGCCACTCCCTGCAGCTTCCCCACCCTGTGTAGCCCCACACCCCAGTGTCCCTCATGTCCCTAGCACCTCCGTCACCCCTCACCCCTCGCCACCAGCCTTCCACTTGCATGGTGAGCCCCCGGGTTTGGCCGTGACTCTGGCTAAAATCAAAGGTGGCCAATTTGTGCTGTAAATGGGGCCTTCCAGGCTCAGTGGCAAGTCCAGCCCACCCAGCTGTCATTATTTAGGATGGGTGATGGCTCTGTACAGGCTAACAAATTTGGTAGAGGCTACTACTCTAAACTTCCAAGATTTGATCCATTTCTTAAAAACACCTTTAAAAAATACACATCTTCTTAGAACAAAAATGTGAAACCAAATGAGAAGTAGTGACAAAAGGTGAAGTAAACTGCAGGCTTAGTATAGACACTCTTAGGTTGTTCATGTCCCCTGATTTTACTTAAAAAAAAATAAACAAAATGGTACTGGTGCAGCTGGATTGCTCATGAGATGTATTCAAAGTTGCTAGTCCTAATGGCATAGTTTGTAAGGCTGAGCATTCCCTATACAGCAATGTTTGAACTGAATGCTTTGTATGGATGTGATTAGTTCGTACAGGTGTGTGATTATGCACATGGGATCTGATTCACAGCTTTGCTTCTTCCTTGACAAAGGATAGATGTAAGCAAAAGCCTCAAGAGGTTTGTGCTGGTTAAAAATATTCATGAAGGGCAAAACATGAGGTTTAGAAATGCCACCTAAGGCTGGAAAAAAAGGAGTTTCTAGATCTTCTGAAATTTCTGCTGTGCAAAGAGTTGTAGTGTTTAAGGCTCATAAAATAGATTGGGAGTCCAGTGCCATCCAGGAGAGGATTTTTTTCCCTCTGCTCTGTGTTTGGCTATTTGTCAGTAGGTCTTCTAAGCAGAAGCTAAGTCTTGCTGACTACATCAAAGATTCTTGACTAGGTACAAGCCTTAAAAATCAAAAGCAGTCTACTTGACAAATGTTTGTGAGGTATGTTTTAGTGGAGGCTTAGTGTTTTCCTGAAAAATATCTCCCCCTGCAAAAAAAGGAACCAAACAATCTTTCTTTTGCTGAAAAATAAACAAGAAAGCAAAGCAGTTCTGTTTGATTAACACTTGATGTGAGTGAGCAACAGGTTGCAGTGGTCTCTGTATGATATAACCCAAGCAAGGAGTGCAAATTCAATACAAGGACACAAGGTATTGAGAGTATAGCTTTCATGAGACACTGAAACAAAATTCTCCAATCAAAATGCTTTGCTTTTCATCTTCCCAAAGGGCCTGTCTTAAATGTATCCATGAAAAACTGCAGGTAGCCAAAGTCAGGGAAGGCAGCACTGGCATCATGTACTCTTGCAGGATCTTCTCTGGTCAAAAGCTGAGCTGCAACATTACCTATTGAAAAGGTGGCTTTTCTAGTTCTGAGATGACTCCTCCACCTTTGAAAGGATCTAATACAACATTCACCTGTTCAAAGGTGTGTGTTGAGTTTGTGTGGTGAGGTTTTGGTAGCAGACAGAAGGCTGCAGAGGTGGACCCTGTGAGAAGTTGCTAGAAACTTGGAGGGTGGGTGGGTGGGTGGTAGCACCATCTATTTAAGAGGGGGAAAACCAGGAGCACCTGTGGGGAATGTAATGTTGGAGTAGGTCTGACCATGGCTGAGCCAATCAGTGATGGTGGTAGCACCATCTATTTAAGAGTGGGAAAATCAGCAGCACCTGTGGGGAATGTAATGTTGGAGCAGGTGCCTGAACACCAGGAGGCCATGATTCTGAGGGAAGTCTGTACTGAAGCAGACTCCTGGTGAGACTTGTGGACTCATAGAGGAGTTGTGCTGGAACAGGTATACTGGTGGGGCTGGAGCAGTTTGTGCAGGACTGGCTGCTGTGGAAGAGATGCTATGTTTGAGCAGGGGGAGAGTCTGAGGAGCTCTTCTCCTGAGGAGGCAGGAGCAGCAGAGGCAACTTGTAATGATAACTGACTGCAGCCCCCCATTCCCTGTCCTGTTGTGCTGTTGGAATGGTGCAGGCAGACAAAAGTTTGGAGTAAAGGTAAGTCCGGGAAGGGTGGAAGGAAGGCGTTTTTAAGACTTGGTTGAGCTCCTTATTATCCTCCTTGGATTTGACTGGTAACAAATTAAACAGGATTTTTAGAAGCTGTTAACTTCTCTGGCAGCTGTGCCCTTCACACAGTGTGGGCTCTCGCACTATGGGTAGATTTGCACATTCCCAGATCCAGCTCTTAAGTGGTGTATTTAGAGCATCTGTTGTAGCATTAAGGAGAGGTTTCTGCCGTGCTGTGTTGATGGAGAACATTTTGTGACATCTTGGGATAGAATCCTTCTTCTGAACGCATCCTCTGGCTTTGGATACCTTCCTGCTTGCTTCCTGCAAAATGCATTCATTTGAGAGGCTTTCTTTTTAACTTTTGCAATGTCTTTACTTACCTGTGTCACTCCTGAGAAAGGATGAAGCTGTGATATGCTGGCACATTAGTCTAAAAATGAGGGTAGTGTGGTCCTGAGGTGAAAATTAAGTGTATTGCTAATGCTTGGCTCAGTGCTGGGGAAGAAGAAGTCTGATGAAAAACAGCAGTTTCTGTTTCTGCAACTGTTTAAAGACTAATGACAAAAAAGACCAACAGAAACTCGGAGTAATTTAGTCCTTACTGCAGCTGGGCTCCTGCTCCTCCCCTTCCTGCTGTTTTTAAACAAATTACTTTTAACGTTACCTAGACATTAATGTTTTAGATTGGGTACTATTCATGCTTCATAACTACTTTTCATAACTGTTTCAAGGGGTCCAGGCCAAATTCCACTGAGGTCAATTAGAAGATTCCAAAGAAATCCTTCCTTCCCCTCCTTGCATTAGTATGCAGCTTGTAAGAGGGCTGCCATTGGCCTGTGCTTCTATCTTCAAATATTCCAAAGGAAGATTTTCCTATGGGAAGAACTATCAGTATATAATTTGTGGGTGGTACTTAAGGGGATGATACCCAGGCTAAAAGACTTCTCTAATTTAGAGCCCAATTTTCAGACATGCTGAACACAAATCTACCTGAAGTTAAATATAGGTGTTAGTGGTCAATACCTCTGGAAACCAGAACCATATTTTGTAACAACCCTCACTTTGTCTCAGGCTTGTATTGTCCAGAACTAGGTTTAGAGTAGTTTGGAAGTGCATTTCAGTGTGTTCTTTCTGCAGATGTTGCAGCAAAGTGGTATATTATGGTATAATATGTTCTGTTTTATTTGTATCTTAACTTCATGCTTGTGAGTATCTGACTCTTATAAAATTCCCTTTGAAATGGACTTCAAACTTTATGTAACTAAAGGAATCTTTCTTCACAGTAAGAGTATAGTGGGTCTTTGGTCTGGTATGCTATAAAGAAATGAAGGATGAGTTGTAAAATACTGTGAGAAAGATTGATTGGTTTGTTTGTTCATACTGTGGATGGCTAACTGGATAAATACTACTGCAGCTTGGTGCAGAAACTTGAATTTCTTTTGTGTCACTGCACTTGCAGCATGGTCTAGGAGAAATGCTTTAAATAATAAGGCCTGAAGCCTCCATGCTGTATGTGTGAAGTCCCTGAAGCCCAAAGGTCTAGCTGTAATCGTAACTTTGAGAATGCTCTTTTAATGCTTATAAATGTGATTTTTATGTGGCATGCTTTAACTGAAGAGTTTCACATCTGTCTGGGGTGTTCTAAGAAATCAGCAATGATTTCTGGTATTTGAAACCAAGCTTGAAATTATGCTGAAAACACAGTTCTTGCAGAGACTTTTCGGCTGAATTAGTTACAGTACAGTCAAGCCGTGGCACGTGGGACAAGGAACATCTGGTGATAGCCTTGGCTGATCTTACAGTAGATTGCATTGGTGAGTGTAAATAGTTTTCTGGACATAATTATGTAGTCATTATGCCCTTTATCAGGTTATGTACTTGTGATGGGTTTGGCCATCGTGACAAAACAATCCCACACTTAAGTCAAGGACTCTGGAACCATTCACTTCCAGTGAGAAATTACTTGCAGACTCATTATGTTTATTGTCTAAGGCTCCTTGTAATAGGAAATCTCTTTAGGTACCTTAGCAGTGTACATCATTCTCTTTGTATATTCCAGCTGAAACTGTTAGAAACACAAGAAGAGATCTTGAAACAAGTCAACAGCAACAAAAAAGAAATCAAACTGTGCTATTTCCAGACCCACTTCATAGAGAGGTCTGCTGCCTCCCTGGTGCCCAAGTAAAAGACATTGTAGATAGAATTCCCAACCTCGTGAGTCCATCAGACTACTACCCACTGCTGGTCTTTCAGGTGGGTAGTGACAATGTAACAATGAGGGGCTCACAATCCATTAAAAAAGACTTCAGAACCTTAGGGCAAATGCTAAAGGGATCAGGGGCTCAAGTCGTGATCTCTACTATCCCTCTAACGTCAGCAATGGATGAGGACACACTGAGGAAGGGCCAACAGGTCAATTCATGGCTCAGGGGCTGGTGCCATCAACAGGGCTTTGGGTTCCACAATCATGGATTGGTTTTCAAGGCACCAGAGCTGAAAACAACTCATGGGACACACTTGTCCCAGAGGGGGATAAGAATCCTGGGGCAGGAATTGGCAGGGCTCATGGATAGGGCTTTAAACTAGATTTGAAGGGGAAAGGGGTTAATAGTCTCCTGCTGGCCGGTGACAAACAGAGGGGCAGCTCACCAGCAGTAGAGAGAAGGAGAGCTGGTAAGGGCTCTCAACTTGCTGCCCTGAGGCAAGCCACGAATGATCCACCAGGACATCCTGTGGAAACCGAGGGGAATTGGCACAAGAGGAGGACAGGGCCAGCCCAGCTGAAGTGCTTCTATACGAATGCGCGCAGCTTGGGCAACAAACAAGATGAGTTAAGGGCCCCTGTGCTGCTGGGATGCCACGACATAGTGGCTGTTACTGAAACTTGGTGGGATGAATCCCATGACTTGAATGTAGGCATAGATGGGTATAAACTCTTTAGGAAGGATAGGCAGGGAAGGAGAGGAGGAGGTGTTGCCCTCTATGTCAATAGCCAGTTGGAATCAGTGGAGCTCCAACTGGGGAGGGATGATGAGCTGGTTGAGAGTGTGTGGGTTAAAATTAAAGGCAGGACAGGGGAAGGAGATATTACTGTGGGGGTCTCCTACAGGCCACCTGACCAGCAGATCCAAGCAGATGAGGCCCTCCACAGGCAAATAGAAGCGGCTTCCAGGTCACAAGCCCTGGTCCTCATGGGGGATTTCAACCACCCGGATATCTGCTGGAGGGACAACACAGCAAGGCACCAGCAATCCAGGATGTTCCTGGACTGCATAGAAGACAACTTCCTCCTCCAAATGGTAGAGGAACCAACAAGAAATGGTGCTATGCTGGACCTTGTTCTCACCAACAGGGAAGGGCTGGTAAGCAATGTGAGGCTCAGAGACAGCCTTGGCTGCAGTGACCATGAAGCAGTTGAATTGAATCTCCTCAGGGCAATCAGGAGGAAGTATTCCAAGCTCACGACCCTAGACTTTAGGCATGCAGATTTTGATGGCTTCAGGGATCTGCTAGCCAAAGTGTCCTGGGACAAAGCCCTGGAGGGAAGAGGGACCCAGGACAGCTGGTCAGTATTCAAGGACCACCTACTCTGTGTCCAGGAGCTCTGTGTACCAACAAAGAGAAAAGCAGGTAAGAATGCTAGGAGGCCTGCCTGGATGGGCAGGGAGCTACTGGACACACTATGACTTAAAAGGAAACTCTACAGGCAGTGGAGAGAAGGACAGCTAGAACAGGGGGGAGATAAGGAAGCTGCCCCAGCAGCAAGAGTCCTGGTTAGGAAAGCCAAAGCAGAGTTTGAATTGAATCTAGCCAGGGAGATTAAAGGGAACACTAAGAACTTCTGCAGGTATATGTATGGGAAGAAGAAGCCTAGGGAAGGTGTGGGCCCCCTCAGAAAGGAAACTGGTGACATGGTCACAAGTGATGAGGAAAAGGCTGAGGTACTTAATAACTTCTTTACCTCAGTCTTCACTGCAAGGGCCTCCAGCCACACTCCTGATGTTATGGAAGACAATGCCAGGGACGGGAAGGAAGAACTGCCCATGGTAAGTGAAGAGCAGGTTGGTGATCACCTGAAGAACCTGAAAGTGTTCAAGTCCATGGGACCCCACGGGATACACCCACGGGTGCTGAGAGAACTGGCAGAGGAGGTTGCTAAACCCCTCTCTATTCTATTTCAAAAGTCATGGCAGTCTGGGGCAGTCCCCACAGACTGGAAAAGGGGAAACATTGTCCCCATTTTCAAACAGGGTAAGAAGGAGGAACCAGGGAACTCCAGGCCAGTCAGTCTCACCTCTGTGCCTGGAAAGATCATGGAACAGATCCTCCTGGAGTCACTACTGGCTCAGAAGAATAGTGAAGAGGTGATTTGGAACAGTCAGCATGGCTTTGCCAAGGGCAAATCCTGCCTGACCAACCTGGTGGCCTTCTATGAGCAGGTGACAAAATTAATAGCTGAGGGGAGAGCAACTGATGTCATTTACCTGGACCTGAGCAAAGCCTTCGACACTGTCCCACACCACATCCTGGTCTCCAAACTGGTGACACATGGGTTTGATGGGTGACCACTAGATGGATAAGGAACTGGCTTGATGGCTGCACCCAAAGAGTGGCTGGCAATGGCTCCATGTCCCAGTGGAGGCCAGGGACAAGTGGAGTTCCTCAGGGATCAGTCCTGTGTCCAGGCTTGTTCAACACCTTTGTGGGTGCCATGGAGAGTGGCACTGAGTGCACCCTCAGCAAGTTTGCTGATGACACCAAGCTGTGTGGTGCAGCAGACAGCTGGAGGGAAGGGAGGTCATCCAGAGGGACCTGGACAGGCTGGAGAGGTGGGCACAAGCCAACCTCAGGAGGTTCAACAAGACCAAGTGCAGGGTCCTGCAGCTGGGTCGAGGCAATCCCAGGCACAAATCCAGGCTGGGCAGGGACTGGCTAGAAAGCAGCCCTGAGGAGAGAGACTTGGGGGTGCTGGTGGACAAAAAGCTCAACATGAGCTCTCAATGTGCACTTGCAGCCCACAAAGCCAATCAGATCCTGGGCTGCATCAGAAGTGTGGCCCGCAGGTCGAGGGAGGTGATCCTCCCCCTCTACACAGCCCTGGTGAGACCCCACCTGGAGTACTGCCTCCAGTTCTGGAGCCCCTATTACAAGAGAGATGTGGAGGTGCTGGAAGGTGTCCAGAGAAGGGCCACAAGGATGATCAGAGGGCTGGAGCACCTCTCCTATGAGGACAGACTGAAGGAGTTGGGGCTGTTCAGTCTGCAGAAGAGAAGGCTCCGAGGTGACCTCATTGTGGCCTTCCAGGATCTGAAGGGGGCCTACAGGAAGGCTGGGGAAGGACTTCTCAGGATCTCAGGTAGTGATAGGACTAGGGGGAAGGGGATGAAGCTGGAGGTGGGGAGATTCAGGCTGGATGTGAGGAGGAAGTTCTTCCCCATGAGAGTGGTGAAGCACTGGAATGGGTTGTCCAGGGAGGTGGTTGGGGCCCTGTCCCTGGGGCTGTTTAAGCCCAGGCTGGATGAGGCTCTGGCCAGGCTGATCTAGTGTGGGGTGTCCCTGCCCATGGCAGGGGGGTTGGAACTAGCTGATCCTTGTGGTCCCTTCCAACCCTGAATGATACTATGATACTATTTTTTTCCATTCTCTTCTAGTTATATTATCTGTGAATTCATATATGTACTGAGGAAATTTAATGGCTAGATAGCTTCTAGACAATTCTAGCTTTTAAAAAGCAAATAGAAAATCATCACTCTGTGAAGCTGAACCACTCATACAGCAAAGGGAAAAGAAATCCACGTTTGCCAAGTATATAGCTATATTGTCCTGTTTATTGTCATCTGTCCTGTGCATAAGCAAAATGTCTCCCCTGCAACCTGGTAGCATTCTCTGTCCACTCTGAAGACTAAAGGATAGGAAAAGATGCAGGGCAAATGAAGACCAAGCTGCTGTAGATGTTGATGTCTTCCAAGTGGCAAAATACTTCTGCTGTTTTATATTTGTACATGTAGGGCTCACAGACTGAAAACTGAAAACAAAGAGAGTAATCATGCACGTCAACACATTAAATCCATTGAATTTTCTAATGAAATCAGAAGTCCTGACACTTGCTGGAGAAATATTTTCAGTTGATACAGCCTTTTGAACAATAAAGGCCACCATCATGCCGCTCTTCTTTTCTGCAACTGCACCCTTGTGTCCGCTTCTCTTGAAGCATGAAACCATCCTGACTTGGGCAGATTCCAGCTGCAGCATTGATGGGCACTTTATGAAGGAGGGATTCTGTGGATTGGGTTCATTTGGGATGTATCTCTGGTCTCTCTGCTTCCTTGTGTGTGGCAGGTTTACAACACAGTGAAATTATTCCATAGCAATGGGGCCCCAGCTTTGGCCTTCCCATGACAGCTTCCTCCCAGTGCTCTGCTGCCCAAGTCAGTGCAGAATTGATTTGCTACGTGTGTGGTTTTACAGCTTACCTGCTGCACTTCTTTCTTTCCTGGCACAAAACCCAGCTGCTGAGGGTCTCCAGAGGCACCAATTTGGATGGAATAGGTTCTAAAAGAATCTAACAAATATTACTCCCTGTTTGTGATAGGTAGCACATAGAACATTCTTTGTGCTTTCTAGAGGCAATTGGAAGGGGAGAGGTCTTGGCTTTGTATAGAAAATCTCTGCAAATATTTTCTCTTCTGCCAAAGAATTTTTTTCTTTCCTTAGATCTTCAAGTCTTAAACTTCTGTATGCCTAGATTTATGATGCCCTGCTACTGTATGTATTGTGAGAGTATTGTTTAGTTGCAGGTAGCTACAGAGTTTTAACAATGACTGCAATCACTGATGCACTGTTCAGATATGACAAAACTCTATAAAATCCTTTTGCCCTTCATGTTGTTCACAAATACAACAAACTTGTTCTGCATTAGATTTTAGAGATACCCAGGGCATATACATTTTAAATTATGTAGCTAGTCCAGGAGAAAACTGTTTGTTCCTGCTTATCAGGTGTTTATTAAGCATTTCCTGAACTTATAAAGGAATGATTCTCTTCTGCTTAATCAATATGGGCCTGATTCCTTTGTTTTCACTGGTGTGATTTTGACTTCCACAGAACTACAGCTGCATCATGTCTATGTAAACAATAAATGCAGCACTTCTGTGGATCACTGTATGTAGCCTAGAGATACGAGAGAGCCTTGACTTAAAAGTCTCGTGCCAGTTACATTAAATCTTGGTGCAAACCTGAAAGTTAACATTTTAAGAAATGTGTATTATAAATAGTTTATGAAGAACATTTTTTCCTGTTTAAGCTGTTGGTATTCAAGACTGGATGTGATTTGTGAGATTCAGCACAAAGATTCAACAAAAAATGCCCAAATACGGTGATAATTTCTCCCCTGGGGATTTTATGTGTTTATGTATATGCAGCCTGTTTTCTTCAGCTGTATTTGACAAGCTATTGCACAGTACAATGAGATCCTAATTTTTACAGCCAATCAAAGCTGTGCCTTCCATGTAATCAGCTGTTTGCTGTGTAGCAAAACAAACCAATGCCCTATGAAAAATTAAGTTGTATTTCTTTTTTAATGTAGTACTCAGAATATTAGGTATATGAATCACATAAACCAGCACCTAATTAGATTATCTGCCAATCAATGATGGTGGTAGCACCAGCTATTTAAGAGGGGGAAAATCAGCAGCACCTGTGGGGTGCCTTAGAATGTGAAAAAATGGGGTCTATCATAATTTCTTTCTTTCTTTGCCAGTTAAGGACATGTACACCTAGGGACCAGTTTCACTGTATCCACCACTGGTTGGTAACACCATGTCCTGAACAGGAAGATGTATTTCGCTGTGCTACTGACAAGGACTAGTACACTCTTTTAGAGTAATTTGGTATGATGCATTGCATGTCTACATGCATAATGTCTACAATATCTAGGTATTCTTTACATCCCCCTCAGCTATTGGACTTGGTATTTTACAGTGAGAGAGTGTTCCACAATTTAATTACACGTTTAGTACAAAACATTTCCATTTAACAGTTCCAAACTGTCTCTTCCTTTTGAGTATAACCATTTTGGCTCAGCTCCCACCCCTAGCAATGGGAGTGTCAGATACAGTCCCTAAGTGTTTGAAAATGCTATTCTTTAGTCTCCATTTATCAAATGTGTCTTCCACCCTTTATTATGCACTCACTCTTTTAATTCCTGTTATGGCCTCTACCATTGTTTCTCAGGGAGAACAGCATAACCCACGGTGGCTGTGTTTTTACTCTGAAGTCTCCTTGCATTCCCAGTGTGGCTTACAAATCCCAGCAGCCTTGCTCACAGCCTAATTCTAATTTTGTCCGTTCTAGATGAGTTAACAAGGCCAGATTGTGAACCCTTACTCCTGATAACTGTTCATAAGTGGTACTTTGCTGCAGAAGACTGGCTTGAAAGTATTTCTTCATATTGGGGAGGTGGAAATTGTGTAGCTAAGAGGAAAGATGCCACTCAGTATGAGGGTACAACTGACTTCTGTTTTGTGAGCTTTGGAGATGGTAGAAGGAAGGGTTTGCCTTTTATGGGCCCCCTCCAATGCCTTCCTCAGGAGAGTTCTGGGTGTAAAAAGGTCAAAAGATCATCTTCCTGTGCTGACAGGAAAGGAATATCCTTGGGAATCTGTAATATTTATCCTCATGCAAGAGTCAGTGCAGAGAGAGAAAACCACCTTGATTTCTGTGCAACACAACCAGTCTGTTCTGACTGTAGGGCAGAGAGCTGGGAGGATGTCCTTTTGCATCCAGAGTATACTGCAATTCCTTCATCTTCTTGGCTTATGGAGTGATTAAGGGATCAGAAGCACAAGTAGTGCTCTTCTCTTTCCAGTTGCAGGAAATTATGAAGGAGAAAACAGGAAGACCCATCAGATCAATATCTGGCTCTGCTCCTGTTGTCACCGGCAGAATTTGAGATGTTTTTTGATCGTGGGTCGGTTTAAATGACACCATACCTGCTGGCAAGAGATGGGGTACACCTGTCTTAAAGTGGGGAAAGGATCAGGAGTTGGCAGGGCTCTCTGAAAGAGGTTTAAACTGGATTTGAAGGAGGAAAGGGATAAAACCAGCTTTGCTAGAGATAAGCCTCGGGGTGGCACGCCAATATTTGAGGGACGGTGTGCTGGTAAGGTCCTTTGGTCTGCTGCCTCAGTGGAGGATGGAGATCCATGCAGCAGCAAAGACACAAGGGTTGTTGATGGATTAGAAACCACAGAAGCATTTGAGCGTGGTCACATAGGAATGAGGGCTTCTCCCCCTTGAAAGGTGTCAGGATCAATAGCCCAGCTGAAGTGCATCTACACCAATACCTGCAGCACAGGCAACAAACAGGAAGAGCTGGAAGCTGCTAGGCGTCAGGAAAACTATGGCATAGTTGTCATCATGGAAACGTGATGGGATGAGTTTCATAACTGCAGAGCTCCTTTGGAGGGCTATAAACTCTTCAGAGGTATGAGCAAGAAAGATGAGGTGGTGAGGTAGCCCTGTACATTAGGGAGTGTTTTCATTTGCTAGAGATTAATGGTGGTGATGACAGAATCAAGTTTATGGGTAAGAATCAAGGAGAAGGCCAGTGAGGCAGAGATCAGTATGACAGTGGGGAAGAGTGTCTGGAAAGCTGGTGAGGCTGCACCTCGAATACTGTGTTAGGTTTTGAGCCCCTCACTACAAGAAGGCTGTTAAGGTGCTGGAGTACATCCGTAGAAAAGCAACAAATCTGAGGGAACTGGAATCATATGGTCTGGAGTAAAGAAGTTTCAGGGGAGACTTTCTTGCTCTCCTACAACTACCTGAAAGGAGATTAGAGCAAACTGGGAATCAGTCTCTTACTCCAAGAAACAAGAAATAAGAGGAAATGGCCTCATGTTTTGCCAGGGGAGGTTTAGGTTGGATTTTAGGAGAAGTTTCTTCCCAAAAGGGGTTCTCAAGCCCTGGAAGAGGCTGCAGAGGGAAGTGGTGGAGTCACTGTCTCTGGAGGTATTTAACAGACATGTAGAAGTGGTGCTGAGAGATGTGGTTTAGTGGTGTGCTCAGTAGTGCCAGGACTCTGTTACCTTAAAACTCTTCTCCAACCTAAATGATTCTAAGATTCTGTGAAAAAGAACTGCCTTGGCAAATCAGGAGACTGAGTCAATAGTATGCTGTTGCTAGCTGATAACTAGACAGTCTGTGCCAATTTCTACCTTCTGATGAGCGATGTAACCGGTCTAGATTTGTTAGCTCATGGCAATCCTTATCTGGACAGCATGTAGCAAGAGACAAGGATGGTGAGACAGCAGGAGTGATACAGTTAGTATTAATCAACCCAATACATCAGGAGTAGGTGCCTTATGAGGTTTGTTTGACAAATCCTCTCTGCTCTTGCCAGCATTAAAATGTAAACAATTTGAAGTATCCCACTGCTTGTGAGCTGAAGCTATCACTCCATTTCAGATGCTAAAAAGGAAACTAATTAGAGGAGAGGAAGGAAAACAGCAAAGCAAAGTGGAGTGAGATGAAGTGTCATTTTTTGAAGAGCCATGTCTTTCCAGTGCAAGTACCTGACTGCTTCCAAGCTTTAAGAATATAAGGTTCTCTCTAATGTAGTAATGCCACCTGTTGGGCTGTGTCACTCTGACTTCACCATTAGCAGTAGATATTCAGCCCAGAAGATGCTATTTACCTTCTGCAAAACAGCATTATTCCAGTTACTGCATTTGCTGGTGCAGCACGACAAAGTCAAAGCACAACTCAACTTAGCAAATATTATTGAGTCAAATTGAAGTGATCCCAGAGGTTGTGGCCTTGCTGTAGCCAGTGGCAGGTCTAATGCCCACACAGCTTGGCTTAAATATTTCTTTGTTGTCATTGTTTGATCCAAAGGACTAATTTCAACTCTGACATCAGATAACCGGAGGGGTTTGCTTCCGGCACGCTAACATCAGAGGGGCTTCGTAAATAGAGTCTGGCAGGCAATGAAACCATTTGGGTGCTAGGTAGACTTCCCCTCTCATGCTGAGTCTGCTCTTTCTGACATCTGAGCGTGCCTTTTATGAGTCTCATTTTTGTAGTAGGTCAAGAGATCTAAGCCTTAAATGAAGCAGGCTGTAGCAGACACAGATTTTCCTCGCCAGTGGGATCATGACCTTGCAGTGTATATTGAATTTAAGTTGAATACTGCAATGGATGGGACTTGTAATAACAATTGCTAGATGTTTTGTGGATGAGTAATAAAGAGGAGATCAGAGTACAGGACTTCAGGAATCCACAGTGCCAAGGAATTTCAAACACTACTGAATTTATGCTTTCTTTTGGCTTTGTTTTTGTGGTTTGGAAAGCTTTGAATAAAATTCAGGCCTTGTCCATTATTTAATTCCTTTGCTACATTTTTTGGCACTTTCATAGCAGCTTACTAGGGAGTGTGCATAAAATTGTACCGCTGTTAGATATCTGTTTGTGCAGCTAGGAACACAGTGGCGTTCCTTCTGTCCTAATGTATCACTGAAATGGAGATAAAATAGTGATTGCACTTACTCCTTAGGACCATCGACTTGGATTTACTTTCAGCTCTTGCTACATGTGTAACCATTTGGGCAGACTCCTTGAAGTTGTCAGAGCATACCAGTACTTGCTGCTACCTTACTCTGACTTGAAGTGGAGTTTTATTTTACACTCTTGTCATTACCCTGCTCATCTCTCACCAGCAGTAAATATGAGCAGTCCCCTTATCTTAGCAGCCAAAAAAAAAAGGTCAAATGTTTGAAGCCTGGCAGAGAGCATTAACTGCAGCCTGGCATTTGTCTGCCTTGTGGTTACCCATGTGGAGCTTTCTTCTCTTTTAGAAGTCTGAAGGTGGAGCAGGCAGATTCATTGTGTGTAAGGGTTTGTGGGGATGTGTCTGTTGCTTTCACCTTTCCCACAGAAGTGACAAACTGTCTGAGACTGTCAGGGCTGGCTTGAACAGCAGGAGCAGTACACCAGCTGCTAAATTTCCTTCCAAAAGAGAGATGGTGTGATGGAGCTTTGGAGAAACATGCCATGTGGTGCAAGGCCTCAGTGACACCATTCCTATTTTGGGAACCACAGTGTACTGATTTCAGAGTAGAATAGCATTAACCAGGTTGGAAGAGAGCTTTGAGATCATCAAGTCCAACCTATCATCCAACACCATCTAATCAACTAAACCCTGGCACCAAGCACCCCACCCAGGCTCTTCCTAAACACCTCCTGTGACGGTGGCTCCACCGCCTCCCTGGGCAGCCCATTCCAATGGCCAATAGATTTTCCCACATTATTTACTGCTCCCCTTCCATGGTACTCTCAGGAAAGTCATGGTGAGGTTGATGACTGAAGTGGCCTTTCAAGGGTTGGCAAAGTTAAGAATCTCAATTATGACATTTTATCTGAAGTACTAATGACAACAAAGCCATCAAAAATGGCACAGGAGAAATGAAATAAAACAATTGTTTGGAAATAAAGGTTCTTCAGACATCAAAGTTGGTATGCTCATAGAAACTTTTCCTGTCATGCTGATTAAGTCCTGCTAAAAACCTAAAACAGGATCAGCTCTTTTTACTGTATAGAGAGGTGAGGCCACACATCAAATACTGTGTTCTGTTGTGGGTGCCCGACTACAAGGACATTGAATTGCTGGAGTGTGTCCAGGGAAGGGAAACCAAGGTGGTGAGGGGTCCAGATCACAAGTCTTGTGAGGAATGGCTGAGGGAACTGGAATTGTTTAGTCTGGACAAGAGGAGGCTGAGGGGGGACCTCGTTGCTCTCTACAACCACTCTTTCTCTCTAGTATCAGGTGATATGATGAGACGAAATGCCCTGAAACTGTGCCAGGGGACATTCAGATTGGATATTAGGAAAACTTTCTGTATGGAAAAAGTGGTCAGGCATTGGAACAGGTTAGGTGGTGGAGTCCCTGTCCCTGGAGGTGCTCAAGAAATGTGTGGACATGGCACTTCAGGATGTGATTTAGTGGCCATGGTGGTGTTACGTCGATGGCTGGACTTGATGATCTTTTCCAACCAAAACTATTCTATGATTGCTGTGTTCTGCAGCATATTTCATGTCAACAATCACACCAGTTGGAAACTTGATGTCAATTATTATTACTTACTACACTAATGTATTGCACAATTAGTACATGTAATTCTTGAATAGTAACAAGAAGCCCAAGAAAGTTTGTAACTAGCTTAGAAATGGCATGAAATCAGGAAGGAGGACACAAAGACAGCAAGGAAGAGGGGAAAGATCTGAAGGTTTCAGTGTGAACTTGAAGTAACCATGAGCTTTAAAATGCTTTCAGAAATTGTCTGCACTCAGAACAGACATCCTGGGAGTGCATCTCGCAGTTCTCTGTTTCGCTTATCCTTCCTCACCCTCTGTCCATATACCTTTTCAGCTCTTGAAAAATGCCAATATAAATGTGCTGTGAATTATGTGTGCCACAGAAATGTTCCTTTTCTTTTTATCCTTCATTAGGACATTGTGATTTATAACGACCAGCTCCTCTGTATTGTGTCAGTTATACCAGAAGGGTGGCATTACTCTTTGGTTTGAAGCGTAGGACAGGCACTGGCAATACAAAGTACATTTTGCTTGGCAAATGTGGCTGAAGAATGGCTGTGTCCTCCTCTGGGACATATCAGCAAGGGTGAAGTGAGAACTTAGGAAGCTCTTCTTTCAGTTTTGCATCATTCCCGTCAGAAACAGGTTGTAGACTTCTTGTGCTAAAACTGTAGCCTGTACCAGGGAAAGGTTTGGAAGCGGCAGAAGGTAATTTATTCTGGCAGCTTTCTGGGAGCCATCCTGTGGATATGCAAAGGCACTCCTGGGAAAGCCTATTCTGCTGGTCCTCATGCTCTGGAAGGAGGAAGTAGAGACCTACCTAAGTGCTTCTGTTCCCTTCCTTAAGAGACCTGTGTTACTGGCAGTGCAAGCCATTTATACTTCTCCAGAGTGAAGCAATGATGAGTTTGCACATGTAGTGCATTAAAAGTGAGGTTTCTTGCATTTGGATGCCAAGGGAAAGGTTGCTGCAAGCCAGTTGTACTGGTGGAGTTTCTGAGCAGCTGCTTGCTACCCCAGAAACACAGATTGAGAGGTGAGGAGCTCTGCAATCTGGAAGCAGCTTTGCACAGCTACTGGCTGAAACCAAAGACATGGAACAGAATTCTGCTTTCAAGATTCTAATCTTCTTTTTCAACAGCTAAGTCTGTTGCTGTCATGTTTTGATGATAATGACATCAGAGGGCAATCAGTAACTTGGTCAGAAAAGGGACAGAAATGTTGAGAAGAGCCAGTTCTGATGAATGCTGTGTGGAAGATAGGAGAGGTCTTAGGCCATTAGTGATGACTGATGCTATAGGAGAAGCATCTCAATGATGTGTTAAAGGAATACATTAGGGTACAATATGAAGCCCCTCTAGACCAGAGAAATTGATCACCCAATTTCCTTCAAAGGTCTCCTTTTCACCTAGCCAGGAAGACTTGATGGGAATCCCTGTCAAGTCTCCACTTGATATCCAGTGCTTAAATGTTGCTGGATGGTTTCATCTGCAGACATTATCAGACTGGGAGTGGCAACGTTTTGGCTGTTAGTGAAAAGGAAAGCTTGTTACTAGTATTAGGCTCCTTTTAGTTGGGAGAATAGGTTGTTTTGAGCTGGCTGACTTTAGAAGAGTATTTCAGAGGTATTTAGAGAAGCACAAGGCAAGGTCATGATCAATTTCAAGGCAATTATTTCATGATTTAAGCCAGCAGGAGAGCCTAATGTGCAACCCATTTTCCTTTGTGTGCTTGAATAAAAATGAACCATTGAGAAGCACAGGCTGGAGTTTCTGATGGCTCCTGTAAATAAATCATCTCAGCTGTCAGTGGCACCCAGAGCCTTGCAAAGGAGAAGATCACTTTTCTTTTGCACTAAAGGTTAAAATAAAGTCCTGGAGATGCTGAGTGGAAGCTTTCCTGAAGCATTTCTATGGACTGCCATGGCTCTGCCATCATCCGTTCTGCCTTGCGAGGTGGATTCAGAGCTAGGAGACAGGGAATATTTATTCTGTATGGATTTGATTTCCTAGTTGGTCAGAGAAAGGTGGACTTTGCCCAGCCAGTGGGGCATCTTTGCTTGCTTAATGCACAGGGCCTTGGTGCTCGGGAAACGTTGTGGAAGGTATCTGTGCCCAGCTCCTGCAGTCAGCACAGAATTCAGAGGCTGTGCAATGGTTTTCAGATTCCTGTCATAAGGTGTAACAGTTATTTTGTGGCTGTCTTCCTGTTCACATCAGAAGCTCTCCTCTTCTTGATTCCTTCTCTGTTTTTAGCAGTTAGCTTAGTTCCATCCTAACATCACACTGCCAGGAACAGACATTCATTGCCCTTCCTCACAGGCTTGGATTTCTCTGTTTTCTTGTAAGCTGGTGTGTTCCATTCAGTATCTTGGACATCCCAGATACCAATGGATTAACCTATAATGTCCAAGGATTGTAAAGGCTTTGCTTCTTGTGGTGCAGTTGAACTAAAGGTGTTATTTAGCTGATAAGTTTCACTTGATCTGCCTGTTTCACCCTGTATTAGATTTTATTGCCTTAAGACCACTGGCTTTCATGAAATCAGAAGAAGCTGGTGTCTTATTTGTGGTACATTGCATAACTTGAGGAGCTGAGTCTATTTAAGAGATTGATGCAGCACATAAAGCTGTATCTGGTGCACATAATAACATCTGATAGGACATGAGGTACAAGTTTGGTATATAAGCTCTGAGCCATTTACATTTTCCCTAAGAAAGAAGCACAGGAAAATCCTGCTTTTTAGCCCCTGCCTGATGTTTTACCATCACTCTGTCTTCAGCTCATTTGGCATGCCTTACACAATGATATCATTGGAGCAATCAAATAGTATCTTCTAAATTAATAGTATCTTAAGTATCTAAATGAATAGTATCTTAAGGGGGCCTACAAGAAAGCTGGTGAGGGACTTTTTAGGGTGTCAGGTAGTGAGAGGACTAGGAGGAATGGGAAAAAATAGAAATGGGTAGATTCAGATTGATTGTGAGGAAGAAGTTTTTCACCATGAGGGTGGTGAGACACTGGGACAGGTTGCCCAGGGAGGTGGTAGAAGCCTCATCCCTAGAGGTTTTTAAGATGGATGTGGCTCTGGGCAACCTGATCTAGTGTGAGGTGTCCCTGCCCATGGTGGGGGGTTTAGAACTGGATGATCCTTGAGGTCCCTTCCAAGCCTAACAATTCTATGGTTCTATGACATACTAAATCTGAAGGATACTAAGGGTTTGTATCTTCCATTATAGCTTCCTTAATAGTTTTGTATTTTCTTCTTTTGAACCAAACATCACCTTTAAAAACCCACGTTGTAGATGGCTTAGGGACTTGGTGAAGACATTGGGGCATAACCTGAGCAAAAGCAGAGTTTCTGTCTGGTCATTCCATCACTACAGAGCTGAAAGAGAGAAGTTTGGACTAGGAATCAGTAGAAAAATGATCCAGATGTTTCACAGAACAAAAGCAATATACAAAAGCTGATCCTGTCCCAATAGAGATATTTCTTTCAGCAGGAGCTAAGAGCCTCCATTTTATTTGTCAAAAACCTGTTTGAAAACCATATGTTGATTGCTGCAATGACTGCTCAGAATGCCTTTAACCTGATTTTATGTGGGGGTTATATGCCCTCAAGAATTCTATTACAAATACAACACCTCTGTATACCAAGTCATAGTACAGGAGTGCATTGCTGCCTGTCTTGCAGCTTGGAGAGGCAGGTAACTTGAAAAGTTTCCAGTGCAGGCCAGATTATGTTTGAATCCTCCTTCAGCAGCAGTGCAACTCATGCATGACTTTAACCTACCATTCACTGCTGGTGTCCCATGGCTTCCTAAAGAACTAATAACAAGGTCATAGAATTGTTAGGGTTGGAAGGGACCTCAAGGATCATCTAGTTCCAACCTCCCTGCCATGGGCAGGGGCACCTCCCACTAGATCAGGTTGCTCTCAGCCACATCCAAACCTGGCCTTGACTTGACAGGTTTGGGTGACAAGAGGTTGTATAGAGAAGGCTTTGTTTAGAGTAAGCTTTTTTAATTGTTTTTATTTTTTCTGTCCATGTCAAATCAAATCTTCTGTGAATAGCAAGAAGTTTGATCTAGGAGCTGTTTTGCTCTTTTATTTATGAAATGCTTGCTTCAGGGGTGTTTGAGAGGGCAGCTGTGAGACTGACAATCATGTATACATGTTGTTCAATGTTGATTTAAGATCTTTGCCTGATTGCAGAAGTGATATGGCTACTTTCCCCTTTCATTAACAGCTGTCTTGTTTTTTCTTGCCACATCTAGCCTAGGTAATATCACATCTGTAGAAGTCAGTATAATAATGACATTATGTATGTACATTATTATTTAACCATTGCTCTCCAGGGCATAGTTAGGTCAGTCCTATTTTATTGAGAGTTTCTGTAGGCTGTTACAATCTGTTCTGTGGAGAAAACCCTGCAAATCAGCATTTTCTTGGTATTTCCAGTAGCAATGCTGTTGTATGGGGACAGTAGTGACAGCATCTCTAAATAACAAGATCCTGTAGGTATTGCAGGAAATAACACACGAAGAAAATGCAGCTAAAACACTGAATAAGTGAATGCTCTCTATAGCAGTTATTATTGCAGAGTTTTTCAAGTCATCTAGCATGAGAGTCACCGATGAATTTATGCCTGCAAATGCAAACAATATGAACCTGCACTGGTGTCCTCTGGGAACCTGTCACATGCATATTGTGTGCTGCCTTGAATTATTTTGTATATGTATGAACTAGGCAGCAAATTGTGCTTAAGGATAAATGATTGCTGGTTTGGATGTTGTTTGGGTTTGTTTTTTCCTGAGAACTGCCCCAAAAGAAGGATGAAATTGGAAGTTGTATGCAATCATGTTTCACCACTACACAATGATCTAAACCCTGAAATGCATAAATCTTCTTTTGGATGCTATTTAGTCAGAATGACCTCCCTGAGTATTCCTGCTAGCAAAATGCCTTTATAAATCAAATACAATTTATACTGACATTGATGTGGTGAACAGCATTTTGTAGATCTCTTCTCAAATACTTTTCACTCACCATTTTCTCAGAGGCCCCAAACACAAAGAGAAGGTGACACAAGGAATCCTGGCACTGTTTGCCCCCATTTCATACCACTGTCCAGACTCTCTTAAGACATTTGTGTGCTGAACACCATGCTCAGGTTAGTTTAATTGCAGCAATCATTTGTGCTGACCTGTACCAGGTAAAATCCTTTCCAGGCCATGATGTCATCTGTTAAGGCAGGTCATGTAACCTAGAATATGAATATCAGGTTATTTTTCCCTTAATTTTCTGTCTCCCGTGTTCACTTAATGATTTTGTTGCTTTAATGCATTGCAAATGTAGAGATCTCTTTTTTCCCCAAAATAGATTGAAACTATCCAAACACAATTGTCTTTAGCCACTGACTATCACAAGCTGTTTCATTATCACTTGTGCAAGTGTAGCCAAACAGCAGCTAAGAAGTTAAATATTATGGGTAAATTGTGAGGAAAGGATGAAGATAAAATCTTGATGAAGTTCCCTGGGAGAGCAGTGTGAGGGTTTCTGGAGATCAGATTTTCCTCTTGCATTTATAATATTTATTTAGTGGGTTGACCACTTCACATCAGACATGAGGCAATTTGGGAGGTGGTGAAGTCACCATCATTGGAGGTGTTTAGGAGGAGGAGACTGGATGGGGTGCTTGGTTGCATGGTTTAGTTGATTAGGTGGTGTTGGATGACAGGTTGGACATGATGATCTTAAAGGTCTCTTCCAACCTGGTTTATTCTGTTCTATGTGCTTTGTTTTCAGCAAGTTCAGACAACACAGCTGAGAATCTGTCCCTCTCAAATGCTTAGAATTAAGTATTTAATTCCCTAAGGTGCTCTAACAGTAGTTAGAGAAGGAGCATTGCTAATGAACAAATCCATGTTTATGTGTATTGGAGTTACACTGTTCTTGTTGTTGTTGTTGTTTTATACATGAATGAAGTACTAGATAAAGGCTTTAAATTATGAGTCCTAACTGTAGACTGTGAGGTCCACAAAGAATCTGTGAAGAAGACTTTCATGTTAGATTTTAACCACAGTTACACAAAAGTGAGAAAAGCAATTGATAAATTGTCAGGAATAGTATCACAGTATCAGTCAGGGTTGGAAGGGACCACAAGGATCAGCTAGTTCCAACCCCCCTGCCATGGGCAGGGACACCTCACACTAGATCAGCCTGCCCAGAGCCTCATCCAGCCTGGGCTTAAACACCTCCAGGGATGGGGCCTCGACCACCTCCCTGGACAACCCATTCCAGGGTTTCACCACTCTCATGGGGAAGAACTTCCTCCTCACATCCAGCCTGAATCTCCCCACCTCCAGCTTCATCCCCTTCCCCCTAGTCCTATCACTACCTGAGATCCTGAGAAGTCCTTCCCCAGCCTTCCTGTAGGCCCTCTTCAGATACTGGAAGGCCACAATGAGGTCACCTCGGAGCCTTCTCTTCTCCAGCCTGAACAGCCCCAACTCCCTCAGTCTGTCCTCACAGGAGAGGTGCTCCAGCCCTCTGCTCATCCTTGTGGCCCTTCTCTGGACACCTTCCAGCACCTCCAGATCCCTCTTGTAATAGGTGCTCCAGAACTGGAGGCAGAACTCCAGGTGGGGTCTCCCCAGGGCTGAGCAGAGGGGGAGGATCACCTCCCTTGCTCTGCTGGCCACACTTCTCCTGATGCAGCCCAGGATCTGATTGGCTTTGCGGGCTGCAAGTGCACATTGAGAGCTCCTGTTGAGCTTTTTGTCCACCAGCACCCCCAAGGCTCTCTCCTCAGGGCTGCTTTCCAGCCAGTCCCTCCCCAGCCTGGATTTGTGCCTGGGATTGCCTCGACCCAGCTGCAGGACCCTGCCCTTGGTCTTGTTGAACCTCCTGAGGTTGGCTTGTGCCCACCTCTCCAGCCTGTCAAGGTCCCTCTGGATGGCCTCCCTTCCCTCCAGCTGTCTGCTGCACCACACAGCTTGGTGTCATCATCAAACTTCCTGAGGGTGCACTCAATGCCACTGTCCATGGCAGCCACACAGATGTTGAACAAGCCTGGTCCCAGTACTGATCCCTGAGGAACTCCACTTGTCCCTGGCCTCCACTGGGACATGGACCCATTGCCAGCCACTCTTTGGGTGCAGCCATCAAGCCAGTTCCTTATCCATGTAGTGGTCACCCATCACACCCATGTGTCACCAGCCTGGAGACCAGGATGTGGTGCGGGACAGTGTCGAAGGCTTTGCTCAGCTCCAGGTAAATGACATCAGTTGCTCTCCCCTCAGCTATTAATTTTGTCACCTGCTCACAGAAGGCCACCAGGTTGGTCAGGCAGGATTTGCCCTTGGCAAAGCCATGCTGACTGTTCCCAATCACCTCTTCACTATTCTTCTGAGCCAGCAGTGCCTCCAGGAGGATCTGCTCCATGATCTTTCCGGGCACAGAGGTGAGACTGAGTGGCCTGGAGTTCCCTGGTTCCTCCTTCTTACCCTGTTTGAAGATGGGGGCAGTGTTTCCCCTTTTCCAGTCTGTGGGGACTGCCCCAGACTGCCATGACTTTTGAAATAGAATAGAGAGGGGTTTAGCAACCTCCTCTGCCAGTTCTCTCAGCACCCGTGGGTGTATCCCGTCGGGTCCCATGGACTTGAACACTTCCAGGTTCTTCAGGTGATCACCAACCTGATCTTCACTTACCATGGGCAGTTCTTCCTCCCTGTCCCTGGCATTGTCTTCCATAACATCAGGAGTGTGGCTAGAGGCCCTTGCAGTGAAGACTGAGGTAAAGAAGTTATTAAGTACCTCAGCCTTTTCCTCATCACTTGTGGCCATGTCACCAGTTTCCTTTCTGAGGGGGCCCACACCTTCCCTAGGCTTCTTCTTCCCATTCATATACCTGTAGAAGTTCTTAGTGTTCCCTTTAATCTCCCTGGCTAGATTCAATTCAAACTCTGCTTTGGCTTTCCTAACCAGGACTCTTGCTGCTGGGGCAGCTTCCTTATCTCCCCCCTGTTCTACCTGTCCTTCTCTCCACTGCCTGTAGAGTTTCCTTTTAAGTCATAGTGTGTCCAGTAGCTCCTTGCCCATCCAGGCAGGCCTCCTAGCATTCTTACCTGCTTTTCTCTTTGTTGGTATACAGAGCTCCTGGACACAGAGGAGGTGGTCCTTGAATACTGACCAGCTGTCCTGGGTCCCTCTTCCCTCCAGGGCTTTGTCCCAGGACACTTTGGCTAGCAGATCCCTGAAGCCATCAAAGTCTGCACGCCTAAAGCCTAGGGTCGTGAGCTTGGAATACTTCCTCCTGATTGCCCTGAGGAGCTTCAATTCAACTGCTTCATGGTCACTGCAGCCAAGGCTGTCTCTGAGCCTCACATTGCTTACCAGCCCTTCCCTGTTGGTGAGAACAAGGTCCAGCATAGCACCATTTCTTGTTGGTTCCTCTACCATTTGGAGGAGGAAGTTGTCTCCTATGCAGCCGAGGAACATCCTGGATTGCTGGTGCCTTGCTGTGCTGTCCCTCCAGCAGATGTCCGGGTGGTTGAAATCCCCCATGAGGACCAGGGCTTGTGACCTGGAAGCTGCTTCTATTTGCCTGTGGAGGGCCTCATCTGCTTGGATCTGCTGGTCAGGTAAATCTGTACTCCAAAGGAAAGCATTTTGCTATCTTAAGTCATATCTTTCAATAGCTCATGAAACTTGTGTCACATAGAAACCTTTCTTTAATGATTCAGGTACATAGTTTCTATACCTCAGCTGAGTGTTTAGCTTGGATTGCTGATTGGTAGCCTCTTTCCTTCTAGCTTTTGATTGTATGTTTTGCTCTTTTTAGAAGTTAAGTGCTTAGGTAAGGATTATAGGTAGGGTTTTATATTCCTAAACCAGAGCAAATGGAGCAGAGTTCAATGTCATGGTATTGCCAACTGCTGGCCTTTGACATTTCCATGGCTTTTCTGTCCATGGAAATTGATCTTTCTTTGCATTACTTTAATAAATGCAGATAGCACATCCCTCTCAAGACTCAGCCAAACTAAACAGTAACTAATGGCATCCTTTAAACCAGTTTTGCATGTCTTAGATTTCAATACAAGTGTAACTTCTTGATCTGCAGCATGCCAAAACATATTGAGTGACATCCTAATAATCTGAAACTGTTTTCCTCTTCATTCAAATGAGTCCAAACACTTTGTAGCTATATATGTGTGTGTGTTTATGCACAAATAAATGTGTGTATAGGCCACTGAGGTCTTCAAAACTAGGCCATGCTGGATGCAGGCTGCATCAGTGTCAGAAACTCTACTAGTGATACAGTAGTAGCAGGCCTTGGGCAGCATTATTACCACATTTATGTTCAGGCACAGCTGTTACTATCACATCTCGGTAGAGAGAGAGAAGTCTTGTACTTTGTTCTCCCAACTCTACATCCCTTTCTAAACCTGCACAATCCTTTCTGGTGCTGAAGGCAAATCTTGTTGCCCAACCCACAAGCCAGTACTGTTCTTTCCCCAGCAACAGTTTGGATGAATAGATGTTCCTCTGAGGTCCCTGGACGGAAGAAGTAAGGAGAAATGTTGAAGCATAAGGGAAGGCAGGAGAGTGAGAGACAATAGGAAAGTTAGGGGAAGGGATCTCAGCCTTGGGGACAGTCCAGAACAAAAATGATGTTGTGTATGAACTGATTTCACAGATCACTGCTGTGAGAGAGAGGTAAGGGAAAACTTCATGTGCTCCAACCACAGCTTTGTGCCATTTCTGCACAAGTGAAGATGGGTTACCATCAGGTGGAGGCTTGATGCCAAAGGTGGGATTGGAGCAAATTGGATGGAAATTATCAGCTCCCACCCAGCCCTGCCCCCTCCAAATCTCCCCCCACCCCCCAAAAAAAAACCAAAAGGTGAAGGACTAAATGGGTAGATTTTTTTTTCACCTAGTTAGCAGGAAGCAATCTGTTGAAATGATTCTTGGAGCACTCCAAAGGGGTTTTGGCATGGTGCCTTGGGAACCTGGGTGAGGTACATGTATCCTTGAAGGAGTGAGAAGAAAACTGTACACACCAGGATTTCCATGGCTCACCTAGTGATAGTAAGTTATTAGCTGTCACCACTGGGGCACAGAGCACTGGAGAGGTTGTGGAGTCTCCTTCTCTGGAGACTTTCAAACCCCCTCTGGATGTGTTCTGTGCAACCTGTGTTAGATTCTGTGTCCTGCTCTGGCAGGGGGGTGTTGAACTTGATGATCTTCAGAGGTCCATTCCAACCCCTAACATCCTGTGATCCTGTGGTTATGTCTTTGTTCAGAGTAAAAACCAGCCCAAAGGTGAAACTGCTCCAGGGTGTTATGTGGATGGAGAATGGCAGAACAGCTCAGCTGGTACCACCCTCTTTGGTGATAGTTTTGAGGCTGTTGGTTGATCTGGTCACAAGTGATTGATATTTCTTTCTCGTTTTGAAACCCTTTTTTCCCCTCTAGTGTTCCCCTGAGAATAACATAACAACATGCACAGGATTGCTCTGTCAGCAGAGTGTGTTCTGACTTTGCTTCCCATCTCCCTGAGAGCCATATGCACAGGATTGCTCTGTCAGCAGAGTGTGTTCTGACTTTGCTTCCCATCTCCCTGAGAGCCATGTGCACAGGATTGCTCTGTCAGCAGAGTGTGTTCTGACTTTGCTTCCCATCTACCTGAGAGCCATATGCACAGGATTGCTCTGTCAGCAGAGTGTGTTCTGACTTTGCTTCCCATCTACCTGAGAGCCATATGCACAGGATTGCTCTGTCAGCAGAGTGTGTTCTGACTTTGCTTCCCATCTCCCTGAGAGCCATATGCTTTCAGTAGCAGTGAGAGAGTTAAATTTCACAGTACTGAAGGATGCTGGACTTGGAAAATTAATCACAGGCTATCATAATTATTGATATTTAGCAGGTGAAAAATCTGCCCAGGCCACTGTTATTGCAGCAGACATAAATGTCACAGGATAAACTGCTGCTGTGCCCTGTCACTCCTGCCATGGACATGTAGATAGAGATCCTCAGTGGGACTGCGGGACGTGTAAATATCCTGCCCGGTGTGGCTGGGACTAGCCTTGGCTCCACTGGGATGTGCTGTCAGGTGAGGGGTGTAAAAGCTTAGCAAATTACTGGGAACCTTCAGACCTTGCCTGAGGCTCTGGGCCTGGAAACAGGAGTGGGTGTTCTCTGCTTGGTTAGTGTCAATATCCACCTCCCTTTAAAATATTAACGCAACAAAATACAGATTTGAACACAGTGTGAAGGGAAGTGTCTCCTAAAGGAACAGGAGATGTTCATGAGCCCTCTGCAAGGGCTCTAACTTAGGATGCTTATCATCTTTTAGTGTCTGGTTGTGGCTCTTCTTAAATGCATAGACCTTTCAGAATTCAAAGGACTATTTTCCTTTCCTTTCTGATGTGGCCTTCTTTCTCCCCACATACCCTGAGCCATCAACTTTCATTCTCTGCTGTGCTCCTGGAAAACATGAAGGCCAGGATCTGAGAATAGGTTTTTTTCCTCAATTAAAACCAGAAAGCAGGCAAGTGAAAATAATCTGAAGATTTCAAGAAGCTGCATGGGGGAAAAAAAGTAAGAGTCACATATCTTGTGTGCAGACAGTGACAGTCTAGTAAGTAAGATCATGGTTTCTTACTTAATTATACCTGTGTGAAAGAATCGAGTGTTGCACACAGGTATCATTTAATAAGCATGCAGGCGTGTCTGCAGCCTTTTGATCCCCCATTGGCAACACTTTACACCCCCACTCTCTACACAAGGGTGCATAGGCTTCCTGCGGCTGTAAGGAGCCACCCCAGGGGCACCCCCAAACCTACTTTTCTGCCGTGGCTTTCTCCCCGGAGGCAGGGTCTGGTGGGGACCGGGGCGGTGCGGAGCGGGGCCGGGGCGGTGCGGAACGGGGCCGGGGCTGGCCGCGCTGCTCGCCGCGCTGCCACTGGGGCTATCTTTGTACCATTCCTCATCCAGCAGCAGGGTTCTCGGCGGTTAGAGCGAGCCGTGCATCCAGGAGCCAAAACAGATGACCCCCCTCCATCCCCCCCTCCCCACACACACTCACACGCACACACACACGCACCCCTCGGGGCACCGTCGCGGCGCCGAGATCACCCGCCGGACATCAAGCGAAAGGGATTCGTCTGGAGGGCAATTTCGGCTCGGGGGAGATCTATTGGATTAGTAGGATCATCTGCTTGCGGACGGAGAGAAGGAGCGTTTGATCATTTCTATTGCTTGCCTGATGGTCGGATTTAAATGGAGGTGGCTCGGCACGGATGAGGCTGAATTCCGGATGGGGATTTCCAGCTCCCCGCTCCCCTCGCCCCGATCCGAGGAAAGGGGAGAAAAGTATAGAAAAATGGATCTAATTGGGAAGTGTCCGGGGCACGATTGGGAAACCTCCAGCTCGCAGCGGCTGGGAGCGAGCCGGAGAAGGCGAATCCAGGGAATTCCAGTTTCAGCTGCGGCTGCAGAACAGCGGCCGTGAACTGGTAACTCCTTTGATGCTCTCGGCGTGCGGGGCGAGCCCGAGCCGGGATGGAGGGAGGCGGTCGGGATGGAAGGGGGCAGCCCGGGGTGCTGAGCCACCCCCCACCCCCCTCCAGCCCCGAACAGGGCAGGGCGGCTGCGGGGCCGGGGCTCGGGGCTGAGCCCGGGGACGCTTTGCGGTTCCGGTTTGGGATCCGTGTGTGAATGTGCGTGCGTGTCCGCGGGCAGGGAGATGCCACTGAAGCTGCTGCAACCGGCCCGGGGTGCGGGGGCTGCGCGGGGGCTGCGCGGCTGCGGCGGCGAGCCCGAGCTGTGCCTCGGGGGACCTGCGGGAGGCAGGAATCGCTGCGGGGAGGGGTGGGGGGTGGGTGGGGGGAGCAGGGTCTTGGGAGGAGATTCGCGCACACACACACACAGAGCCCCGCACACGCACACCCCACATCCCCACAAGCGCGGTCCGCCCGCTGGCTCCTGCCCCCGCCGCCGCCGCCCGAGCGAACTTTTCCTGCCCCGCTGCCCCCGGGCAGGCCGGGCCCAGCTCTCGCCTTCGGCCCGGGCACGGAGCTGCGCGGTCGATGCCGCCTCCTCCGCGCAGTGCCGAGGCTCTCTGAGGCTGCCATGCCTTTCCCCTTTCCCTTCTTCAGACATCTTCTCGCCTGGCTGTAAAGTCCGGGTTTGTCTCTCCCCTCCCCGTTCCTCTCTTCCTGACGATCGCACTCGAGCCTCATCTTCACTTGCTGAAGGAAAATCAGTTTTCAACAGGTTTAATTAAAATTAATCAGTCAAATTACTTAATATTAATTGACTTATAATTACAGCCAGAAAGTTACCTTGGAATCAGAGGAAAGGATATTACCTCGGCTCGTTTGAAGGATTCATGTGGCTCTACAGCAATGACATTAACATAATTGTTTCAATACAAGAAGGAAGAGCTTGATTAAAGGGCTGCGTTCCTGCTGCTTCAGGGGACACAATCTGGGCAAGCTCTTTTCTCCTGTAAATGTGCTGAGCTTTGTAAGGAATCCCATTTGAGTTTGACGCTGGTTTTGCTTGCTGGAAGGCCAGTTTATTTCGGCTCTAACAACTGTGATATTAAAAAGCCACCAGCATACAATGGAAACATATCTTATGGCAGTTATCAATACCAAAGGGAATGTGATTAGGTGTTCTGTACATTTGAAATGAAGAGGATGATTTTTTCCCCTCCCCAGCATGAATTGTTGTAGGAAATATTTCTTTCCAGCACAGGCATCCACAGTGGCAATATTTCCATTTCTCCATAGCCTTAGTGGGCTCAGGCAGTGCTGGTAAATTCACAAAGATAATTGAGATCTGAAACCATCAATGCCCAAACCAACTTTTTTGTACTTCCTTCAGACCTAAGGGTCCTTTTAGGCTTGTTTATTTTTTCCAGCAGCAGTGTGTTTGATGCAGCTACAGAGCATTGCTGCTGGTGACAGAGCAGCACTGGGATCCTTGGGACCTTTTCTCCTACTTGTTTCCTGTTTTCCATTGGCTTAGTTGAAACAAAGGACACTTATGAAATGGCATGTCTGTTATTGCAGGCACCTGACAAGTGAGAGACTCATGGATGATAGAAATGAACGTTTAAAACTAGATCCCATGATTCAGGGCCCTGAGTTTCAAAGCTCCTGATTTCCATTGGCTGCACTGAGACTTGTGTGGGCTCAGCAGCTGTAACACGCAGCCCACTGCTGCAGCTTTGGAACTGCAGACTGGGAGCCAAAAGCTGAGTAGCCATGTTTGAAAGTGCTGGTTGGGTGTTTGGTTTGCTGTGGGCTTGTTTGGGTTTAGTTCTTTATTTTCATTATTGTTTCTCTTTCTGTTTTTCCCTTCCTTCTTCATTCCTGGTGCACACTGCTGGGTTAAAGAGGAGCACTTCTTAGTTCCTTTTGATAAGTGACACTGCTTTGCTTAGACTCCAGCTACAGACTGCAGCAACCTTCCACAGCCAGTGCTGCAGTAAATCATTAGAGGGTCTTTAGGTGCATATAAAGAGATCCCATTTATTCTGCATACTTCATGTGAATCATATGCAGACTGTGGGAAGAAAAAGGAGCCTGAGGATAATCATACTGAGTGTGCTGGGAAGCAGGATTTGGCTGAACACCTCTGTTTTGTGATGAACTGAAGTAGCAACGAAAGCCATCAGAGAGTGCTCAGGCTGTTGAAGGCAGTAAGTTGTGTAGAAGCGAGAACAAGAGCAGTCGTCCTGCTGCTGCTTTTGTTGTCTCACCCCCTTTTCTAGGGTGTGATAAGAAGATAATATCCTAGCTGTTGGTACTTAAACACCCTTAGCAAAGTGGGTTTGCTCTGGATTCTTTGGCTGGAGGTGGAGCAGTCTGCTGCAGGAGGGTTATTTACAGACTGGGACAGAGCTGTAGGCAGATAAATTGATTTGCAAGTGAAGGGAGGATTTGAACGTGGTAATGGCGGGAGTTTTAGTGTTGTATTAGTTTGCATATTGAATAGGCACTGGCACACACACAAGCATAAAGCACTCTGATTGTTCAGATGGAGTCTGGGGAGAAGAGAAGGAAGCAGAGGCTTAGGTGTGGTCTCAGTTCGTAATGGATTGGCTTGCCTGTATTGAAAGCAAAGAGACGTTCCTTTCTACTAGAGATGTGGAGCTGTGTTACAGATCCTTGGCTAGCTCTGAATGATTTGTTTGATGTCATATTTATTATAGTGTTTTTTAATCACATAAAAAACCCACACCACAAACTACTGACAAATTAAATAGTGAACAAGAAGGACAAAAAAAGAGACAGACATTCTCTGACAGAAAGTGATGAATGACAAATGCTGGCATTACATGCTCCAGAATGACTATTGAATTGTCAAAAGTACGAGGGGAAATGATCTTGACTCCTTGGTGACTCAGCTCCATGTTTCCAACCTGCCTCTGAAGCAGGAGGAGCCTTATGTTCTGAATGGGTTGGATGCAGAGGAAGGCTTCCCCAGCTCCTCTGGGGGCAGCTGGAGCTCAGCGCCGGTGACAACAGCGCTGAGGAGAAGCTGCACCTCGCGGCTGCTGCCCTCCAGCACAGTGTGAGCTGGCTCTGCCTCTGGCTCCAGCACCTGCCAAGAGAAGAGGGAAGAGCCACTGAGCAGAGCCCAGAGAGCCAGGCTGAGCAGGCAGCCTCCAGCAGCAGCCACACCCAGGGGCCACCAAGGCCATCCCCAGGCCTCAGCCCCCAGAGAGGGCAGCAGGAGAGCCTACTGCTGGAGGCTGGGGGTCACCTGCTGGCCAAAGCCACCAGCGCTGCAAACACAGCCCTGGGGACTGCCCCTGGCTCCCAGGGCCTGACCTTGCTTTTCCTGGCCCCTAGAAACCCAGCAGCCTCTCCTGCAGGAGTCAGTTTCCCTCCTGGAGCTCTGGGGCTGGAGCAGCCCAAGAAGGAGCAGCTCCAGCAGCTCCTTTTCCTTCCTGTCCTAGGAGCAAGGATTTCCCAGAGAGAAGTCTCCTGTGGGGCATCAGCCACGCTGCTGGGGGCTGGGAAAGGGCACTGGGGGCTGGGAACCAACTCCTTTGGGAAGTCTCTGAGTGCTGTCCCTCTGCTGGGCAAGAAGCTTTGGGGCCCAGGTCTGACACTGGCTCAGCAGCTGGGGCAGAGGCAGCAGCCAAGAGCAGTGTGTTGGACAAGCAGGAAAGGCAGAGCAGGAGCTGCTGCTGAGATCCCCCCAGCAGAGAGCCCACAGCCAACAGCAGAGGAGGGTTGGGTTGGTAAAGACCTGGATGCCTGTGGAGGCCAAGCATCAGCCCTCTTCTCCAGAGGCCTGGCCAGCTCTGCTGCCCTGCTTGGTGCAGACAAGGCTCAGAGCTCAGCCCCAAGGGGCCAGGGAGCTGCTCAGCACACACAGCAGAGTGCTGCTGCTGCTGCTCTGCACCCCAAAGCAAGCAGCAGGGGCTTGAACTCCTTGGGAGTGCAAAGGCACTGAACCAGAGAGAGAGATCTGCCCTCCAGGGAATGGAGACCTGCTCAGTGCTGACCAACAGCTCAAGTGGAGGGCAGGGGGTGGGAGGCAAGGGGCTGGGGCCAGACTCTGCTCAGTGGTGCCCAGGGACAGACAAAGGGCAATGGGCACAAACTGGCACCCAGGAGGAGAAGAGGCTTTGGGGTGAGGGTGCTGGAGGCCTGGAGCAGGCTGGCCAGAGGGGTTGTGCAATCTCCTTCTCTGCACAGCTCCCCACCCCCCCTGGCCCCTGTGCTGCTGGGCAAGCTGCTGGGGGTGCCCTGCTTGAGCAGGGGCTTGGACTGGCTGAGCTCCAGAGGGCCCTTCCAAGCTGCAGCAGGCTGGGCAAATGTGTTCAAAACTGTGAGCTCCCATCCAACACAGGCTGCAACACTTCAGCTCTTGGCTTAGGCTTTGCCTGTGGCCAAAGCCTCTCTTGTCAGAGACTTCCCCACCTTGGCTGAGCCCTCAGAGCCCCCAGCAGCCTCCTCCCCTCTCACACACTCTGCTGCTTCCCCTCAGGGATGGAGTCACTGCCAGGAGGAAGAGCAGCTCTTGGCCAGCAGAGAGGGAGATCTGCTGCCAGCAGCAGCTCCTCTTGGGGCAGCTCAGGGAGCTTTGGCTGCTGTGCTTCTCACCTTCTTCTTGAGAGGCCAGCTGGCACCTGGGGCCCTGGTGGTATCCACCCACTTGAGGGTGCCCAGGCGGTCGTCCCAGTCAGGGACCTCCTCTGGGGGCAGCTGGAAGCAGATCCTGGACAGGAGACACCTCACAGGGTGCCTCTGGAAGGTGACCTCCACTGCTGACTGCAAGGTGACTGTAATATCTTTGGCACAGCCAGCATGCAGGTGCCCCACCTAGGGAGAAGCAGAGAGCCAAGACCAACCTGGGATCACTGCCAAGGCCAGGCAGGCTGTGGGTGTGGGGAGCAGCAGTGCCAGGAGCAGCTCTGTGAGGAGAGGCTGAAAGCCCTGGGGCTGTTGAGCCTGGAGAAGAGCAGCCCCAGAGAGGTTCTCTCAAAGCTTAGCAAGAGCTAAAGGGGAGGGCACAAGAGGCTGGGGCCAGGCTCTGCTCAGTGGTGCCCAGGGACAGGACAAGGAGCAGTGGGCACAGACTGGACCCCAGGAGGTTCCATGTGAAGAGGAGGAGAAAGTTGTTTGGTGTGAGGGTGCTGGAGGCCTGGAGCAGGCTGCCCAGAGAGGTTGTGGAGTCTGCTGGTGTGGAGAGCTTCCAACCCCCCCTGGGCACTGTGCTGCTGGGCAAGCTGCTGTGGGTGCCCTGCTGGAGCAGGGGCTTGGACTGATGATGCCCAGAGGTCCCTTCCAACCCCAGCATGCTGGGACTGTGTGAAACTGCATCTGACTGAGTATTCATCTGGGCTTTGCTAGGGAGGAACAGCACCACAGGATGCCACCTCCCACAGCATGGAGCCTCTTCTGGCCCCAGCAAACCAGGGAGGGCATCTCCTGGGTGGCACTGAAAGGAGCTCTCACTGCTCCCTGGTGGCTCCCCAGTAGCTCCTGGGAAGCTGCCAGGCAGGGGGTGAGCAGCAGGGGGGCAGAGACAGCCAGGCAGGGGCTGGGCAACAGAGGGGCAGAGACAGCCAGGCAGGGGGTGGGCAGCAGGGGGGCAGAGACAGCCAGGCAGGGGCTGGGCAGCAGGGGGGCAGAGACAGCCAGGCAGGGGCTGGGCAGCAGGGGGGCAGAGACAGCCAGGCAGGGGCTGGGCAGCAGGGGGGCAGAGACAGCCAGGCAGGGGGTGGGCAGCAGGGGGGCAGAGACAGCCAGGCAGGGGGTGGGCAGCAGGGGGGCAGAGACAGCCAGGCAGGGGGTGGGCAGCAGAGGGGCAGAGACAGCCAGGCAGGGGCTGGGCAGCAGGGGGGCAGAGACAGCCAGGCAGGGGCTGGGCAGCAGGGGGGCAGAGACAGCCAGGCAGGGGGTGGGCAGCAGGGGGGCAGAGACAGCCAGGCAGGGGCTGGGCAGCAGGGGGGCAGAGACAGCCAGGCAGGGGCTGGGCAGCAGGGGGGCAGAGACAGCCAGGCAGGGGGTGGGCAGCAGGGGGGCAGAGACAGCCAGGCAGGGGGTGGGCAGCAGGGGGGCAGAGACAGCCAGGCAGGGGGTGGGCAGCAGGGGGGCAGAGACAGCCAGGCAGGGGGTGAGCAGCAGGGGGGCAGAGACAGCCAGGCAGGGGGTGGGCAGCAGGGGGGCAGAGACAGCCAGGCAGGGGGTGGGCAGCAGGGGGGCAGAGACAGCCAGGCAGGGGCTGGGCAGCAGGGGGGCAGAGACAGCCAGGCAGGGGGTGGGCAGCAGGGGGGCAGAGACAGCCAGGCAGGGGCTGGGCAGCAGGGGGGCAGAGACAGCCAGGCAGGGGCTGGGCAGCAGGGGGGCAGAGACAGCCAGGCAGGGGGTGGGCAGCAGGGGGGCAGAGACAGCCAGGCAGGGGCTGGGCAGCAGGGGGGCAGAGACAGCCAGGCAGGGGCTGGGCAGCAGGGGGGCAGAGACAGCCAGGCAGGGGGTGGGCAGCAGGGGGGCAGAGACAGCCAGGCTCACCTGGGGGCAGAAGTGGAAGGGGGCCTCAGGCAGCCACTGGAAGCGCAGGGCCTGCTCCCTGCTGCGGTTGGTGAGGCTGAAGGTCACGGAGCAGGGGGTGCCCAGGGCACAGGCCCCAAACTGGATGTGGTGCCCTGGGGCAGCTGTTGGCAGGGAGAGAGAAAGGTCTCAGTGTGCAGGCAGACCCAGCTGCCCCCTTACCCCACAGCCACTCAGGGCTCTGCCTTCTCCAAGCCTTCCTTCCTCGGGCACCTGCAGCCCAGGACGTGGCTGGGCCTGGGCTGTGAGCTCAGGGGGCAGCTCCTGGGCAGACTTTCACCCTCTGCACCTTCTCTGCAGGGCTGCTCTGGGCCCAGCATGGAGCCCTGAGGGACACCCCTCGTCCCCAGTCTCCATCTGGACATTGCTGATCACTGCCCTCTGGCTGTGAGCAATTCCTTAGCCAGCAGCAGTCCACCCCCAGAGGACACAGAGGATCAGCTGTGCTCTGCACAGCACCCCGGGGGCTGGCAGGCCTCCTTGCAGAGGTCCTCAGCCCAAAGCTGCTCTCTGGGAGCCCTCCCTGCTGGCCTGCAAGCTCCTGCCTGGGCAGGCCAGCTTCCCTGGGGCTGCCAAGCAAGGCTGCTCTGCAGGCTCCAGCAGGGGACAGCAGCTGGCTGCTAAATCTGGGCCAGCCCTGCGCCGGCACAGCCTGAGCCCAGCCCTGGAGATTCCTGTGCCCTGCTCCGGCCTGGCAGCCTCTCCTCTTACCCTCCAGGCTGTCCTCCTCCAGGCTGCTCTCAGGGAGGTTCTCCTCCTCCCTGTCTGCCACCAGCCCCTGGATGTTGTCCAGGCTGAAGTCCTCCTGGCAGCCTGCCCCCAGCAGCCTGATGGTGCTGGCCCCAGCAGGGTTGTCCAGCACTGCCAGCTGCAGCTTCCCTTCCAGGCGTTGGGGCAGGCTGGCTCTGAAGAGCACCTCCAGTTCTGCTGCCTGCCCACACTGCAGGAGCAGGGAAGCAGTGTGGAGCTTCCTCTCTGCACAGAGATGGACAGCAGGGACAGGTGAGGCACTGCAAACATTGCCATGCTGCACAAGAGGGAGCCCAGCTCCAAGCCCAGCTGCCTCTAGGCACAGCCTGCCTCACCAATGCTCCCAGACCTTCCTCCCAGGCTCACAAGGCTGGGACCCCAGCAGCAATCTCCCTGCTGCTTGCTCTCAGCTCAGCTCAGCACTCAGCTCTGGCTCAAGCTGCAGCCAGCCAGCTCCTGCCTTCAGCAGAGCTGACCCAGAGAGTGCCTTGGGCTTTGGCTGGCTGGCTGTGGGCTCAGGGGCTGCCTCCTGCCAGGCTGGGGACTCCCCACCTGCAGCAGCAGAGAGCTCAGATGCTCCACTGAGGTGCTGACAGCCCCCCAGGACTCAAGCCCCCATGTCCAGAGGAAGAGAAACACTTCCCAGAGCTTGCCAGAAGGAAAGCAACCCTGCAGAGAGTCCCTCTGCAAGAGCCCAGAGAGCCCCAGGACACAGCCCAGGGCCAGCAGCTGGTTGCTGCTTGGCCAAGCCAGCAGCAGGAGAGCAATTCTCCCTGGGGGGGTGAGCACATCTCATGCTCCAGGACTTCACCTTCTCCAGCAGAGTCCTCCATGCCCACAGCCTGGTAGAGGCACTTGGTGCTGGGCCTGGCTTTCAAGAAGAAAGCTCCCTCCTCATCCAGCAGGTCCAGCAGCACCTGGGAAAAGAGCAGGAGCACACTGGGGTGGGCACAGCATGGCCCAGGGCCTGAGCCCACGCTGCTGCTGTCCCACCACAGGGAGCCCAGGGTGCTGCCCCCCTTCCAACACAGCTCTGAGCACAAGGCTGGAGTGAAACCAGACCAAAGCCAAGGCTCCACAGCCCCTGGGAGCTGATGGAAACAGCAGCAGGCAGGACAGGAGGGCCCAAAGTGAGGAGCACAAGGGGACTAAGCCACAAGTGAGGCTCAGCAGAGCCTGGTAAAGCAGGAGCAGAGCCAAGCCAGTGCCAGCAGGACTGGAGGATGACCTCCAGCCCAGCCAAAAGGGGAGAAGGGAGCCTGGGGAAGCCCTGCCCCTCCAAAGCCTCTCTCAGAGGAACTCCCTTCCTGGCAAGCAGAAGGCAGCCAGGGGCTTCCAGCAGACTTTCTGAGGCCCCTTCCCAGGCTGTTCCCTGAGGCAGGGAGCAAGGAAGCAGCACAAGCCCCAGGGCTGGCTCAGGAGCGGCAAGGCCAGCAGCAGCCGAGGCCAAGGAGAGGAGGACACAAGGGAAGGGCTGAGGGCACCTTCCTGGAGGCAGCTGCTGGCAACAGGCCTCTGCCCACTGCTTTGCCACAGCAGAGGCTCAGGAGGTCGTCCTCCTGCCACAGAGGGGCTCTGAGCACAAGCCAAGGCTTTCCTTTGGGCTCCAAGGGCACCTGCAGAGCCGTGGGGCACCTGCCCACCCCCCCGGCTGCGCTGGGCCCTCTCCTCCCCAGCAGCAGCCTTGTTCCCCGAGCAGAGTTCCCTCAGCAGCTGCTCACCTGGGCAGGGACAGGGCCAGAGTTCTGCAGGACCAGGGGCAGCTTCTCCCAGGCCCCCAGGGGCAGCTTCCTGAAGAGCAGCAGGGGGTTCCCTCTCCTGTCCCTCCGCGCCGGGCGCAGGACCCTCACCTCCGGCACCTTCCCCTCGCCGCTGACCTCGAAGCTCAGGCTCTGTGCTCTGCCTGCTGCAGGGCTGCAGGAGAGGGGCAGCAGAGCCATTGCTCACTTGGCCAGCAGGGAGGCCAGGGCCAGCTGCTGCCCTTGCCCTGCCTGGGGCTCCTGGCCCCCAGGACACAGCTCCCCCTGGCTCCTCTCCTCCCGCAGCAGGAGCGGAGCGGCAGGAAGTGGCCAAGCCAGAGGCACAACTCAGTGACCCCAGCAGGGAGCTGATCTCCAAGGAGCTGCTCCTCAGGGCAGCAAGCTGCTGGACCTGGCCCCAGCTCAGCCACTCAAGGGCTGGGCCAGGGCAGGGCAGGCCCAGGCCACACAGGGGGCCCAGGGCAGAGGAGCTGAGCTCTGTCAGAGGGGAGCCAATGGCTCCTTCAGCACCAGAGCTCTTCGTGCCCCCCAGGAGATCCAGCAGATCACCTCCTCAGCACAGCAGCAAGGAGGCAGCAAGGGCAGCTGCCTCGGGGCACAGAGCCACTGCAGCCAATCCTTTGTCCTTGGCAAGCTCCAGCTCAGCTGGAGCTGCACAGCTCCACTGCTGCCCGAGTCCCCCACCCCCTGCTGGCTCCTCGGGCTCACAGAAGCCTGCAATGCTTTGCCTTGGAAGGGACCTTGGAAGCTCATCCAGCCCAAGCCCCTGCAGGCAGCAGGGACAGCTGCAGCTCCAGCAGCTTGCTGAGAGCCACAACCAACCTGAGCTGCAGTGGTGCTGAGCAGGGGGCAGCTCCCACCTCTCTGGGCAGCCTGGGTCAATGTCCCACTGCCCTCACAGTCCCTGCTGCAGGCTGCAGCAGGACATTGCCTTCCCTGCTGTGCTGGAGCTCAGAGCCACAGCTGCTGACTTCCCTGCAGCATCCCTGTGGGCAGCAGAGGCTGAGAGCCCTGGGGCTGCTGAGCCTGGAGAAGAGCAGCCCCAGAGGGGATCTTGAGTGGGAGGCTGCCCAGAGAGCTTGGGGAGTCTCCTCTGCAGAGAGTCCAACCCCCCCTGCACCCTGGGGCCCTGGGCAAGCTGCTGTGGGTGCCCTGCTCAGGCAGGGGGGTTGGGCTGGCTGAGCCCCAGAGGTCCCTTCCAAACCCCTCCCTGCTGGGGTGCTAAGCACTCTGCCCAAGGCCACTCCAAGAGCCAGAAGCTGTCAGGAAGCTCCCTCCCGAGCTCTCCTGAGGTGACTTACCTTCTCTGAGCATCAAGGCAGGCCTCAAAGGTGCACTGGTACCTCTGCACCTTCTGTGGGCTGAAGGTGACAGTGGCAAAGGCCTGGGAGCAGCTGGGCACACACAGCTGGGCAGGATCCACCTGGAACACCTGGCCAGGGCGGCTCTTCAGCTTGGGGGAGCCAAGAGAGGAGGCTTAGGAGGAAGCTCCTCCCCAGGTGCTGCTGCCTCAGCCATGCATGGATGAGGAGGAGCAGCCCCAGGCAGTCTGGCCCCCTGCCTGTTGCCTTGGACAGGCTCCTTCCATCTCAGGGGGTAACCCCAAGCAGTGCTGAGCCAGGGGGCAAGCCCAAACCATGGCCCTCAGCACCACAGCTCCACAGCTTTGAAACCCCCCTGCAGATGCCTTGGGCAGCCTGGGCCAGGCCTTGAGAAGCCTCCAGGGGAGGAAATTGCTCCTCGTGTCCAACCTAACCCTCCCCTGGCACAACCTGAGGCCATGGCCTCTTGTCCCAGCACTTGCTCCCTGGGAGAAGAGGCTGAGCCCCCCCCAAAAGGCTCTGCTGGGAGCCCTGGCTCAAAGTTGAGGGCAAGCTCCTCCTCTCTCTGTGCTTCCAGGAGAGGCTCACAAGGCCCCAGCTCTCCCCCCAAGCACCCAGGGGCCTTGAGCTAAAGCCTTGCCTGGGACACGCTGAATGCAGCCCAGCTGTCAGCTGAGCTGGCCTAGCCTGGGCAAGAGGAAGCCATGAGGCTGGGGAAGAGGGCAGCTGTCAGGCAGGCTGCAGAGTGCCCAAGGCCTCCTGTCCCTACCTTCCTGGGGCTGGCTTTGATGGAGAGCAGCACATCACAGGGGACTCTGTTCCTGTTGCAGATGCTGAAGCGCGCCGTGGCCCGCTGCCCCACCAGCACGTCAGGGAAGAGGAACTTCCTCTGGTCGGTGAGGAACACTCCCTGCTGCTCCTGCCCTCTCTGCAGGCCTGGGCAGAGGTTGCTGCTGCTGCAGATCTGGTGCCCCTCAAAGATGGCCTCGATGTCATCGACCACGAAGGCTGCGAGCGGAGCAGAGCAGAGGGAGGGCTGAGCAAGGAGAAGCTTCCTGCTGAGCTGCCCCTGGGGCCCCCTGGGGGCCTCTCCCGCCCTTGGAGAAGCCCTTTCTGCCCAGGCAGCTGCCAAAGCCAGCCCTGGCTAGGGGAGCTGCCTGTCAGGAGGGAGCTCAGGCACCCTGAGCACCAAAGGCTTTCTTCTGCTCCTTCCATGCAGCCCTCCCAGCCTCTCCCACTGCTGGAGCTGACAAGAACCTGCGAGGAGGCTGAGAGGGGAGCTCGGGCTCAGGCTGGCTGCTCTCTGCCAGGACTGAGGTTGGGTGCTGAGCAGCAGCAGCCTGGCCCCAGGGAGCTGTGGGCAGCACCTACCTGGAAGGCAGGACTCGGCCAGCAGGGTGTAGGGGATGCCAAGAGGGTTGTCCCTGGGGTCCCTGTGGCTGATGTCGATGAGCAGCTGCTCCTGGCATGGCCCTGGCGGCCCCGCGGCGCAATCCACTCTCACCAGCTGCTGCTCCCCAGCAAGGATGCAGCCAAAGGCAGGGGACACAGTGAACATGCCCAGGGTGAGGCCAGCCTGCAGAGAGAGAGCCAGCAGAGGCTGATGGCCAACAGCCTCCCCCTCAGCCTCCCAGCAAGGAGGACTCCAGGCCTCGGCCTGCAGCTGGGCCCAGGGCAGGCAGGGAGGACTCCGTGGCCCAGAGCACAGCCCAGGAGGGGAGAAAGAAGCCAAGCAGAGGTGCAGGCCCAGCATGCAGAGCGTGTCCCACGCCATGGGGACAAGCCCCCAGCCTGGGCACAGTGTGGAGGAGCCTGTGCTGGGCAGCAGCAGCCACTCACCTGCCTGCAGCTCAGCCTGGCTGCAGCAGAGGTTCCCTCCAAGCTCTGCCTCCGCTGGGCCTGGGAGGACTTCCTTTGGGGTGCACCAGAGGGGAGAGCAGAGAACATCCCTCAGGCTGAGCTCCTCCTGCCCCCCTGCAAAGCCAAAGCTTCCTCCCCCTGCAGGAAAGTCCTCCTGCTCTTCGTGCCCCCTGCACCACCTGTGCCTGCAGCTGATGGACAGATGGGCTCCAGCCCCAGGGCCAGGAGGATCCCCAGGAGGATCCTGGGGCCTCTTTCTACACCCTGCTCACAAGCCAGTTGCACAGGCAGGCAATAAGCCAGGGCTCACAGGAGATGGACTTGCTTGGCTGGAAGGGACCTTGCAGATCATCCAGTCCAGCCCTGAGCCCAGCACTACCAGGGCACCACTGTTCCATGGCCCTCAGCAGCAGCTTTGAAAGCCCTCCAGGGACAGGGACAGGGACTCCACCACTGGCCTGGGCAGCCTGGGCCAGGCCTTGACAACCTTCCAGGGGAAGAAGTTCTTCCTCATGGCCACCCTAACCCTCCCCTGGCACAACCTGAGGCCTTTTCCTCTTCTCCTGTCGCTTGGGAGAAATCACCAAGCCCCACCTGGCTCCAAGCTCCCTGCAGGGAGTTGGAGAGAGCCAGAAGGGCTCCCCTGAGCCTCCTCTTCTCCAGGCTGAAGCCCTCCCCCAGCTCCCTCAGCTGCTCCTCACAGCCCATGTGCTCCAGGCCCCTCAGCAGCCCTCTTGCCCTGCTCTGGCCACACTCCAGCCCCTCAATGGCCTGGGAGCCAGGAAGCCAAAGCCGAGGCCAGGAGGCACAGCGCAGCCTGGTTGTGTGTCCTGCCTGCCACAGCCCAGCCCTGCTGTGGGGCCCCCTCCAGCAGGAAGGCTGCTGCAGGCCTTCTCTCACCCTTTCTCTGTGGGCTCAGCTGCCCCCTGCTCTGCTCTGCAGATGAGGAACTGGAAGGGCAGGAGGCCTGTGTTGTGCAGCAGGAAGCTGCAGGCTCTCCTGGTGCCGCTGGCCATGGCCCCGCAGTCGAGCAGCGCCGCAGGGCTGATGCTGTACTGGCTGAGCACAGCTCTGGCTGAGAGCCTCACTGGGATGCTGGCCATGGGCTCCCCTCCTGCACGCAGGCTGGGCTCCAGCACCTGCAAGCAGAGAGCGGCCTCTGTCCTGGCAGCACAGCCCAGCCGCCCAGCAACTCCTGCCCTGCTTGGGAGGCCTCCTCCAGAGCTGCATTTCCAGCCTCTCTGCCCAGCCTGGAAGGCCTTGGAAGAGTCATTGCTCAACCTCCCTGCAGGCCCTCAGCAGCTGCTCAGCTGAGCAGCACCACAGCAGGTGCTCCAGAGCCCCAGACAGCCTGCCCTGCAATGCTCCCAGGGATGGGGCAGCTACCCCCTCTCTGCCCAGCCTGGGCCAGGCTCTCTCCCCCCTCAGTGTCAAACATTTCCTCCTGCTCCTCCTCTCCAGCCTCAATCTCCCTCTTCTACTTCCAAAGCATCAGCCCTGGGCAAAAGTCTGGCCCCAGCTTTCTTCCTGGCCCCTCCAGGCCCTGGCAGGCAGGAAGGAGCACAGCTGCTGTCTGAAAGCCTTTGCTGTGCACAGAGGAGAGAAGAGTCCCCAGCTGAAGCTCTCCTTCCAGCAGAGCCATGTCCTCCTGCCCCCCTCAGCCCGGCTGTGCTCACCCTGCCCGCCCCAGGCAGCTCACCTGGCACAGCAGCACGGCTTTGTCCTCAATGCTGAGCTCCCTCTGAGGGTGGAAGAGCAGCTGGACAGCGACAGGGCGCTCAGAGAGAGGCAGCAGGCCCTGCTGGGGCTGCACAGTGAAGTGGGAGGCCAGGTCCTGGGTGCTGGGGCCTGCGGGACGCAGCCTGAACCTGGGCAGGGAAGGAAGGAGGAAGGGAGGAGAAGATCTCTGCAGTGAGCAGCCCAGGGGCCAGCAGCACAGCCAGCACTGGGCATGGCACCAGTGACAAGCAACAAAAGGCAAGAGGCCAGCCCCAGCTCCTGGCAGAGCCAGGCAGTGCTGAGTGCTGCCAGCTGCCCTCCACCCCCAGGCTTTTCATCCTGCTCTAAAGAGTCTCCTGAAGAGAAAGGACTTGGCCCTGGAAGGAGGGCAACAGAGCTCAGCAGGGACTGGCCTCGACTTCAGGGGCACAGAACCCTGGAACCCAGCATGGAGGGGTTGGAAGGGACCTCTGGGCATCATCAGTCCAAGCCCCTGCTCCAGCAGGGCACCCACAGCAGCTTGCCCAGCAGCACAGTGCCCAGGGGGGGTTGGAAGCTCTCCACACCAGCAGACTCCACAACCTCTCTGGGCAGCCTGCTCCAGGCCTCCAGCACCCTCACACCAAACAACTTTCTCCTCCTCTTCACATGCAACCTCCTGGGCTCCACTTTGTGCCCACTGCCCCTTGTCCTGTCCCAGGGCACCACTGAGCAGAGCCTGGCCCCAGCCTCTTGCCCCCCACAGCTCCTTTAGCTCTTGCTGAGCATTGCTCAGCTCCCCTCTGGGGCTGCTCTTCTCCAGGCTCTCAGCCCCAGGGCTCTCAGCCTTTGCTCCTCACAGAGCTGCTCCAGGCCCCTCAGCATCTCTCTAGTCTCTGCTGGACTCTCCCCAGCAGTTCCCAGTCTCTCCTGAACTGGGGAGCCCAGACCTGGAGCCAGGACTCCAGATGTGCTCTCCCTAGGGCAGAGGAAAGGCAGAGGAGAATGTCCCCTGACCTGCTGGCCACACTCTTCTTCCTGCACCACAGAGCCCAGGGGCTGGGTCTCTCCTTCTGCTGCCTGCTGAGCTGTGAGCAACTGGGCTGTGGCTGGAGCCTGGAGCTCAGGACAGTGCCAGTGCTCACCCCCAGCAGGGCAACAGCCTCCAGCCATGCAGAGCAGCAGACTGCAGGCCTGGGCAGGTGGTGGCCCCAGGCACTCCCAGAGCAGGCAGCTGGACCAACCTGTATGCAAGCTTGCACTGCCCTTGGTTCCTCAGGGTCAGCACTTGCTTGGCACTCCCCAGGACGTTCAGGACTCCAAAGTCCAGGCAGCCCTCTGCACCTGCAGGACACCCCCAGAGCGAGGGAGGGAATGGGGAGGAGACAAACATTTGGAGATCTCAGCTGGGACCAAGCCCTGCTCAGCAACTTGCCAGCCTTGCAACTTTGCCCTGGCTCCTTTGCTGCCCTTTCTCTTCTTCTTGAGAGAGGAGCTGCAGGGCTTGGCAGCCAAGGAGCTCAGCCTCCACCTCCCTGCTTCCAAGCACAGATCCAACCACTTGATGTGCTGTGCTGAGCCCTCAGCAGCTGCCAGCTGCTTCTGCACACCCCTGCTGCTCCAAAGCCCCCACATCAAACCAACAGGAAGGGGCACACTTCAAGGGCCAGAGATGAGAGAGGCAAAGCTCTGTGTGGCCTGACAGGGCTTTACTCCACACAGCTGGCAAGAGGCCTGTGTCATGGATCCGTGCCAGACTGCACTGCTGTCCCCTCCCCTCCCATCCCCACTCCCATCCCCTCCCATCCCCACTCCCATCCCCTCCCATCCCCACTCCCATCCCCACTCCCATCCCCACTCCCCTCCCCTCCCCTCCCCCCTTGCCAAGGCCATGCAATCCATCTGAACTCCTCTGCTCTGGGGCCAGCCACTGACCTTCAGGCAGGGTGATGTTCAGAGCAACTTCGTAGGCCTCGGCCAGGACCTGGATGTTCTCCACCTGCACCACACCCTGGACATTTTCTGCATCTGAAACCTGAGGCACCAAGAAACAAACCCTGCTGGAGTCCTTCTCCTCAGTGTTTCTGGCAGGCACCACCTGAGGAGCTCTTGTCTCCAGCAGCTGTGTGTAAAGCCCCTGGGAGGCACCCACAAGGTGTCCCAGAGCAGGTGGCAATGACACCCAACTCTCTCTCTCAGCACACAGCAGCCTCCCTGCAAGGCAGCCTCTCAACCACAGGCAGCAAAACCCAGGCAGAGATTTCTTTGCTCTGCCTTAAGAGCCTGAGCAGGAGACTCCACAAGCTCTCTGGGCAGCCAGCTGCAGGGCTCCAGCAGCCTCACCAGACAGATGCTGGAACCTCCTGGCTTCTGCTTTCTGCCCATTGCCCCTCGGCCTGTTGCTGGGCACTGCTGCCAAAGCCTGGCCCCAGCCTCTTGCCCCCCACCCTTCAGCCCTTGCTCAGCACTGAGAGCTTGCCAAGCAGCATCCTCCAGCCAGGGGCTCTTGCTGCTAAGGGCCCAGGCAAGGTGGGGACAAAGGCATCTGCTGAGGGCTCCTCCTTGGGCCTTCAGGCACAGGCTGCAGGGCCCAGAGCACTCTGCCCAGCGCTGCCAGGCAGGGCCCTGCGCCCTCACCTCCAAGCGGATCTTCTTCTCCACGCTCAGAGGCTTGCTGGCCCTGAAGCACAGCTGCACGGCCAGCTCCGAGCGGGGCCCGACCGTGCCCTGGCTCTGCGACACCCAGAAGCTCTGGCCGAGGCTCTCCAGCCCGCTGAGCCTCCAGGCCACCGGCAGGGGGCAGCTGTTCCGCAGCAGCAGCATCCTGCTCTGCTCCCTGCAGAGACACCAAGGCTCCGTGCCAGCTGCTGGGGGGCACAGCGGCAGCCCTGCCGCCGGCAGCAGCCCTCCCCGCGGCGCTGAAACCAGCCTTCGGGCTCGGCTCTTTGCCACAAGCCCCAGAGGCCAGGCCCTGGGGCAGAGCCGGCCGGCAGAAGGGGATGCCACGGGAGGCAGAGCCAGAGCAGCTCCTCCGCTCCCTCTGCACCAGCAGGGGAGATGCAAATGCAGCGGGGGCAGCAGCGCTGGGGGCTGCCCTGGCACCTCCAAGGCAGCAAGGAAGGCTGAGCAAGAGGCTGGCAAGTGCTGGCAGCCAGAGGGCTGCTGGCCAGGCTCCCATCTCAGCAGCCACACGGCAAGGGGAGGGGAAGGCAAGTTGCAGCAGAGCCACCCCCGGCACAGCGCCCCTGGCCTGACTGACCTGTGCAGAAGCACCCTGGCGAAATGCAGCTGCCTGGGGCTGACCTCCAGCTTCACCTGCACCCCCTGGCAGCACAGCTGGAAGACCACTGGCTCTGGGTTGTCCTTGATGCGGCAGATGAGGCTGTCCTCCACCAGGCCAACTGCAGTGGGGTAGGCCCAGACGCTCAGCTCCTGGCCCCAGCCCCGCAAAGAGAAACACAGAAGAGCCTCCAGTGAGCAGGAGCAACGGCTCCTGGCCTCTGCTGCTGCTGCTGCTGCTGCTGCTCCCACCTGCCTGGCCCCTACCTGCTTCTCATGAGGCTGCAGCTTCATGCTGGCAGGCTCCAAGAGGAAGGTGCCCCTGCTGCCACCCCGCTCCCAGGAGAAGTGCACCTCTGCCTCCCAGGGGCTGACGTTGCGGATGGAGAGCTGCTCGCGGTTGCCAGCCTGCAGCACAGCCTTGGACCTGGCCACAGAAGGGGCAAAGGCTGCAGGGCAGCTCCAACAAGCAGCCTCAGAGAAAGCCTCACCTCCAGGGGCACTTTGCATGCTGCCTGCCTTCATTCCCAGCTTCCCTCAGTGCCCAGCCCACACTTGCTGCCTCCATCCCAGAGCTGTGCACAGGCCACCTCCAGAGGCCTTCTGCACACCAGGACCCCAAAGGTGCCTGCACAAAGAGCAGCACAGCAGGCACCTGGATTCCTCCCCTCCTCTGCTGGCTTGCCTTCCCTGCAGGCTTCCCAGAAAGGCTGGGACAGGAGGTTTGAAAGAGCTCAGCTCCTCTCTTCCACAGCAGCCAGGAGACTGCCTTGGCCCAGCTCCTGGCTGAGCCTGAGGCTGAGGGGGGGATTCCCAAGAGGAGTCCCAGCGTTAACAAATGCCTCTTGGCTCGGGGCTGGGACAGAGTGTGGAGAGGAAAGGGCAAAAAGGGCAATTCCTCAGCCTGGCCAAATCCTCTCCTGGCTTTTAAACACTTGGAACTGCACTTCCCTGGGGGGTCCAAATGCCACCAGCTCTCCAGAGCCCCCCTGCAGACAAAACTTCATTCCTAACCCTGAAAGCAGGGAAAGAGGGAAGTGAAGAGCAGGAAGATGGCAGCAGCTCCAGGGACAAGACTCTGAGGCCAGACTTGATCCAGCAGTGAGGATCAGGGAAGTGGAAAGCCCATTTCTCCTGCTCTGCAGGTGTCTGTGTTCCCTGCTGACAGCTCCAACCATCCTGGCTTGCTGACACTGCAGAGTCATGGAGGCTCTACAAACCATCAGCAGAGAAAGCCTTCCCTTCAGGCTGCCCACAGAGCTCCCAGCACTTGAAGTACCACCACAAAGCTGCTGAAGCTGAGATGGGGGCTGACAAGTGACCCCCAGCTGCCTTCAGGCTGCAGGCAGCATGTGGCTCTGGCCACCAAGGCAGCCCCCAGGCAGGAAGAGCAGCTCCATCCCTCCCCAGCTCCTCCAAGCCTCCTGTGCCTGCTAGGTGCTCAAGCTGCCAGAGCTGTGCTCCTCCAAAGCCACCAAAGCCCCAGCTCTCTGCCTGGGCCTGCCCTGAATCGTGCCCCTGGGAGCAGGTTCCTGAGAGCACAAGGTGCTGCAGATCCCTTCTCAACCCCCCCTGCATGCAAGCAGCACGGCTGGGCTGGGCAGCACCTACCGCTCCCTGGCCTTGCCACACAGCAGCGGCCCGAAGTGGAACACCCTGGTGCCCAGCACATACTCCTTGGAGAGGATGGCCTCAGCTGCCTTGCTCTGCCTGCAGCGAGGAAACACCTCCCTGGGCACAGGGAGTGAGGAGCTGTGAGATGCTCTGAGCACAACACCTGCTCCCAGAGCCCCCACTCTGAGCGCTGGCCGAGGCAGCAGCAGCGCTGCCCAGCTCCAAGCACAGCAAGAGATGCTGGGGGGCTGAGGGGCTGAGGGGCAGAGTCTCAGCTCTGAGCTCAGGGGCAGCAGAGCGGGATGGCCCCAGGGGCCAGCCTTACCGTGGCTCCTGGCTGATGGTGGGGTACAGGCAGCTGCCCCTGCAGTGCAGCTGGTAGGGGCGCTTGGTGCCCAGCAGCTCAAAGTGCAGCCTCTGCTCAAAGCTGCCCAGCAGCGCCGAGCTGAAGTGGACCTGCAGCACCACCTGGCCCTGGGCAGGCACTACCCAGCGGTAGCTGCTGCTCCTGGCAGGGAAAGAGGAACCTTCAGGCACTGCTGAGGAGCAAAGGAGAGCAGGAGGAGCTGGGCACTTGCTGGGGGGGAGCTGGGCTCAGCAGCCTCCTTGGCAAGCTGGCCCTGAAGCAGAGGGATCCCTCCTCCCCCACGGCTCACCTGGCACAGCTCTCTGGGGCTGGCACAGTGCCCGTGGGCCTTCGGCCCTCCTCAGAGGGATGGATGGAGGCTACCGTGGCTGACCTGCGCAGAGCTCTCCTGCCATCCCCAGAGCTCCGCTTCCTCCTCACAGCTTCCTGGCTGCTGGAGGCTTTTGCCCCCCTCCAGTGGCCTCTGCCTGGGGCTCCCTGCTCCTCTGAGAACTTCAGCCCAAAGGGAGAGAGCAAAGGGAAATGTGCCCTGAGAGCCAGCCCTGCAGGGGGGGCTCAGCAGAGCACAGGGGCAGCACCCCCTCAGGGGAGGCTCTCTCCCTCCCAGACTTGCCCTGTGCTCAGGGCAGAGAGCAGAGCTCTGTCTCTTCTGGACAGCCAGAAGGGATGGCTGCAGGCCTGGGGCCCTGGCACCTCTTCACTGCCCTTCCACTCTGAGCCTTTGCCACCCCCCCTGCCCCCAGCCAGCCCTGGCACCTTCACTGTGCGCACAGAAGCAGCCTCCTCTTCTGGCCCTGGGGCACCTTGTGGCAGGAGGACAAAGTGCTGGTTGGCCTCTGCCACAGGCAGCTCTCTCTTGGCTGGGTAGTGAGCCACAGAGTAGAAAGCAGTGGGGGGCAGGGGGGGCCCTGAGGGACCCAGGCCCAGCTCATCCAGGACCTAGGGCAGAAGAGCAAACCTCGGTCATGCTCCCGGCACCTCCATCCTCACCCCTCCTGAAAGACACTCAGCTGTTGGCCAGCTCTGATGGAGGGAGGTGGAGCACAGCCCCACCCCCAGCCCAGGCTGCTGGGCAGGCTCCAGAGCAGGGCCAGGGCCCACAGGGGGCACCTGCAGAGGAATCTCTGCTCTGAGTGGCTCAGCTGAAGGAAGCAGTGCCCTGGAGCTGGCCTGGCACCACCTTTCTCTCCAGACCGGGAGAGCAGCTGGCAGGCAGGAGGCCTGCACAGAGAGCACTCCCTGGCTGCCCCCAGCCAAGCCACAAGGCTGCTGTGGGGCAGCAGCAGCAGCCTGGGCAAGGCTCTGTGCCCTTGGCACCCGCTGGGACACAAGGCCCCAGGGCCCCCCCGGGGCAGGCTCCGGCGCTGAGCCTCGCGGGGCTCTACCTGCTCCGGCCTTGGCAGCCTCCTGCTCTCCAGGATGGTGCTCAGCACATCTGCACAGCTCAGCACCTCGATGTCTAGGCAGGGCACCCCGACTGCCTGGCCGCCGCCTGCCCCTGCTGCACCTTCCCCTTCCAGCTGGGCCAGCTTGCGCTCCCCCAGCCTCTTCTGGAGCTCCTTTCTAGACTTCTGCCTCCTGAGGCGGGGGGAAGGCTGCTGCTGGCCTGCTGGCTGCAGCACCCCCGGCTCTGCAGGGACACCCTGCACCCTGTCCCAGCAGGACAAGAGATGACCCACATGCTGCCGTGACGCCTCGTAGCTCTGGAACCGCAGGGCCAAGCTCTGCTCGCTCTGCTCCCCTGAGCAGCTGTCTGCCAGGCCCAGCTTGCTCTGCTGCTCTTCTTCTTCCCTGCCAGGTGCAGCAGAGGCTGAGCACTCCTGGGCACAGCCCTTCTCGGTCCTCCTCTTGGGGATGCTCTGCTGCCTGCCGGGGGCCTCCTTGCTGCTGCCGCTCGATGTCTTTGTGCTCTGGGCAGGAGGAGCAGGAGAAAGCCATCAGCATTTCCAAGCTGCAGGACACTGAAGATCTTGGCAAGAGCAGCCCAAGCCTCACCCCAGACCTGTGCTAGGTGCTCTACAAATCCCAGGCCAGAAGGCAGCTGGCACCCACTGGAGCTCCACTGAAACCCAAGGCCTCGGCGCCAGACCCACGAGGAGGCAGCAACTGAGGAGCTGCTCCAAGCCCAGCAGGGGACTCCAGAGGCCTCCTTCCTCCTGGGCAGGCCCTGGGGCTCCTTTCTGGGCTGCTCAGCACCCCTGGCTCTTTGGCAAGAGACACCTGGGCCCTGCTGCTGGCCCTGCTGCTCTCTCCTGCCAGACAGGCAGGAGCAGACCTCACTTCCCAGAGGGGACCTGGCTCAGGGCTGCAGGGCACAGGCAGGGCAGGGAGAAACGCTGGAGCAAAGCCATCCAGGCCTTCCCAGGGCATGCCTGCAGTTGTGTGGAGCCAGGACTCAGAGGCAGCCTGATCCCAGAAGAGCAGCTCAGCCACAGGGCCGTGGCAAAGCCCCCAGGGAAGCAGCAGCAGCAGGCAGCAGCTGCTGTCTCCCAGCACAGCCCCAAGCAGGAGCAGGCTGCCCAGCAGGGCCTGGGGCTGCTGGGCTCTCAGCAGTGCTGCAGCTCAGCAGCAAGGTGCCCAGGGCTCTTGCTCACACAGCCACCCACCTGCCTGACCAGGCTTCTCTTCCCTTTGCCTTTGCCCTGCTGCTCCAGCTCCTCTGCCTCCTTGCAGCGCTGCTGCTGCTCCTGCTGCTCTCTAGCCAGCTGCAGCCTGCAGCGAGGCAAAGGGAAAAGAGCTCTTGAGAGTCACCACCACAGCCCTGGGCTTCCTCAGCCCTTCTCCCTGGGCACAGCCTGCTCCTTCCAGAGCACAGTCACAGCACCCAGGGGCTGCAGGAGCTCCCCTCCTGCAAAACAGGAGTCCTGCTGGAGCCCAGCTGTGACCCAGGCAAACCTCTGCTCTCTGGCCTCACACAGCTGTGCCTCACACAGCCCCACAGCACATCCCCCCTGCTTGGGGGAGGGAGGGCTGAAGGGGATGGAACCGAGGCCACGAACTCAGAGAGCCTCCGAAGGGCGAGGGCAAGGCAAGCACAGAGCCCAGCTGCCTGCAGCAGGCTCTGAGCCCGAGGCCTCGGCACCAGCAGGAGCAGGAGATGTTCTCAGCCCCCAGCAGGAAGCTCTCTCCTCCGCCGGCAGCCAGGCAGGGGGAAGGCACCACCCCTGTGCCGCTCGGCATCGCCACTTTGGGGCTCTCCTCCGGACCCCCCCCGAGCTCAGCCCAGCTCCCCAGAGCAGGGACACCTCTCCGGGAGCCTGTGCTGGGCAGCTCCCCACAGAAGGCTTACAGACCTCTGCTTCCTCTGCCGCTGGAGCTGCCGGATCCTGCTCTCCAGCTGAGCTTGCTGCTGCTGCGGGAGGGCAGCAAACTCCTCCTCCCCCAGCTCCCAGAGCAGGGCTTCCTCCCTCCTGGCTGCAGCTTCCTGCTCCCGGCCTGCAGCAGGGGTCAGAGGAGAGAGCATCAGCAGAGCTGTGCTGGGGGAGCCGAGAGGAGCCCCAGCCCAGCCCCCTGCCGGCAGCTAGCAGGGAGCTCCCAGCCCTGCTCCCAGCTCCAGAGCCCCAAGCTAGCGCCAGGCTGGCAGCTCCTCTGCCTTGCTGGGCTCAGGCCCCAGCGTGGGGCACATCTGGCTGCTGCTCAGACACTGAGCCCCAGCAGCCTGCACTTGGGCCCCAGCTTCAGTGCTGCAGCCTGAGAGAAGTCTCCCAGCCTCAGCCCTGCTGTGCTGGCAGCAGGAAGGAGGCTGAAGGCTTCCTACAAACACCTCTCCCCAGCTGTGCTGTGAGCCAGCTCCACCTGGGCAGGGCTGAGGGCTGAGGGGAGAAGCCTTGGGAGGCAGGGAGATGAGGAGCCTCACCTGCCCGCTCCTCTGCAGCTGCCTGCCTGGCTTGCCAAGAGCCATAGTCCTGCAGCAGGTTGACAAAGTAGATGTGGGGTCGGTTTCCCACAGCCTGGAGCAGGCAGAGGAGAGCAGAGAGCGTGCTGCCTGCACAGAGGCTCTGCAGGCCATCAAACACCACTCCCTGGCAGCAGTCCCTCAGCTGTGGAGAAAGGCCAAGACAAAATCAGCTGTGCCCTGCCTGCAGCTCTGGGCCACTGGGTGAAGCCCCTTGGCAGAGGGCAGCAAGCAGCTGTCCCCAGCTCTGAGCTGTCCCCAGGGCCCTGCCAGCTGCTGGCATCTGCAGCTTCCCCCAAGGAGAAGAGAGCAGAATAGAACAGACCAGGCTGGAAGAGACCTTCAAGGTCATCACGTCCAGCCCCTCACCCAACACCACCTAATCAACCAACCCATGGCACCCAGCACCCTATCAAGTCTCCTCCTGAACAGCTCCAGGGATGGGGACTTCACCACCTCCCTGGGCAGCCCATTCCAATGGGCAATCACTCTCTCTGTGGAGAACCTCCAGCCTGAACCTCCCCTGGCACAGCCTGAGACTGTGTCCTCTTGTTCTGCTGCTGGGTGCCTGGGAGAAGAGACCAACCCCCATCTGGCTACAACCTCCCTTCAGGGAGTTGCAGAGAGCAAGAAGGTCTCCCCTGAGCCTCCTCTTCTCCAGGCTAAGCAACCCCAGCTCCCTCAGCCTCTCCTCACAGGGCTGTGTTCCAGACCCCTCCCCAGCTTTCTTGCCCTTCTCTGGACACCTTCCAGCAACTCAACCTCCTTCCTAACCTGAGGAGCCCAGAACTGGACACAGGACTCAAGGTGTGGCCTAACCAGTGCAGTGTACAGGGGCAGAATGACCTCCCTGCTCCTGCTGGCCACACTCTTCCTGATGAAGGCCAGGATGCCCTTGGCCCTCTTGGCCTCCTGGGCACACTGCAGGCTCATGTTCAGCCTACCATCAACCAGCACCCCCAGGTCCCTCTCTGCCTGGCTGCTCTCAGCCACTCTGACCCCAGCCTGTAGCACTGCCTGGGGTTGCTGTGGCCACTGTGCAGCACCTGGCACTTGGATGTGTTCAATCTCCTGCCCTTGGACTCTGCCCATCTGCCCAGCCTGTCCAGGTCCCTCTGCAGAGCCTCTCTGCCCTCCAGCAGATCAACTCCTGCCCCCAGCTGGGTGTCATCCCCAAATGTACTGAGCCCAGGAGCCCTCCAACAGCAGGACTCCTCCTCCTCTCCCAGCCCTCTCCAGCAGGAAGCTCTCCTTCCCCCCCTGGCCACGCACCTGCAGCCTCTCGGAGAGGATGGCCACCAGCAGCTCCTGGGGCAGCACACAGCTCCCCAGGCCCAGCTCTGCCACGCCGCTGCCCCTGGGGCTGAGCCGCAGCTGTGCCGGAGGCGCCGAGACCAGAGGAGAGCCAGAGGAGCCCTGGGGGTTGAACAGCAGCACACTGAACATCCCCAGAGCAGAAAGCCCCCTGGGAACCCCCTGAGCCATCCCAGCTGCTGGCCTTGGAGCTCTCACTAGCAAGAAACTCCAAGGCAAGCGTGGGCCAGAGGCTGCAGGGGACAAGCCTGCAGAGCACAGCCCTTGAGCAGCAGCCCCCAGCGCTGGCAGCAGCCCACAGCACAGGAAGGACAAGCAGGAGCTCAGGCCCAGGCAGCGTGGGGCCAGGAAGGGTCCTGCTGGGCCAGCCTGACCTTCAGCTGCCCAGGGCAGTGCTGCAGTCCCCACCCCTGAGGCACTGCAAAGCCACAGAGATGGGGTGCTGCGGGACAGGGTGCAGTGCTGAGCTGGCAGTGCTGGCTCAGCAGCTGCATTTGATCCTCCTTCAGCCCTGCCCCAGGCAACACAGCTCCCAAAGGGAAGGGAAAGGGCCCTGGCATCAGCCAGCGCAGGCCAGGCCTCACCTGGGAGCCTGAGGACTCTGCTGCAAGCTGTCTCACCACAGACATCTTCCTCTGGCCTGCCCCAGCTCTGGCCTGGCCTGGTGAGCTGAGGGAGTGCTGGCTGCCTCTGTCCCCAGGGCTGGGCTGGCTCAGGCTGCGGCTGAGCCTGGCCTTGGAGTAGCGTCGCCACCCCAGGGAGCCTGCAGAGGGCACAGAGGACTCAGGGGGCTGCTGTGGGGAGCAGCCAGGCACCTTCCAGAGCAGTGGGCACCCTGGCAGGGACAGTGCATTTGCAAGGCACAGAGCTCTGGATGCACTGCCCAACCTCTGCTGCCCATCTCCATGGAGCTAAGAGCTCCACGGGAGACAACCCCAGCAGGGAGCCAGAGCCTTCTTCCTGCCAGCAGCTTGCAGGCCAGGCAGCTTCCCAGCTGAGCACTGCAAAAGCAGCCCAAGCAGAGCCCAGCTGGTGGCCACAAGGGCCAGGCTGGAGCTAGCAGGCAAGAGAACAGCTCCGAGGAAGATGCTGGGGGCTGCTCCAGCCCCAGCAAAGGAAGCTGGGCAGAGGAGGCAGAGTGCCCCTGCCCGAGCCCTCGGGCTGCAGCCTGAGTGCCCAGAGAGGCTCTCGGAAGGGCTCTGCCCTGCTCCGTGCCGCAGCCCTGCTCCCCAAGCCCCCCGGGGCCGTGCCACTGCTCTGGAGCCGGCAGAGGCGCAGCGCCGGGGGCTCCCGCAGCGCCGCTCCGGGCCCAGCCTGGCTCCTTACGGCCATCCTGTGGCTGCTGCGGGCTCTGCTGGCTGCCGGCGCTGCACAGCTCCCGGGCTCGCCGCCCTGCCGCGCTGCTCCCGGCCGCCACGGCCTCGCTCACCACAGCGTCCAGGGACAGGCAGGCGGCGCCGTAGTGCTTGGCCAGGGCGGCCGCTGCCGACGTCTTGCCTGCAGAGAGAGGGAGGCTGCTTGGGGACCCCTGCGGCCGCAGGGCTTGCCGGGGACAGGCTCTGCCAGGCCCCCACGCAGCTGAGGGCTGCAGCCCACCTCAAGCCTGCGCCCAGGCTGCCGCTTCCAGCCCTGTGCCACCCCCGCTCGGACCCTGCCCTGCCCTGGGCTGCTTGCCCTTGCCTCGGGCAGCAGCTGGGCACAGCTCGGGGCTGGGGAGCGCTCCGCAAGGCAACGTGGAGCACGGCAGCCACCGTGGGGCCATGCGGCCACGGGAACAGGCTCACCCTCCTGGGGGGAACGAGAGCCCAGCTGCCTGGGCACAGGAGGAGCCACAGCCCTGGCAGCAGCTGCTGAGGGCCTGGGGCCAGCCCGGCAGAGCCGTGCCTCACCTCCCGGCACCTCAGCCGCTCAAGCCAGCGCCATGGGCCGCCAGGACACATCTCCCCTGCTTCCCCCCTCCTCACAGCCCAGGCTGCAGCTCAGCTACCTGCCAGGGGTGCCCCATGGACGATGACCACGATGCCCCTGCCCTGTGGGGCTGCAGCTCCTTCGGCAGACGCAGCGCTGCCCAGGGCCAGGACCCTATGGACTGGGCTGGCCTGCGGCTCTTCTGAGGCCTCCCTGGTGCCAGTGGTGCTTTGCTGATGCTCTGCTGTGCACACACAGGTACAAGAGTCAGCCTCCTGCCCTCCTCTCATCCTCCTCATCCTCACCAGCCCCTCGGCTCCCGGCAGAGGAGACTCTGCTCAAGCCAATGGCACACCCATGGGCTCGCCCTGCCCTTCCTCTCAAGCCTGTGCAGATCAGGCTCTGCCCTGGATGCTGCTCCAGGTGCCCACAAGTGGATGGGCTGGCAGAAAGAGGAGAGCAGAGCATGCAGCAACACCCAAACGGACTGAAGCCCGGTCTCCTGCCATGAACTGCCCACATGGCCCTCATGGGAGCGTGGTGCCAAGCTTGCTGAGCAAGAAGGGCAAAGCCAGAAAGGAGCATCTGAGACAGTCCCAAGGCAGAGGCTCCATCTGGGGCTCATCCAGGAGCTGGGTGCTTGAGGAATGGCACTGCAGCAGATGTGGCTGGGCTCTGAGTTCCCCAGAACAGCCCTCAGGAGGTCACCCAGAGCCTCCTCAGCTTGCAGTGCCAGAGAGGAGAGCAGCAGTGCTGCCCTGCCCAGCACAGCTTCCCCATCACCCTGATCCCAGCAGCTGCTGGGGCAAAGCTGAGGCTCATTTGGCAAAGCTGAGGCAAATTGCCCAGGCCTTTCACTTGGCCCTGCTCCCCCCTGCCAGGAGCCATCCTCATTGCTTCCCCAGGCAGGGCAGAGAGGAGCTGGCTTTGGTTGCACTGCTGGCTGTCCCAAGCCACAGTTTCACCAGGGCCTTGCTCCACCCAGCTGGGGCATGAGGACTGCTGGAGCCCCAGAGAATGAGGCCCTGGAGAGCTGGGGGCTGGGCTCCCTGCTGAGCCCCCACTCACGACAGCCGAGAGCAAAGCCTCACCCTCGTCCTGGGCTGTGGGCTGCTCAGGCTTGGCCTTGGCCTGCTGATCCTGCAGCCTTTTCTGGCCCCGAGACAGCTGCAGCAGCTCTGGAGGCAGCTGCTCCCCCGGGGCACGAGGAGGCAGCAGCAAGGTGCTGCGGCAGTCGAAGCCTTCCAGCGCCCTCAGGATCTGTGCATGGGGAGGAGAAACCACCCCTGGGAGGCACTGCTGGAGCTCCAGCCCGGCCCGGCCCCGCCCACAGCCCCAGCCCCAGCCCCAGCCCCAGCCCCAGCCCCAGCCCCAGCCCCAGCCCCCCCCAGCCCGCCCACAGCCCCGCCCACAGCCCCAGCCCCGCCCACAGCCCCAGCCACAGCCACAGCCACCCCCAGCCCGCCCCCGGCCCCGGCCCCAGCCCCAGCCCCAGCCCCAGCCCCGCCCACAGCCCCGCCCACAGCGCCAGCCCCAGCCCCAGCCCCAGCCCCAGCCCCAGCCCCAGCCCCAGCCCCAGCCACGGCCACGGCCACGGCCACAGCCCTGCCCACAGCCCCAGCCCCAGCCACCCCCAGCCCGCCCCCGGCCCCGGCCACAGCCACGGCCACAGCCACCCAGCCCGGCCCCAGCCCAGCCACAGCCACCCCCCCAGACCGGCCCTGGCCCCAGCCCCAGCCACAGCCACAGCCACCCCCCCGGCCCCGGCCAGCTTCCCCCTCTTGCCTTCCTCACAACTGCAGGACCAGCCAAGCCCCTCCACAGCCTGCCAGCAGAAGAGGCTAACTCTGAACCACCACCCCCCCAGGCTGTGCCCTGCCTCCTGTCTCCATCTCCCTGGCACAAGGCTGGGAACACTGCAGTGCCCTGAAGCTGCACAAGGTGGATGTGGGGAGCAGAGCTCCTCTCTTTACCTGCTCCTCAGCAAGGTACTGCAGGTCATACTCCAAGGAGTAGAACTCGATGGGGAAGCTGCAAGGGTTCTTCACCACCACTGTGCCCTGTGCCCCAGGGCTGGATGGCAGCACTGGCCCCAGCTCCAGCACTTCAGGCTGGAACTCCAGCCGTGGCTCCAGCCCACTGCCTGAGACCAGCAGCTGGAGGTGCTGGCTGCTGTGGCAGATGTGGATCTTCAGAGTGCTCCTGTAGAGCTTCTGAAAAGAGAGAAGGGCAGAAAGCTCCTCCATGAAGTGCCAGGGCCTCAAACTCACCCTGTGCCCCGAGGCCAGGGCTGGCAGTAGCACCTCTGAGCTGAATGGAGAGCAGAAAGCAGGACAAGGAGGGCTGCTTGGAAACTGGAAAAGGCAGAGTCAGGCTCAGGGAAGGGAGACACTTGGCATGCTGAGAGTGCTGAGCCCCTGGCCCAGGTTGCCCCACGGGGGAGATGCCCCACAGCAGCACAGGGCTTTGCCTTGCATTTTGGAGAGGGAACCTGGAGCAAAGAGCTGCTCAGCCTGAGCCTGCTCAGCATAGCCCAGGGCCCTCTGATCCCCCAGGAGCCAGGTGGGAGAGCTGCTGCTAGCCCAGGCTGGGCTGGGCAGAGGGACTCCCCAAAGGACTGGCCCTGCCAGGAGAGCAGAGCAGGCTGCTGGCTCAGGAGTGCTGCTGCCAGCAGCTGAACCTCTCCCTGCTCTCTGTGCACCTCCAGCTCTCCTCAGCTGCCCTGGAGCAGAGCTCCTTGGAGCCTGCCCCATCAGAGGAGGTCTTTCAGCACTCCCTCTCCCAGCAGCTCCACAAAAGGCTGCTGGCTCTGTGGAGCAAGGGCAGGGGCAGTGCTGGAGCACGGAGCTGTAACCTTTGCCCTCTGCAGGCTGCTGGCAATCTGCCTCTTGTGGGCAGCAGGAGTGCCCAGAGGTGGGAGATGCCCCATCCCTGGCACCACTCCTGGGGCAGTGCAGTGCTCAGCAGAAAGGTCTGCAGGCTTGTGGTGCCCAGACCCAGCCCTGGCAGCGCTGTGGCGGGCAAGGAGCAGCTGAACAAGAGGGGCAGAGGAGCTCTCCCTGGCCAGACAGGAGGGGAGTCCTCTGCTCAGGGCTTGGCTCCCCAAGCCCCCTCTGCAGAGGCTGCAGCAGGGGAAGCTGAGCTTGCAGCAAGCTGCCCGTGGGGGCAGGGCTCAGCTCCTGCTCCCAGCCTGGGCTCTCCTGCCCACACTGCCCTGCCAGACCTCCTGGGGGGGACACCAGCCCAGCTCACCTCTTCCACGGGGCAAAACCTGACTCGCAGGTTGCACCACTGCCCAGGGGCCAGGACTCCAGCTGAGGGAAGCACCTCAAAGACGCCGGCCTTGGCCTTGGGCTCCTGCAGCAGCTTCCCACGCCTGCTGGCTGCCAAAGGCTTGTCCACCTGAGCACAGAAACCAGGGGCTGAGGTCTCCTTGCTCTGGCAGGACACAGCTGGCTTCCTGCAGTGCTGGCACTCCTGGCCTCACAGCACCCATCCCAATCAGGTGGGGCCAGCCCTGGCCTAGAACTGGTGGCCAAAGGCAGAGGCAGGACAGGCAGCAGGGGAGGCTGCTCCTGACGAGAGGAGCAAGGGCTGAAGGTGGCAGAGAAGGGAAGCAGCAGCTGCTCAACAGGCCCAGGGCACCCTCCAAAGCCTCCTCAGCCCAGCTGGAGCCCAAGTGCTGAAGCAGCCAGAGGAGCAGAGGAGGCAAGAGAGAAGCAGGAAAGGCAGCCCAGAAGATGCAAGTGGCAGAGTGTCTGTGCTTTACCTTCTGAGCAGGCTCCTCCCTGCTGAGGAACCACTGACAGGGCACTGGCAGCTGGTTGTAGAGCCGAGTGGTCTCCTCCTGGCACTGCCCACACTGGAGAGGGGAGAAGTCCAGCCTGGCCCTGGAGAGGCAGAGGGAGGGCACAACCCCCCTGGCACGCAGGAGCAGACGAACCGTGGGGCCTCCTGTCACCTGGTGAGGCACAGAGCAGCCAGGTGAGCTCCAGCTGGCCTCTGCTGCTGGCCCCAGCCTGCCCCCGCAGGGGGTGAGGGCAGAGGGAGGGGAGGAGGCACAGGGCACCTGGATGGGCAGCAGCAGGGCCGCCTGGCCCAGCGGCAGCCTGGCACTCTGGGGCTCCAGGCACACGGTGAAGCTCCTGCTCTGGGAGCAGGGCAGCTGCTCCACGCGCTCCAGCTCCACGCTGAAGCCTTCAAGAGATGGACAGGAAGCAGCTGAGGCACAGGGGACAGCAGCTGGGGCACCAGCAGCCTAGGGCCACCTGAGTGTCCTGCCTGGCAGCCCTGGCAAGGACTCTGCCTCTCCAGAGCAGCTGCTGCTGCTCCTTCTCCCCCGGCACCGCTGCAGGCCCAAAGCTTGGCACAGCCAGAGCCCAGGCCCCAAGGGGGGAAAGGAAAAGGTTTCAGCTGAGGAGCTGCAGCAAGGCCAGGGAAGGACACTCAGACCTCTTCAAAGGAGAATTCCCAGCTAAGATTTGCCCATGCCCTGCTGCTGCCTAGAAACAACTGAGGGAGGCCTCTGGGCACCCTGCAGAGACAGCAGGGCAGCGCTTGGTGCTGCTGCAGCCTTGCCTCAAGGGCCGCTCCAGAGGCCTGTCTGGATACAGCACAGCCCCTGCCAGGCTGTCTCCTCAGCCAGGGCTGAGCACAAGTGCCACGACCTCAGGAACTTCACACCAAGCAGCTCAGCAGCACCCAGGCTGCAGCTCCTTGCAACACAAGGCCAGAGAGCACCCAGAGAAGCTCAGCTGCTGCTGCTGGCAGCCAAGAGCAGAAGGTGCTGAGAGGGGAGCAAGGTGAGCAGCCCACCCAGCCCCTGCAGGGCAGAGTTAGGGCAGCCACAGGCAGGCCAGGCCCCTGGGCACTGCTGGCCAGCAGAACTCAGGCTCCAAAGCAGCAGGTCCCCAGCAGGACAAAGCTCCCCAAGAGCTCTCCGTGGCAGTGGCTCAGGCTGAGCTGCCACAGGCAGCTCTTGCAAGGCCACAGGAAGGGTCCCCAGCACTGCCTACCTGTGCCACACAGGAGCTGCCCAGGCACTTGGAAGGACACAGGGAAGTGCCCCAGGCTGGTGACCTTCACGCTGCGCCTGTGGATGCCACCCAGCCCCACGCAGCCAAAGTCCAGGATGTACTCAGGCAGCTCAGCTCTGCAAGGAGGAGGGAGGGCACTCCTGAGCCCACAGCCTGGCCACGTTGCCATGGCATGGGAGGTGCAACTCCAGGGCAACGACTCAGCTCAAGCCCCTGGAGCCCAACACCTGAGCAGCTGGTGCCAAGACTCTGGCCGCTGCCAGGGAAGGCAGGGCCCAGCTTCTAGCAGGTCCCAGGGGCACCTTCAAGCACAGCTGGCTGCCAGTGGGCACTGCCCACAGCTCCTGGGCCACTGCACACAAGTCCACTGCACCTCCACTGCTCTCAGTGCAGCTGCTGAGCCTGGCCCACAGCCCACCCCTGAAACTGCTTCAGGACCTTGTCAGCAGAGTTCTCCCTCCCCCTCCCCCCCAGGAAATCTTCACCACTCTGCACCCAGCTCTGTCCCCAGAGCCCCAGGGGCCGCAGCCACCAACCCCTGTGAGAGCCACAGGAAGGTCCTGTCCAGAGCCATCCCACTGGGAGAACACAGCCAGGATCTGTTCTGCACAGCGCCTTCTGCCTGAGCTGGAGCCTGCTGCTCCCACTGCTCAGCATCAAGGAGCAGAGGGAAGGACCAAGCGACCTAGGGGAGCCCTGCAGTCCCCCCAGCAGCCAAGGTCCCTGAGGGAGACTTTGCCAACCTGCTCTTGGGGTCAGATGTGGTCTGGTGGCACCAGGAAGCCAGCTCTGAGCTGCCTCTTTCAGGGCTGCCCAGCAGGGATGGTGTCTGGGCTGGCTGGAGGGGCCTCATGGTCTGCACTGGGTCCCCTCAGCTCTAGGCACAGAGCCCAGCATCTGTGGGGAGCTGAGAGCAGCTCCGCAGCTCAGGGAAGCGAGGACACTCAGCTGCTCCCAGGCAGCAGGGCACAGCTCTCAGGAGCAAAGCCTTGCTGCTGGCCACAGCTGCTCCAGGCTCTGCAGAGCCCAGCAGCTCTCAGCAGCAGGGCTGCACTGCTGGCTGTCACCCCCAGAGCACCTGCAGACGGCCAGGGATGTCCTTACTCACTCGAGAAGCCTGCGGCGAGCAGGCAGCCTCAAGGCAGCTTCCTTTGGGGCGCTGCAGGCCACAGCTGCCTGCTGCTCCAGGATGTGCTCCTTGAGCAGGATGTCCTCCAGCTGCACCTGCAGCCCAGTGTCCAGCTGAGGCAAGGAAAGACAGGGACTGCTTAGCCAAGGGCCTTCCCAGGGCATGGGCTCAGCTCCCCAGGAGGCTCCCAGCCTGCTCTTGTTGGGAGGGCTGAGGGAGTCCTCCTGCCCCACTGCCTGGGACACCTCCAGCTCTCTTTGGCAGGACCTTGTCTCCAGAGCTCCCAGCTCCAGCCCCTTCAGCTGCCCAGGCACTGCAATCCAAGCTGATCTGGCCAGACACAGAGGGACAAGCCAGGGACCTGCCAGAGCTCCAGGCAATGGCCTGCCCCCAAGCAGTGCCAGAGCAGCCTGGAGCAAAGCCCTCTTGCCAAGGAGGCCAGGAGGAAGCTGCTGCTGCTGCCTCTTGGAGATGAGCAGCGAGATCACAGTCCCAGGGCTGGCTCAGGCTGCTGCTCTCAGGCTCTGCACACCTGGCAGAGCTTGGCTGGGGGGCAAGAAGCAGCCTAGAGATGGGGCCCCAGCAATTCATCCCCAGGAGCAGGGCCTGCAGGATTACCCCCAGGCTGCCAGGAAGCTCCTCCAGCTCCAGCAGGGACAACTAGCAGAGCTGGAGAGCTGAGCTGATGATGTCCCAGCTAAGTGTGGCAGGGAGGGCCCACCTGTTAGCAGGGCACCCAGAAGCCTGCTGTGGGCTCCAAGGGGATCCATGGCACAAGGGGGAGAGGCTGGCAGGTGCCACAGGGGGCAGCAGCTGTTCTCACCGTGGCGTCCGAGTCATCTGGGGGTGGTTCTGTGGCTGCAGTCTCCCCCAGGGCATCTGCTCTCTCTCTCTCCTTCTCCTGGGCCAGCTCCCCTCTCAGCTCCCTGAGAATCTGCTCCCATCTCTTGTTTCCTGAGGGCAGAAACCCCCCCTCAGGTGGCAGCGTGGGCATCTCAGCTGGGCAGCCCCCTCCCCACAGCGCCTCTCCCAGCAACGCTCCTCCAGCAGCTCTGGGCACTGGGAGCTGCTCCTCCTGCCTGCAGCCTGAGCTTCAGCCCTGCCCAGCTTCCTCCCCCAGAGCAGCAGCTCGGCCCCTGCCAGCTAATGCCCATCCAAGCCTGCCCAAAGCCCTGCCTGCGTCTCGCCCAGCAGCTCGGCAGGGCTGCAGCAGGGAGTCTGCCGGGACACAGCCCCCAGGGACTGCCAGAGACTCAGGAAGCAACCAGTGCTGCTCTGAGAGCCCTGCAGCCTCCAGGCTTGGCTGTGGGAGATGGGGGAAGAGGCAGGGGAGCATCCTGAGGAGCAGCCAGGCAGTGCTTGCCTTGGATGTTCCTGGGCAGGTGCAGGCAGAGCCTGGGAAAGCTTCCCTCTCCTCTCAGGCAGATCTCCTCTGGTTGCAGGTGACCCACTTGGAGCTGGAAAGCCTTGCAGAAGAGCCCAGGCACTTCTGGCAGGTAAGAGACTTTCAGCACCTGCTGCTGGCCGGCTTCAAGGCAGCCCTGCAGGGAGAGGAGGGAGGGAATGCAGCAGAAAGGCTTGGCTGGAGTTGAGGGCACAGCTGGCCTGGAGGGTCTGAAAGGCCTCTTCCAAGCCCAAGGATCCTGTGATTCCATCCCCCTCAGCAGAGGCAGCTCCCAGCCCTGGCTGCTGCTGGGGGATCTTCCTCTGCTCTTCTCCTGCTCCCCATTTGTTCCCTCCAAGCCCAGCCAGGGCAGTGCAGGCTGGCACAGGCACAGGCACAGTCCCTTGTGCTGCCCCCATCCTCACCGTGCTGGGCACCACCAGGGGCACGCCGGGCAGGGGGCTGCGGGCAGTGGCCGTGCCAGGGCTCAGCACCACGAAGGTGAAGGGCAGCTTCCCACTGTTCTGCAGGGTCACCTCTGCCTCCAGGAGCGAGTCCCACAGCTGCAGAGAGGAGAGAGGAGCGGGCAGTTAGAGACAGGCCTGGCACTGGGCATCTCCTGCAGCTGGCACTGGCACAAGAGCCAACGCAGGCAGCACAGCAGAGCAGCAGGAGAGGAGGGCACTTGGCTCTGCCAGCTTCACCTGGGGACCCCCAGCCACAAGGGAGCTCTGGGCCCTGCACAGGAGCTGAGCTTTGGGGCACCCTGCAGAGGGACAGCACCGAGCATGAAAGCAGAGAGCAGCCAAGTGCCTTGAGGAGGACTTAGCATAGAAGGGTCCAGGCTGGCAGGGACCTGCAGAGCTCAGCCAGTCCATCCTGCCCCCAGGCAGCAGGGAGCTCCAGAGCTCAGCCAGTCCATCCTGCCCCCAGGCAGCAGGGAGCTCCAGAGCTCAGCCAGTCCTTCCTGCCCCCAGGCAGCAGGGAGCTCCAGAGCTCAGCCAGTCCATCCTGCCCCCAGGCAGCAGGGAGCTCCAGAGCTCAGCCAGTCCTTCCTGCCCCCAGGCAGCAGGGAGCTCCAGAGCTCAGCCAGTCCATCCTGCCCCCAGGCAGCAGGGAGCTCCAGAGCTCAGCCAGTCCATCCTGCCCCCAGGCAGCAGGGACCTGCAGAGCTCAGCCAGTCCATCCTGCCCCCAGGCAGCAGGGAGCTCCAGAGCTCAGCCAGTCCATCCTGCCCCCAGGCAGCAGGGAGCTCCAGAGCTCAGCCAGTCCTTCCTGCCCCCAGGCAGCAGGGAGCTCCAGAGCTCAGCCAGTCCATCCTGCCCCCAGGCAGCAGGGAGCTCCAGAGCTCAGCCAGTCCTTCCTGCCCCCAGGCAGCAGGGAGCTCCAGAGCTCAGCCAGTCCATCCTGCCCCCAGGCAGCAGGGAGCTCCAGAGCTCAGCCAGTCCTTCCTGCCCCCAGGCAGCAGGGAGCTCCAGAGCTCAGCCAGTCCATCCTGCCCCCAGGCAGCAGGGAGCTCCAGAGCTCAGCCAGTCCATCCTGCCCCCAGGCAGCAGGGACCTGCAGAGCTCAGCCAGTCCATCCTGCCCCCAGGCAGCAGGGAGCTCCAGAGCTCAGCCAGTCCATCCTGCCCCCAGGCAGCAGGGAGCTCCAGAGCTCAGCCAGTCCATCCTGCCCCCAGGCAGCAGGGAGCTCCAGAGCTCAGCCAGTCCATCCTGCCCCCAGGCTGGCAGAGAGCTCCAGAGCTCAGCCAGTCCATCCTGCCCCCAGGCAGCAGGGACCTGCAGAGCTCAGCCAGTCCATCCTGCCCCCAGGCAGCAGGGAGCTCCAGAGCTCAGCCAGTCCATCCTGCCCCCAGGCAGCAGGGAGCTCCAGAGCTCAGCCAGTCCATCCTGCCCCCAGGCAGCAGGGAGCTGCAGAGCTCAGCCAGTCCATCCTGCCCCCAGGCAGCAGGGAGCTCCAGAGCTCAGCCAGTCCATCCTGCCCCCAGGCAGCAGGGAGCTCCAGAGCTCAGCCAGTCCATCCTGCCCCCAGGCAGCAGGGAGCTCCAGAGCTCAGCCAGTCCATCCTGCCCCCAGGCAGCAGGGACCTGCAGAGCTCAGCCAGTCCATCCTGCCCCCAGGCAGCAGGGAGCTCCAGAGCTCAGCCAGTCCATCCTGCCCCCAGGCAGCAGGGACCTCCCCTGCCAGGGCGGCCGCGCCCGGGGACCTCCCCGCTCAGACTTCCCAGCTCCGGTGGGGTGGGGATGGCCATTCCAGAGCAGCTTGGAAGCAGAATGCATCACTCCAAGGTGGTGCTTCCAAGGCCTGGAGCCAGCACAGCAGCTAGCCCTAGGGCTCAGTGGGCAGCCCCCAGCAGAGAGGGCTCCAGACAAGGAGAAGCCTGCGCTACCTGCAGCCCAAAGTCCAGCTCCGTGGTGTCCAGGTGGTAGCTGAGGAGCGAGGCCTCCCCACGCAGCCTGAGCTCGTAGCTGGGGCCTCCCTGCACCCTGCAGAGGGCCCTGGCACAGGCCACAACGTTGGGGTGGCCAAAGAAGCTGAAGGTGACCTGCTGGCTCTGGCCTGGCTGCAGCAGCCCGTAGAGTGGCAGCACATCGAACACCTGGGGAGGAGAGGGGGAGAGGCTGAGCAGGGGAGGGGCTGAGTGGGGGCAGAGGCTGAGCAGGGGAGGGGGCTGAGTGGGGGCAGAGGCTGAGCAGGGGAGGGGCTGAGTGGGGGGAGAGGCTGAGCAGGGGAGGGGCTGAGTGGGGGCAGAGGCTGAGCAGGGGAGGGGCTGAGTGGGGGCAGAGGCTGAGCAGGGGAGGGGCTGAGTGGGGGCAGAGGCTGAGCAGGGGAGGGGCTGAGCAGGGGAGAGGCTGAGCAGGGGAGGGGCTGAGTGGGGGGAGAGGCTGAGCACTTGGATTGGGAAGAACTTAATCAATGCACCACACTAAAGTCATCTGGGAGGGATCCTGGCAGCAAGAAATTCTCTCTGCTGCACAACTTGGCTTTCCAACCTTCCTCACTGGCTGGAGGATCACACCAGGTGCTAAGCTGAGAGGCCTTGCAGCCAGGGGGGCCTCCAGCCCAGCTCCTCTGACTCCTGCTGCTCCTCACTCTCTGATCTGCACTCTGCTGTCTCTCCAGATGCTACAGCAGAAGCCACTGGCAAATGTCCTCTCCAGCACTTGCTTAGTGACAAGGTGAAGAAGATGTGCAGCTTGTGGCCAGCAGGCCAGGGGACATTCTCCTGCCCCTCTCCCCTGTCCTGGGGAGGCTACCTCTGGAGTCCTGGCTCCAGTGCTGGGCTCCCCACTTCCAGAGAGACAGGGAACTGCTGGAGAGGGTCCAGTGGAGGCTGCAGAGCTGCTGAGGGGCCTGGAGCAGCTCTGGGAGGAGCCCTGGGGCTGAGAGCCTGGAGAAGAGCAGCCCCAGAGGGGAGCTGAGCAATGCTCAGCAAGAGACAAAGGAGCTGTGGGGGGCAAGAGGCTGGGGCCAGGCTCTGCTCAGTGGTGCCCTGGGACAGGACAAGGGGCAGTGGGCACATAGTGGAGCCCAGGAGGTTCCATGTGAAGAGGAGGAGAAAGTTGTTTGGTGTGAGGGTGCTGGAGGCCTGGAGCAGGCTGCCCAGAGAGGTTGTGGAGTCTGCTGGTGTGGAGAGCTTCCAACCCCCCCTGGGCACTGTGCTGCTGGGCAAGCTGCTGTGGGTGCCCTGCTGGAGCAGGGGCTTGGACTGATGATGCCCAGAGGTCCCTTCCAACCCCTCCATGCTGGGGTGCTGTGAATGCCCCCAGAGCTGCTGCACAAGGAGTGTTTTGGCTCAGCCCTACACCATGTCCTGCATGGCCTCTCCATGCCCAGCTGCCTGGAGGGATGTGAGGCCACTCTGTGAGCAGTGCTGAGGGCCAGCAGTGGCAGTCCCAGCTGTGGAACTGCTTCTCCCACTGCAAAGCTGGAAGCCAGGCAGCTTCCCACTTGCCTCCTCCAATCCCAGCCTGTGGGGCTCTGTCTCCTTCAGCTTCATCAGCTGCCTCATCCCAGCTGGGCTGGGAGCTTCCACAGCACCTTCCAGGGCCCCCTCCTGCTGCACAGCACCTTCCAGGGCCCCCTCCTGCTGCACAGCACCTTCCAGGGCACCTTCCAGGGCCCCCTCCTGCTCCGTGGCACCGGACAGCAGCTGCAAAGCAAGCACCAAGGGCTGCAGTGAGCAAGTGGCTGCTCTGGGTGAGAGCACTCTGCTGCAGGCTCCAGCACCTCATCAAGCCAGGGGCAGCTGAGATGGCAGCTGGGAGCAAATCAAGTCTGGCTATGGCCATGGCATCTGCTGAGTGTGGCTCCAAGGCCAGCCCCAGGTCAGGCCTGGGCTCCATCCTCACCTCCTACACACAAGCTTGCAGGAGCCTGGCAGAGAGCCCAAGGGGGCAGCTGGCAGCCTGGTGCCAGTCCAGCTCTGCTCCCTCCTGCCCAAAGAACATGTTGAGAAGCTCCTGCCTGGACAGCTTAGGTTCTCCAGGACCAAAGCAGGGACACAGCTGCCCCTGAGACTCCCCAGAACAGGCAAAGGAGGACTGAGGGAGGGCTTGGCCCAGCTCTCCAGTTTCAGATGTGCTTTGGTTTCATTCCATGCCCTGATGGCTGCTGGAGAGCTGAGGAGTTCCACCAGGTCATTATTCTCCAGACACCCTCCTGAAGAAGGCAGCTGAGATGTTTTCCTGCCCTGCAGCAGCTGGCAGCTTGTCTTCAACCTCAGAGGTGCCAGCTTGCAAAGGGAGCCTTGGCTCTGGCCTTCTGAGCCCTGTTTCTGAGAGAGGCTTCTGGGCTTGCTCCTCCAGCTCCAGAGGCTCTGCTGCTTCAGGAAGCTGAGAAGTGCTTTGTGCTGGGGCCTGGCCACCAGCAGGCTCTGCAGGAACGCTGCTGGGGCATCCTTGGGCCTAAGCAGAGCTACAGCTCCCTGGCAGACAAAGCACTGGGCAGGGCTGAGTCTCCCCTTGGGTCAGGTCCCTTCCTGAGCCCTGACAGCTCTGGGGCTGTCTCTGCCATCCCAGCCCTTGGCTAAGGCCAGGATGTGCCAATGGCTGGGGCTGAGCAGGTGGCCCCTGGGGATCGGTGCTGGGCTTGGCACAGAAGGAAGCTCAAAGCCTTCCCAGCAGCATGCAGGTAAAAGCCTCATTTGACACTGGGAAACAACCCAGCCCAAACTCTCCAGAGGCCAGGAGGAGCTGAGGGAGGCCTCCCCCAGCCAGACTGTCCTGTTTGTCCCTCCCCAGCAGCCCTGTGTCCAGCTGCTGGCCCTGCTGCCCTTCCTGCTCTCAGGTGGCCGCGGGGCCATGAGAAGGGAGGTTGGCAGCAGCAGGGCTCTGGGGGCAAACTGGGAGGTGTCCCAGGAAAGCTACCTCTGCTTCCAGGCAGTCCTGGGCATCTGCTGGCTCCTGGGCAGGGTCCCCCACTGCCCCCAGGGCTTGGGCTGGCTCCTCCACACCCCCATGCCCGGAGCTGCTCCCTGCAGAGGCCGAGCGCTGCCCGCAGGCTCTCTCCTCCTGCGCTGCTGGGGCCGGGAGGCTGCACCTGGAACAGAAGCTCCCTGTGAGCAGGGACTGCAGGGGCAGGCAGGGGAGACTGCCCCAGCAGCTCCTCGCTGGCCACTGCTGCTCTGAGCTCAGCACTGGCTCTGGCCCAGCAGCTCCAGCCCAGGATGGAGCAGGGCCAGGCTCTGGGCTGCCCAGCTTGGCACAGGGGCAGTGCAGGCACCTGGCTGCTGGCAGACAGGGCAGAGGCCAGGGCTGGGGGCCAGGAAGGGCACCAGGAAGGGCAACCAGACACACACTGTGCAAAAAGGGAGACTGAGAAGCAAAGGGGCAGAGCCCAGCAGAGACCTTCTGGTGGCCTTGCAGCACTCCCAGTGCCCTACAAGGAAGCTGGGGACAGCCTTTGGAGCAGGGCTTGGTGTGCCAGGCCCAGGGTGGGGGGAGGCTTGAGCTCAGAGATTCAGAGCAGACACAAGGCAGACATTTGGGATGCTGAGGAGAGGGAGACACTGGCCCAGGGTGCCTGAGGAGGGGGCAGATGCCCCATCCCTGGCACCACTCCAGGGCAGGGGAAGGTGGAAGGAAAAGAAGCTACCAGCCAGGTTGCAGCCAGGAAGCGATGGAGCCCTCAGCCTCTGTCCTGTCCCTGCAGCAGCCCCAGGAGCTGAGGCTTTGTCTCTAAAGAGACAAGGTGAGAGCAGGGGCTGAGGGCCCTGGGGCTGTGCAGCCTGCAGAAGAGCAAGCCCAGAAGGGATCTTCTGAGTGCTGGGCAAGAGCTCAAGGGCAGGGGGCAAGAGGATGCCTGTGGTTTGGCAGCAGCAGAGCAGCTGTGCTTGCGGGGACAGAGGAGTGGCCTCTGCTTGCCTGAAGGTGGAGGCTCTTGGAGCAGGGGCTGGGGGCCAGGCAGGCTTCACCTCTGAGCAGCCAATCCAGCCCCCACACAGCCAAAGTTTCTCCTCCTGCTCAGATGGAAGCCCCAGGGGGCAGCAGGCTCCGTGCCCTGGCACTGGGCACCGGGCACTGGCCCCAGCCTCCTGCCCCCATCCTTCAGCTCCTGCTGAGCATTGCTCAGCTGCCCTCTGGGGCTGCTCTTCTCCAGGCTCAACAGCCCCAGGGCTCTCAGCCTGTGCTCCTCCCAGAGCTGCTCCAGGCCCCTCAGCAGCTTTGCAGCCTCCCTGGGACTCTCTCCAGGAGGTCCCTGGCTCTCCCGAGCTGGGGAGCCAGCACTGGACAGCGTCCCGGGGGCAGTTCCTGTGTCGGTTCTTAGGACTGGAATGAGAAGAGGTGGGGCTGGCAGGGCAGGCAGAGAGCTCCCAGTTTGTCTCTGCTTGTCCCAGGGCCCAAGCAGGGCTTTGGAGCTCCAGAGACAAAGCAGGACTGGGAGGCATGGGCTCCAGGAGAAGTGCTGCCAGCGTCTCAGAGGCTGGCTTGCAGAACAGTGTCTCCTGCCCAGCATCACAGTGCTGCAGGACTCCTGTGCCCTGAGCAGCCAGCCTGAGCTCAGCTGGAGGGCTTGGTCCTGTTCCCACCAGGGCAAGGGGAAAGCAATTGGTCAGAGCCCAGGGAAAGCACCTTGGTCTCTGCAAAGCACAAGCAGGACAGCAGGAAGGAGAAGAGCTGCAAGGAGAGGGCAGAGGTGGCCATACCTCAGCTGGCTGCCCTGGCTGTCTGGCAGCAGCTGCCAGCAGTAGGAGACAGGCAGCTGGCTGCAGTTGGTCATCTCCAGGCTCTGCACAGCTCCAGTGCCGTTGAGGATGCAGCCAAAGTCCACAGCCATGCTCTGGAAGTGCAGGTTGGGGCAGCAGACTTCTCCCCGCAGCAGGACCTGCTCCTGGTGAGGGTGCTCCAGGAACTGGATCCTCAGAGCCTGCTCCACTTGCCAGGAGTGCAAACCCTCTGCATGAGCAGGGTTAAAGCTGATGCAGAGCTGAAGCTCCTGCCCTGCCTCCAGCTTCATGGGCTGCAAGGAGAGGAAGAGCATCCAGCAGCCGTGGGATGCCGTCCCCAGGGCTCAGGGCATGAACCATGGCAGTGCCCAAGTGTGGCTCCAGCAGGGCCTGCCTGTGCCAGCCCCACCCCACTGCTGGCCCAGCCCCCCTCAGGCTTCAGCAGAGGCACCAAAGCCCCCCCCAGAGCAGCACCCTGGCACCAAGGCTGTTTGCCCTGCTCCTCCCAGCACTGCAGCCTGGCCCTGGCAGGGCTGGCACCGGCAGGGCACAGGAGTGGTGCCCATGCCCACATCACCACCTGTCTGGCAGGGCCTGTGCCCAACCCCTGCCACTGACACAGGGGGCAGGCAGGGGCTGGAGGAGCATCCTCAGCCCTCTCAGAGGCAGGGCTGCCCTTGAGGGGAGCAAGCTGCTCCTGAGGAGCAGGCAGACAGCTGAGGCTGGCTGCTGGGATGGCTGCCAGGAGGCAGCTTGACTCGCTGGCTTGCCCAGAAGGGGCTGGAGCCCTTCCCTGCATCTCTTAGAGCCAGGACTCTGAAAGGAAGCTGCAGCAAGGAGCCAAGCAAGCCACAGGGCAAGAGGAAAGGGCCTCAAGTCGCACCAGGGGAGCTTCAGTTCGGCCATGAGGAACAAGTTCTTCCTCAAAGGCTGTCAAGGCCTGGCCCAGGCTGCCCAGGGCAGTGGTGGAGTCCCCATCCCATGGCAGAGTCCTGGGGATCTGGTGCTGAGGGCCATGCTTTAGTGGTGAGCTGGCAGTGAGGAGTTCCCAGTTGGCCTTCTTGAGCTGAAAGGTCTCTTCCCACCCAAAGCATCCCATGGCTCTCTTCCCCATTCAGAGGGTATCTTCTTCCCTCCAGCAGCTCATTTCCAACCTGATTTAGCTCAGGCCAGCCCTCTGCTGACTCCACAGCAGCCAAGTCTCTCCTGGAGGCCCTCCCAAGAGCAGCACAGCAGCACAGCCCTCCCTCTTCGCACTCCAGCAGCAGCAAGGCCCAGGGCTGCTCACCTGAGCATCTGCAGGCAGGGGCTGCTGCTCCACGTCGCAGATGGAGAAGGGCTGCCCTAAGGCCAGGACCATGCTGAGTGGCAGGGGGCAGATGTTCTTCAGAGCAAGAGGCTGGGCCAGGGGAGTTAGGACATCCCCTGCTTGCTGCAGCCACAGGAGAGAAGCATCAACCAACCTCAAGTGCCCAGGCACCTCCTTCCCCTTCTGATGCCTTTCCAAGCCTTCAGCCCCCACAGCTCAGCACAGCTCCTCTGGACTCTTTGGGTTTGTTTCTGCCCTTCTGGAAGGGCTTTCTCTAAGCACAGCACAGCTGCTGCTGGCTGCAAACCACAGCACTGCCCAGGGGCCAGGGGCACAGCCTCATGGGCCAGGCAGGGAAGGGGACCCCGAGAGGAGGCAGCTGCTGCCAAAAGATCAAGCCCAGAGTGTGAGCCCAGAGCATCTGACTCCAGTGGTGTGTCCTCTCTTGGGGACAGCAGCACAAGAGGAGTTCCAGTCACCTAGCTTGCACCCCTTGCAACCTTTCCAGCTCCAGGAGCCTCCTCAAAGCAGGGCTGCTGGGCAGGAGGCAGGGGAGGGCCTGCAGCAGCCTAAGGTTGGCTTTGACCAGGCACAGCCAGCCAGCACCCTCCAGGCACCTGCTGCCCCTGCTACAAGATGCTGAAGGGCATCTGCCTGAGGAGCAAAGGCTGAGAGGCCTGGGGCTGCTGAGCCTGGAGAAGAGCAGCCCCAGAGGGCATCTGAGCAATGCTCAGCAGGAGCCAAAGGGAGCAGGGGGTGGGGCCAGACTCTTCTCAGTGGTGCTACACCAAGGAGGGCAGAGTCGAGCTGCTGAGGCTGTTCCCAGCCCCAGGGGAGCCAGGAAGGACCTCAGTGCTAATGGCCAAAGCTTGGTCCTGCTGCAGTCTTCAGCCAAAGCCCTGGGGACTGGGAGCAGCTCTTTCCCCTCCTGCTTGCAAGCCCAGCACAGGCAGCCCACAGCTTCCAGCCAGCAGCCAGGGCTTCAGTGCCAGGATGCCAGCCAGAGGCTCACCTTCTCCACGTGGAAAGAGATTGCTGTGGAGGACATCTGCAGGGCAGGAGCAACGAACTGGCAGCTGAGCTCCACCTGCAGGATCTGTCTCCTCCTGGCCTCGCCGCCCACCGCGGCCTGGCACAGCAGCTGCTCCCTCACCGCCTGCAGGGAGAAGCCACAGGGCACATGGGGGCTGCCAGCAGGGGGCCAGGAGACAGCCTGCAGCTGCCAGCCACGGCCCTGCCACTGCCCTCAAGTGACACTCCCTGCTCCCTCTTTGCCCCTGCCCTCCACAGCCTCTGCTGCAGCCCAGTTCTGCTGAGCTCCAGAGGCCATCCTGCTGCAGCCAACAGCCACACAAAGCTCTGGGCAGGTCTGTGCTGCCTGGGACAAGCCCTGCCCCAAAGGATTCTGCCCTGGCTGTGCACAGCGCTGCAGAAAGCTGGAGGAGCTGCTGGGATGGAACTGGAGCTAGTCTCAAGCTGTGCCAGGGGAGGGTCAGGCTGGCTGGTAGGAAGAAGTTCTTCCCAGAGAGAGAATTGGCCTCTGGAATGTGCTGCCCGGGGAGGTGGTGGAGTCACCGCCCCTGGAGGTCTCCAGGGAAAGCCTGGAGGAGGCTCTCAGTGCCAGGCTCTGGTGGATTGGACAGGGCTGGGTGATAGGTTGGACTGGGTGATCCTGGGGGTCTCTGCCAGGCTGGTTGATGCTGTGACTGCAGGACAAGTCCCAGGGGAGGTGACCTGATGGGGAAGGCTCAGCCCTCGGGAGGAACCTCACCTGGGGAGTGCTGGAGAAGGCTTCCAGCATCACCTCCATCGTCTGGCCTGGCCTCAGCTCCATAACCTCGGGCCGAAGCTGAAACACAGGGCAGGCAGCTGCGAGGCTCTGGGGGGGAGCTCTGGCCTCGGTGTTGCTGAGGGCAGGGAGCTGTCCGCGCTGGGCAGGCAGGGAGCAGCCTCCTAGGCTCCAGTAGAGGCGCTGGGAGCGGCGGCCTCGGTTGGTGACCTGGAAGCTGTAGCAGCAGGGAGCCAGGCTGCAAGAGGAGCAGAGATGGACAAGGTGAGCAGAGCTGCTGCTGCCCAGCGCTCCCCCAGCTGGTGCCGCTGCCGTCTGACCACACAGCTGGCAGTGCAACCCCCTCGGAAAGGCTGAGCCGGCTCAAAGCTTCAGCAGGAGCCAGCCCTTGCCTGGCCCCGAGCTTCTCCCCTCCCAGCAGCTGCCCTGTTTGCAGCCAGCCAGGAAGAGCTTCCTGCAGAGCTGTCCCGACGGGGCACAGCCGAGCCCAGCCCCGGCTGCCCCAGAGCCCTTCCTCCTTGCCGCAGGCCCGGAGCGGCAGCGGCAGGGAGAGGACAGAGGCTCCGCACGGAGCTGGCTCCGGCCTCGCCGGCGGCACCAAGGCAGCAGCAGAGCTGCTGGGCAGGGCCCTGGCCGCTCCCCGCGGTGCTGCTGCTGCTGCTGCTGCTGCTCAGGAGCTCCTCGGCTCCGTCTCAGCTCGCTGCTCTGCCGCTGCTCCGCTTTGTTTCCAGCGGCAGTTCCAGAGAGGGGGGGTGGGAAACCCTTCCCTTTCCCCCCTTGCTTCTGCCCGGTGCCGGCCGGCTGGGGGAGTGCTGCTGGAGCCTCCCCTCCGCCGCTGCCCAGCGGCTCCACTTTCCCTCTCGCTGCGGACAAGGGGGAAGCTTAGCTCCTGCTTTCGCTTTGCCTCTGCCATTGCACCCAGAGCGCGGCTTGGGCTCAGGACATTGCCTGCCTGCAGCTCCCGGCACAGCCTCTTGCCCTGAGCAGAAGTTCCCCACCTGAACATTGCTGTGTGAGGAACCTGCCTCTGGAGCTCAGGCAAAGCCTCCGGAGTTTGGGGTTCCCCCCCGCCCCCCCTTTGCTCTGCCTTTGCTGCAGGCAGCAGCTCAAGGCAGTCCATCTTGTGACCGAAGCAGAAACTGCAGCTCCTGGGCTCTGGCTCTGGAGGGGAGCTCAGCTTTAGAGTTGTCTTTTCCCTTCCTCTGCCCAAATCGTTCAGCTGCTGCTGAAGGTGCCTGGGATGGGGATCCTTCCCAGCCGGGCCCAGGAGCCTGGACAAGCTGTACCAAAGTTGTGCTGGCCTTCCCTGGGGGCCTTTTGGCTGAGCCAAGTCATCAATAGCATTCTTCACGGTCCTGCCCCTGAGGAAGGCTCCCAGCCCTCCCCAGCACATCCTCTCAGCTGCTGCGGGCAGGGCAGCATCCCTTGGGCACTGCAGAGAGCTGCCCTGGCTGAGCCCCTGGCAGCAGCAGGAGCTGAGGGACACCTACCTGAAGCGAGTGCCCAGGCTGAGCTGCGGAGCCAAGGGCCTGTCCAGGACGATGGTGCTGCCGACGCCGAGGGCCCGCACGGGGATGCCGTAGCCACGGCTGTGCTCCACCAGCACCTGCACCTCGGCCTGGAACTGCCCTGTGTCGTCCAGCTGGGCTGTGACAGACACAGACACCTGGCCCTCGGCGGGGATCACTCCTTGGCTGGGCTCGACCCTCCAGCAGCAGCCTCTGCCAGCCTGCAAGACAAGGCAGAGCCCAGCTGAGGCTGGAAACCGGGGCCCTCGGGGCGAGGAGGTGAGGGGAACAGAGCAGAAAGGCTTCACCTGCCTGCAGCTGAGCCAGGGGGGCTGCAAACAGCACCTCTGCAGGAGCTTACACCCCCCTGTGCCACCCTCCTCTCACAGACTCTCCTCAGTGCCCCCCATGGCACAGTATCACCAAGGCTGGAAGAGACCTCAGGGATCATCCAGTCCAGCCTGTCACCACAGACCTCATGACTAGAGCATGGCACCAAGTGCCACCTCCAATCCCCTCCTGAACACCTCCAGGCATGGGGACTCCACCACCTCCCTGGGCAGCACATTCCCATGAGCAATGACTCTCTCAGTGAAGCTTTCTCCTCACCTCGAGTCTAAACTTCCCCAGCCCAAAGGACACCCGGCCTCAAGAGAAGGTTGGTTCCTCCTCCAGTCTCCTTGGAGGCCTTTTGCTCAGAGGCCTCTTGAAGTACTGAGGGGCTGCAAGAAGTTGACTTTTCTCCAGCCAGTCCCAGGGAGAAGATCAGAGAATCACAGAATGGTTTGGGGTGGAAGGCACCTGCAGGATCTTCTAGTTCCAAGCCCCTGCCCTGGGCAGGGACATCTCCAAGTAAAGCAGCTTGCTCAAAACCCCATCCTCAGTTCAAAGCTGAGACCCAGGCTTGTTCAGCCTGGAGAGAAGGAGGCTGAGGGGAGACCTTCTGGCTCCCTGCACCTCCCTGAGAGGAGGCTGGAGCCAGGGGGGGTTCAGCATCTCCTCCCAGGCAGTAGGACAAGAGGAAATGGCCTCAAGTTGCATCAGAGGAGCTTTAGGTTGGGCTTGAGGAACAATTTCTTCCTCTGGAGGGCTCTCAGGGCCTGGCCCAGGCTGCCCAAGGCAGGGGTGGAGTCCCCATCCCTGGAGGCATTTCAAAGCCTTGGAGCTGTGGTGCTGAGGGCCACGGTTCAGTGCTGAGCTGGCAGTGCTGGGTTCAGGCTTGGCCTGGAGGATCTGAAAGGTCTTTTCCAACCCAAGGCATTCTGTGATCCCAGAGCTCCAAAACCATGACTCCCACAGCCAGGGAGCTTCCACAAAGGAAAGGGAGAGCTTGGAAACAGGCTCCAGGCTCACTGCTGCTCCAAGATCTCCTCAAGCTCTGTTCTCCTGAGGGCTGCCCCAGCTGAACCTGCCCCCAGAGCCAGGCTCCTCTGGCCACCTGGGGGTGGAACATCTTGCTTGCTCTCTCAGGCAGCCAGCTGGGAAAGCTGCAGATGCAAACCAAGCCCCAGGTGGCCACAGAGCAGCCATTTCCCTTGGAAGCCTCTCCAGATACTCACCACCTCTGCCTGGAAGGCTGCAGGGATGGGGCTCTGATTGCAGAGCTGCAGACTGCGGGAGACGTCCTGCAGAACTGGGATGCTGCCAAAGTTGATCTCTTGGGGCTGCACAGAGACAACTGGGCCCTGCCCAATGCTCACCAGGTGGATTTCCTGCTCCAGCAAGCAGGGAGGGGGGAGAGAGAGGAAAAAAACCACACTCTAGGGAAGGCTGGCAAGGGTCAGACAGCTCTGAGGCTGCTCCTGGACAGGAGAGAGCTCTGCCTGCTGGCAGTTGGCAGTGTTGGAAGCCTGACCCAGGAGGCCTGCAGCAAGGGTGGGCTCTGGAGGGAGCCCAGCTGAAAGCCACAAGCTGCTGTTGTCAGGGGGAAAGAAACCAGCCTGCCCAGCCTGCTGTGCCAGCAGCAGCTCTCCTGCCTGTGCCCTGTGCCTGCTTCCAGCCCTGCTGCTGCTCAGGCTTGCCCCAAGCCATCCCTTTGCTGCAGAGCCTTCTCAGCTCATTCCCAAGGCAGCCTTTGCCTCAGCAGCACTCTGGGCTGTCCCTGGGTGCTCCTCCCCAGGAGCCCCACGGGAGCAGCAGCTGCTGCTGCTCTCCTCACAGCAGAGGAGGAGAGCCAGGGAGGCTGCTGGCTCATGAGCCCATCTGCCCTGTCCCCAGTGCCCTGCTGTGGCACACGCTGGTCACCAGCCCAGAGGGCACCACCCTGCCTCTCCTCTCGCCGCCACCCGCTGCCAGGGATCCCTCTGGCACAAGTTCCCTCGGCCCTGCCAGCAGCCCTCTACCCTTCAGGCCCCAGCAAGCCCTGGGGCACAGAGCAGACTCACCAGGGGGTGTCCTGCACAGCCAAAGACAGCCACAGAGGCAGGAGTGTCCTGGCTCCCTAGCGCCTGGGCCACCAGGGTCAGGGGCATCTCCACAGAGCTGTGAGGCTGAATGATGCCACAGGGCACAGGGCTGGAGTACAGCACAGCAGCCTCCTCCTGCTGCTCCTGGAAGGGGGAGGAGCACAGCATGGCATGGGCTGGAAGGGACCTTTCAAGCTCCTCCACTCCAAGCCCCTGCACTGAGCAGGGACATCTGCACCTAGAGCAGGCAGCTCAGAGCCCCCCACAGCCCGGCCTGGCAGGGCCCCAGGCAGCTCAGAGCCCCCCACAGCCCGGCCTGGCAGGGCCCCAGGCAGCTCAGAGCCCCCCACAGCCCGGCCTGGCAGGGCCCCAGGCAGCTCAGAGCCCCCCACAGCCCGGCCTGGCAGGGCCCCAGGCAGCTCAGAGCCCCCCACAGCCCGGCCTGGCAGGAAGGCACAAAACAAGCAGGGAGCCTTGGACAGTCTCAGCATCCTCAGGGGCTCCCAAAGCTGCTGTACTCCCCAGCAGCCACGTTTGGGCTGGCAGAGCAGCTTTTTCCCACCCTCTGAGCTCTCCTGCATGACAGCACCCCAGAGCCCAGAGCACAAAGTGCTTCCCAAAGGGCTGCCCAAGGTTGCTCTGCAGGAGGGTTCCCATTGCCCTGCTCCCTAAGGTCCCATTCGGGTTGGGTCCTGTTCTCAGCGCACTGGAAAGCATCAAGGTCTCTCTCTCCCAAAGGCCTTTTCTCCCCAGCACAGCCTGGCTGAGCCCTGGGGGCAGGAGGTGGGGGTGATGCCAACCTGAGGCAGCAGTGCATAGCAGCCTGGCAGGTCGCTGTCGTTCACCAGGGTCAGCAGCTGCTGGGCAGGGAGCTGCAGGTAGCAGCGGCCGAAGGTCACCACGGGCTTGGGCACTCGCAGAGCAGGAGCCACAGACCTGGGCAGAGAGAGGGCCAAAGGCAATGGAGACACTGGCAGAGGAGAGGCTTCCTGACTCCTGAGATGGCCTGGCAGGGAGCAGAACACAGCTGCCTGGGGCAGAGAGGCTGCAAAGTGCCCCCAGCAGCCTGGCCTGGACCTGCGGTGCTGTGGCCAGCAGGAGCGGGGCAGGGATTGGCCCCCTGGGCTCAGCACTGCTGAGGCCACACCTCACATCCTGGCAGCAGCTCTGGGCTCCTCACTCCAAGAAGGGCACTGAGGGGCTGCAGTGGGGCCAGAGAAGGGCAACAGAGCTGGGGAAGGGGCTGGAGGACAGGGCTGGGGAGGAGCAGCTGAGGGAGCTGGGGGGGTTTGGCCTAGAGAGGAGGAGGCAGAGCAGAGCCCTCCTGGCTCTCCACAAGTCCCTGAAAGGAGGCTGGAGCCAGCTGGGGCTTGGGCTCTGCTCCCAAGGAAGAAGGGAGAGGACAAGAGAAATGGCTCCAGGCTGTGCCAGGGGAGGGGCAGTGCCAATCATTCACAGGATTGCTGTGCCCTTTAGGCAAGGGCTCAGGGCCAGGCCTGTCCATTCTGGGCAGATGCTCCTCAAGGTGGCTGCTGTCAAAGCCTGCTCTTCCCATCTCTGGCTGGCCAGAAGCAGCTCCTGGAGCCAGCCTTCTCCTGTGCAGCTGGAGCCAGCAGACCCCATGGCAGGGGCTGGGTGCACCAGGAGAGCCAAAGGGCTGCAAGGAAAGTGCTGGTACCTGGCTGTGAGGGGCAGTGAGAGCAGCTCCTGGCCCACACCATCCACATCCACCACCAGTGCCAGCTTGTAGGTGCCCAGGGTGTTGGAGCACAGGGTGACCTGGGGGGAGAGCACAGCACCAAACACTTCCCACAGCTGCTCTCCTGCCATTGCCATGCCCTGGGAAGCAAAGGGAGGGCTTTGCCCTAGGTCTGCTGCTCCATGTGCAGAGCACAGGCTCTGGCAGCACCACAAGGCTGCTGGCAAGAGCTGCTTGGAGAAATGTCCTTGGCAGCTGCCAGGCCCTGTGTGAGAGGAATGCAGGCACCAGCAGAGCCATCTTGTGCTCAGCACTGCCTGGCAGCTAAGGGCCCAGGCTCTGCTCTTCACTGAGCAGCACAAGTGCAGGGCAGAGCTGCTGACTCCAGCAGAAGCACTCCAGCTGTGCAGTGGGAAGCTGCTGCAGAAGCTTGGCCCAGCAGAAGCTGCTCAGCTGCCAGAGCTTTTGCAGTGCCACTGAGATGACTGCAGGGAATCCAAGTGTGGGGCAGGAGCTGCAGCTTCTGCCTGCAGAATCCAAAGGCTGCTCCTTCAGGAAGGTCCCAGAGGCCAGCCCTGCTGCAGGGCTCTGCCTGGCCTCCCCCTCCCAGCCAGCAGCACTGAAGCCCTCTCCCAGAGCAGGGAAGCCTCAGCCCCAGCTGCCGAAGCCCCTCTGGCCCCACCGCTCCCTACCTGGATGTCCACGAAGCTCTTGGCACAGATGGTGCCTCTGCAAGGGCTGATGGTAAACTCACAGGGCCTGGGGAGCCCCGTGGCTGCCCTCCTCCAGGAGGGGAGAGAGTTGTCCAGCAGCTGGGCAGCGCTGGGCACGCTGGGCTCTGCTGTGCCATCCCCGGGCAGGCGGAGGGCGAAGGCCAGGGGCAGCGGGGAGGCGTTGGTGAGGCGACAGGACAGGCTGTGAGGGAAGCCTAGGGGAGAGGACACAGCTCTGCACCTCTGCACACAGCTCCTCTGCCTCCTGCTGCCCAGAGCCTGGCATGCTCAGACTGCACTGGGGCTTGGGCTCTCCTCACTCGGAGCTACAGCTGCTGGGGAAGCCAAGCAGCTCTGTGCTGGCACTGCTGGGGGACAACTCATTCCCCATCAGGCAGCCAGCTGCCCTCCTGGCCAGGAAGGCCAAGGCTCTCCTGGGCTGCATTCAGGAGAGTGTGGCCAGCAGGGCATGGGGGAAGCCTTCAGCTGCCAAGGCCTCAGCCATGCCAGCAGCTAATGAGGACACTCCTCCTCTTGGATCCCCTGGTTCTGCCTGCTGGCATTCCTCTTGCTTTGGCTCTTCACAAGGAAACCAAGAGGCAGAGCAGGGATGGAGGGAGGGGAGGATGCAGCTCAGCAAAGGCCAGCAGTTCTCTCACAAGTCCAGCAGCAGGAGGAAAACAGAGAGGGATCCTGGCCAGGCTGCTCCTGGCTCTTCAAGCAGCCCAGAACTGGCTTCCCATGCACACCTGAGACCCCCTCAGGACAAAGCCTTCTGTCAGACTGAACTGCAGCACCAGAATCTGCATCTCAGGCAGCAGAGCTGGGCTTCTGCTGGGCAAGGAGAAGGAGCCCAGGGCTCTGAGCACACCAGGGCCTGAGGCAGAGCTATTCCTTGGCCACATTGCCTGGCAGGGGAAACCCAGTGGCCCTCCCAGCCCCAATGAACATCTGACACTACAGCTCGGGGGGGTGGGGGTGGAAATGGTGTCCAGGCCTGACAACAACATTGAGCCACAGCAGGCACAGGCTAGTCCACAGCTTCAACTCCCTTCTCCTGCAATCCCAGCCCCTGGGCCCTCCTGGGACTGTCACAGCCATCCTGCTGCCAAGGACTGGCAGCCTGGGGCTGATGAGGGACACCACAAGACCCCGGCTGCTAGTCCCTGGGGCCTCTTGGATCTCATGATGGCAAAACACTGCCTGAGCAACCTGCAGCCCTGCTTCAACATCCTGAAGGCTGCTCTGGAGGGCCACAGGTGCTGGAGGCTCTGAGGCTGCACTCTGGGGCTGCAGAGCCCTCAGGCTGTGCTCCAAGGCCAGGCCACACTCACCATAGGAGACGTCCCCGAAGCGCAGGCAAGGGACATCGAAGTGCAGAGAAGGTGCAGAGACACAGCCCCTGTGGGGACACAGCAGAGGAGGCCTTGGCTTGGCTGCAGAGCACTGCAGAGCCTGCAGCTTGCACTGCTGCTGGCATGCAGCAAAGCTGCTCTCACAGCACAAGGGGCTTCAAGCAGCCTCTCACCTGACAGTCAGGGTCACAGGCTCAGGGGATCCTTCCACACGGAAGCTGAACTCTTCTCTGAAGTGCCCCAGGCTGCTGGGACAGAAGCAGACCTGGACACCCTGGGACCCACCTGGCAAAACCAGGCCCTGACAGGGGGAGAAGCTGAAGCAGGAGCCCAGAGCTGTACTTGGAGGGACCAAGCTGAAGGAGGCATCGATGGCTCCTTTGTTGTGCAGAGTCACCTGCAAGACATCCAATGGGAACACCTGAGGAGCCTTCCTCCCTCCCTCCCTCCCTTCCCTCTCTCCCTCCTTCCCTCTCTCCCTCCCAGCAGGCTGATGTGTGTCCTGGTCAGACACCTCACAGCTGGGAGAGGCAGAAGCTGCTGCCTGCTGCTGCTTGGCAGAAACCAAAGGACAGTTCTGCCTGTGGGGGGTTCATGCAAAGCAGCCAGAACTGGAGAGAATGAATCCTAGAAGGGGTTGGGCTGGAAGGAACCTTCAAGCTCATCCAGTTCCAGCCCCCTGCCATGGGCAGGGACCCCTCCCACCAGCCCAGGCTGCTCAAGGCCTCATCCAGCCTGGCCTTGAACACCTCCGGGGAGGGGGCACCCATGACCTCCCTGGGCAACCTGTGCCAGTGCCTCCCCCCCAACACACTGCAAAGAATTTCTTCCTTCTCTCCAGGGCCAGGCTGCCCTCCTCCAGCTTCACCCCATTCCCTCTCACCCTGGCACTCCCAGCCCTTCTCCAAAGTCCCTCCCCAGCTACTGGCAGCTGCTCTAAGGTCTCCCTGGAGCCTTCTCTTCTCCAGGCTGAAGAGCCCCAACTCTCCCAGCCTGTGCCCACAGTGGGACTTCCCCCCAAGCCCTGCCAGCCCCTGCTGCTCACCACATAGCTGTTGGTGGAGCCAAGCAACACCTGCCCAAGGTCCAGCTGCTCCAGGCTGAAGCAGAGCCAGGGCCCTCGGCCTTCCCCTTGGATGTGCAGAGGCAGCCTGGCCTCCCGGCCTGGGGAGAGAGTTCCATTGGATGAGGCCTTGAGGGGGGCAGGGACCTTCCAAGGGCAGCCAGCCCAAGCCCCCTGCCCTCAGCAGGAGCAGCTGCAAGCAGAGCAGGTGGCTCTGAGCCCCAAACCACCTGAGCTGCAGTGGTTCCAGGCAGGGGAAACCTGCCCCCTCCCGGGGCACTTTGGGCCAGGCTCTCAGCACCCTCAGGGTCAAACATTCTAGGGGGATGAGGAGGGCAGCCAAGGGGCTTGGAGGAATCAAGGAGCAACAGGAACTGACTCCCCACTGAAACCTCCTGGGGCTCCTCTTTCAGGGACCTTGCCTCTGGGACAGACTCCAGCCTGAGAGCACAGGGCAGCAGCTGCTTTGCAATGCTCCTCTTGCACAGCCCCAGGAGAGGAAGGGCCAGCAGGGCCTGGCAGGAGCAGGCTCCTCTCTGCCAACACAGAGCATTTGCCCAGCTCTGCCTCCCAGAGCCCCAGAGCAGCTCAAGGGCTGTGTGCAAGCAGCTCTCCTACTGCTCTGCAATGCCAAACCTCTCCTGGAGATCCAGCCCTGCTGCCAGGGATGGACATCTCCCTCAGCAGAGCAGAAGGCCCAGAGGCAGCAGCTCAGCCCTGGCAAGGTTTGCAAGCAAGCCTTCCCTTGCCCAGCTCTGACAAGTGCAGCTGGGGCAGGAAGCCATTTGGGGAACACAAGCCCTGGGCTGGCACTGGAGGTGGCACTGGCCAAGGGAAGCAGGCCCAAGTGCTGGGCAAGTCAAAAGCTGATCCCTGGCATGGGTGTCTGTTGGCTTGGGGCAGGAAGGAGAGCAACAAAGCAGCAGAGCAGGGTTGGTGCTTTCAGCACCCTCCAGGAATGGGAGCTGGGCTGCTGGACCTCCACGGGCTCTGGAGCTGAGGCAAAGCATCAGGCTCCCTGGAGGAAGCCTGCAGCAAGCTCCCACCCCTGAGACACAGCCTGAGCAGCACCCTGCAGAGGTGGAGAGGAAGGACAAGGAAGCCTGAACCTGGCTGCAAGCACTCCCTGCCCTGGGCCAGCACAGCAAAGCCACCACCTCTGGAAGGGCAGAGCTGGGGGCAGGGATGGCTGCTGCCACCCACAGCCTGAGCACACTGCAGGGAGACAGCAGCAGCACAGAGCTCAGCCAGCAGGCTGCTGGGGCTCAGCTTGCCAGGGAGAGCCTTCTCCTGCTGAGCAGAGCCAGCCCTGAGCAATGCCACCCAGGGGAAGCACAGCCTCAGAGCTGCCAGGGGACAATGCCCAGGCAGGGAGAAGCAGCTGCTGGCCAGAGATGCTCCTGGGGAGGGCACCCCGCACTCAGGGGGAGGAGATCCAGGGGCTGGGAGCACTCTGGAACTCAGCTCCTACCACCTCAGGAGCCCCAGGATGCCTGCAGGCAAGGAGGACTCCTCTGGGAGGGAAAGGGGCTGGAGGGGCTTAGGGGCCACTGAAGCTGCTGAGGTCTGTAGCTCCTCAGCCTTCACAGCCTCCTCCCAGCAGAGCAAACCCAGGGCAGGAACCCTGAGCCCTTCCCTGCCTCCCGTGGGATCTGGGATCCAGAGGCAGTGTCCTGAGCCCTGGCCTTGGCCAGGAGAGCAGCTGGGAGCCACAGGGACAGCAGGCACGGGTCCTGTTGGCCACTGACCCTTCCTAGCAGCTAGAGCAGGAGCCAGGGGGCTGGAAGGTTGCTGGGGCCTGGCCTGCAGCCTGGGGCAGAGAGCAGCAGGAAGAAGCTGTACCTGAGATGGCACAGTAGAGCCTTGCTTCATAGACTCTGGCTGCCTGGGGCCTGAAGGTCACCTGGATCTCAGCTGAGGAGTTTGGCCACACCTCTCCCTCCTGGAAGAGAAGATGGCAGCAAACCATTGATCTCCAAAGCTTGCAGCTCAGGTTTGCAGCCACAGCCCTGCAGCCTCCCTTCAGAGCAGCAAGGCAGAGCGAGGAGCAAACACCACATGTGCTGGGCTGGGGAAGGAGAGGCAGACACAGGCACAGCTCTGCATGGGAACCTGCTCCAGAAGGGAGGGAAGCCTGGGAAAGCAGGAGCCTGAGAAGGCTGGGCAAGGCAGAAGGGGAGAGAGCCATGGAGCAGCCCACTTCTAGCCAGCCCCAGAGCCCAGTGTGGAACATCCCCAGAGCCAGTGAGGAAAGATTTCCACTCCCAGGGCTTGAGGCCAGGCTACACTTGGTGTCCCTCCATCCTTACCTGGAGCCCCAGGAGCCTGCACTGGGGGCAGCCAGACTCCTGCCCCTCACCTGCCTGCCCCTCACCAGCTCAAGAGCAGGTTCAGCTGGTTGTGGAGAGGCAGTGCAGCTGCCACCAAGCAGGAGCCCTGGCACACACTCCCAAAGCAGCTCTGACACACCACAGGATGCTCCCAGTGCTGCTCAGCTCCCACTCTCTCCAGCAGCCCTACTGCTCTGCCACAACCTCCTGCTCCCATCCTGCTGCTGCCAGCTGCTGTGCTGGGACAGTGCAGTGGTGCTGCTGCTGCTGGCTCTCAGCCTTCCCTGGGCTCCAGGAGGAACCAGCAAGAGCAGCTGAGCCCTTCCTTCCCAGCAAACTCATTTCAGCTCTTTGGGAAGAAAGAAAGGAAGGAAGAGGTTGGGATGGCTGCAGGGTTTCCTGCCAGAGGAGAAGGGATCTTGCCCTGCTCAGGCAGCAGCATTCTCCACCTCAGAGCACACAAAGGCTGCCAGCAGGGCTGGGCTTGGGGCAAGGATCTTGGGCTTTGGCTGCCAGAGACAGAGCAGCAAACTGCTCTCTGGCCCCAGGGGCACCTCAGCTCCCAAAGCCCCTTGCAAGCTGCCAGCCTTGGGCCCAGGCTCAGAGGTGACCCTGGGAGGGAGGTTCCCAGCCGGTGCCATCCCAGGTTCCAGGAGGGGATTGCTCCTGCCACGACTCAGCTGAACTTTGCCTCCTCTCCTTCCCTTCTTCAGCTGGGTTGGGACCTGGCAGTGCTGTGACAGCCTCTGGGAAGCCCCAGAGCCCACAGGGAGGGGATGGCCTTGCAGCTGAGCCTGCAGAGCCCTCTGAAGGCTGGCAGGACGCTGAGGCAGTGCCCTTCTGTTGGAGCCCTGGCAGCAGAGCTCAGCTGCCAGCAGGCTCTCGCCCTCTGCCGGGAGCCTGCAGCTCCCAAAGGCTTTGGGCACCGCGCTGCGCCCCCGGGGCTCCAGCCCTGAGCTCTTCTCTCTGGGCACAGCGAGCCGGGGGCAGGCTCTGCCAAGGGACCTCCCCCAGGCAGGAGGAGGAATGGGGGCTCTGGGCTGGGGCTTACCAGCGGCTCGATGGTGAAGATCTGGGAGCGCAGCAGGGCCTCTGCTTGCGCCTTCGCCCTCTGCTGCTGGCAGATGCGGGAGAGCCGGGAACGGCGTCCTTGGAGAGCAGGCTGCTTCCTGGGCTCCTCGGGGGGATGTGGCTTGAACTGCCCCTGCAGCCTGCAGCCCAGAGCCAAAGCCCAGCAGCCCATCAGGCAAGGGCAGCGGCAGCAGCCCTGCAGAGGCTCTGCCAGAAGGCCTCGGGGAGGCACAGCAGCGGCACAGCAAGGGGCTGCCCCCGAGCCCCCGGCTCCCAGCCCCAGCCCAGCACCCCTGCCTCTTCCCTGCCCACTTGCACTCCATGCTTGCAAGCTCTGAAGAGCTCTGTGCAAGCCAGCAGCCCCCCCAGAGCCTTCCTGCCTCACAGCCACTGCCACAGCTGATGGAGGCTCCAGCAGCAGCAGCCTCCAGTGGCTTTTCCTCCCCTAGAGCTGCCCAGGGCTGCTCTTGGCACAGCCTGAGCTTGCACAGCAGCCACACACTGGGCAAGGCAAACCAGAGAGCAACCCGGGGCTGGCCCAGCCCCACTGAAGCTGCCTTGCTCAGAAGCCCCTGAAGAGCCCTCCAGCTGAAGGCACTTTCCTCCCCAGCTGTGGCTTCAGACTAACTGCAGCTCCCTCCATGCCCCCGGGGCTGGAAGGACACCCAAGGCTTCCCCAGCTCCCCCAGGCTTTGCAGTGTGCTTCCCAGCTCAGCCCCTGGGCTCCAGGTGTTCCTCTGCTGCCTGATGTGGCAATTTCCCAGCTTCCCCACAGCCAGCCTTTGGAGAGCCTGCCCCATCTCCCACCACCACAAAGACACAGGTGCTGGAAGCCAAGGGGGCTTCCAAGGGCTGCCTTGCTCCACCCTCCCTGCAGAGCCCTCCACCTCCCAACTCTGCTCAGCCTCTAAGGAAGGCTGGAAATAGCTCCTGGTGCTGGAAACTGGGACAGCAGGAGGCAGTTAACGGCCTGCAGCAGGATGGCCTCAACCTTCCGGGCCCCTGAAGGACTCTGCCCTGCACAGGGCTGGGAAAGGAGCCTGCCAGCTTGTGCCAGCTGCAGCAGGAGAAGCTGCAGTGAGTAGCAGCAGAGTTGTGCTGCCTGCAGCTGTGCTCAGTGCTGCTACTCAGTGCAGCCCAGCACTGAGCCTTGCCTCAGCCTCGTGGACCCTCTGGAGCCCAGAGATCTCTGCACCTCAGTGCTTTGTGCCCCCACAAAGGCAATTTGCTCTCTGGGGAAATCCAGGCCCTGCAGTTCCTCCCCAAGACACCATCCTCAGCTGGAGTGTGGATGCAGCTGGGAAGGGAAGTGCTGAGCTCCAGTACCCCAAAGCCCAGGGGTCCAGGCCTTGGTGCTGTGGGGGCTTTCCTGGCCTCCACCACTGCAAAGCACCCAGAGCCCTGGAGGCCAGCCTTGAGTGTCACCCTTGGAGAGGGATCTGCCTGCAGTGCAGCTTTCCAACCCACCTCTGCTGCTGCTGCTCCTCCTCCTCCTGACTAGCAGCAGCCTTCCACTGGAAGTGAGCTCTCACATCACTGCCATTGTGGATGAGCAGGGTGCTGCGGGTGCTCAGCGACAGGTAGGTCTTCTGCATGGCCAAGGAGCTCCTGTCCAGCCTGATGTTCACATCCACAGCTGTGCCACTGAGGCTGCTGTGAATGTCTTCTCCTGGAAGAAAGCAGAGGGGAGTCTCTGCTCATCTCACTTGCAAGCTACAGGAGCATTTGGATCCTTTCTACCAGCCCCAGACAGCTCCAGTGCTCGCTGCAGGGCTGCAGCACCACAGCAGCACCCAGGGAGCACAGCAGGCTGCCCAGGAGCCAAGGGCAGCAACAGGCACAAAGCAAAGCTCTGCTGCAGGCAGAGGAAACACACCCCCAGGGCATCTGTGAGCAAGGCTCTGCTTCTGCATCAGCTCTGCTGAGCCAAGGCTGTGGGCAGCATTTGGAGGTCACACCTTGGCTCCCCACTTACTCCTCAAGGGCCTGGGGAGGCTGACACTTCTCCTGGGGCCTGAGCTGGGCTTCTCCTGCCCCAGGATAAATCTGACAGCTCTCCAAGGAGGCAGGGAGCACTTCCTGCCCAAGCCCAAGAGCCTTTTAGTCCTGAAGCTGTGAGGTGTGGGATGGAGATGGGGAGAGGAGAGTGCAGCAAAAGGGTCTGAGGCCAGCCCAGGGAGAAGCAGAGCAGGGGACAGAGGAGTGCCAGAGGCCCTGGGCACCACAGAGTCTGGCTGAGCCCTGCCCTCCTCCTGTCACCCCTCAGGCCCAGCACTGGCTGGGAACCAAAGCTGAGCCTCTGCAGGGGCAGCCAAGGACACAGAGTGCAGGCAGGCAGTGCCCAGCACTGACCTGAGTCACAGTGCAGGCTCAGGACCCCGCGGTGCTCCCCGCTCCGCAGCGGCAGGAACTCCACAGCCACCTGCACGGCGTCCCCGACCCCCAGAGCTCCCACACAGGGCTCAGCAGAGAATGGGCTGCAAGAGAGAGACAGCAGGGCTGCTGCAAGGAGCCTGCAAGAGACCTTTCAGCTCCAGTCCAACCATGCTCCCATTGCTAGGTCACCACCAAACCCTGGCCCTCAGCACCGCACCAACCCCCCAGGGATGGGGACTCCACCACTGCCCTGGGCAGCCTGGGCCAGGCCTTGACAACCCCCAAGGGGCAGAAATGGTTCCTCATGGCCCAGCCCAAACCTGCCCTGGCACAACTGAGGTCATTTCCTCGTGGCCTATCACTTGTTCCTTGGGAGCAGAGCCCAAGGCCTGCCTGGCTCCAGCCTCCTGTCAGGGAGCTGAAGGATCCCAGAAGATCTGCCCTCAGCCTGCTCCAGGCTAAATCAACCCCAGATCCCTCAGCTGCTCCTCACAAGACTTTTGCTCTAGAGCCTTCCCCAGCTCTGTTGTCCTTCCTGGAGCCAGCCCAGCACCTCAATGTCCTCCCTGTAGTGAGGGGGCCAAAAGTCCTTGCAGTACTCAGGCTGTGAATCCAGTACCCAGTGCAGGGGTACACTGCCCTGCTCCTGTTGGCCACACCACGGCTGACCCAGGCCAGGATGCTGTTGGCCTGCTCAGCCACCTGGGCACAGGCTGGCTCAGCTTCAGCCTCTGTTGAGCAGCACCCCAGGTCTTTGCTGGGCATCTTTCCAGCCACTCTTCCCCCAGACTGGAGTGTGGCAGGGGGTTGCTGTGAGCCAGCTACTGGACCTGCCACTTGGCCTTGATGAACCTCATGCCATTGGCTTGGCCTTTGACCCAGCCTGGCCAGGTGCCTCTGTAGGTTAACAAGCAGCTCAGCACTGCTGCCCAGCTTGGGCCTGTCTGCAAACTGACTGAGGCAGCCTCAATGTCCTCACCCAGGGCATTGAGAGAATGTCCAGGAGAACTGGCCCCAGCACTGAGCCTTGGGGAACACCACTGGGGACCAGACACCCAGTGGAGTTAGCTCCCTTCACTGCAGACAGCAGAAGGAAAAGCAACCCCCCGGGATCAGAAAGAGAGCTCCTGGCTCAGTGCTGAGGAGATTCAGCCCTCAGAAGGGCCTAGAGGAGAAAATGATATCAGGTCCCCCCCACACCACACTGCACCCAGCTCCCTGCAGTGAGGCTGCAGAGCCCAGCTGCTGGCAATGCCACCAGAGCAGGGCTGCTGGAGAGCACAGGGCTGGAAGAGCTGCTGGCACTCAGAGCTTCCCCCTGGCTTCCTGCCAGCCAGAAACCTGGCCTGCAGAGCTGCAAAGGGCAAGGCAGCTCCTGGCCCAGGAGATCCCAGCCTAGGAAGCAGCCAGGGCCGGGCCAAGCCTGGCCTGCAGAGCAGAGCAGGATGCTGAGCTCCTCACCTCTGAGTGCTGAGGCTGTAGTGAGCCTCCCGCTGGCCCAGGTTGCGCAGCAGCAGAGTCCTCTGGGTGCTGTGCCTGACCGGGCAGAGGGAGAAGTGCAGCTGCTGGGGGAAGTCCAGCACAGCCTGGGCACCTACAGCCCGGATGGGCACAGGGAACTCCTCCCTCTGGGTGACACACAGCAGCTGGTGGCAGTAGTCCTGCAGGGAAAGGAAGAGCCTCAGCAGGCTGCAGGCAGTGCCGGCCCCGGGGCAGAAGGGAAGCTGCTGGGCTCTGGCTGCCTGCCAGCTGTGGCATCTTCAAGAACTCTGCCAACCAAACCAAAGCAATTCCATGCTTCTAGAAGCACCCCATGCTCTGTGCTGAGCCTTGTGGGAGCACCCCCTGCCCCCATTTTGCAGGGGAACACGGGCATGGCTTGGAGCAGCTACAGAAACAAGGAGCTCTGTGTGCCCAGCACCCACAGCATGGCTGGGAGGGTGCTGGAGCACTGGGCCAAGCTGCCCAGAGAGCTGCCCAGAGCCACAGACCAGTGGGGCTTGGAAGGCTCCTCTGGAGATCATCCAGTCCACCCCCCCTGCTAATGAGGCTGTGCCTCTGTTGTGGAGTCTCCTCCTCTGGAGAGCTTCCTAACCCTCCTGGACATTGCCATCCTGGGCAAGCTGCTGTGGGTGTCCCTGCTCCAGCAGGGGGGTTGGGCTGGGTGAGCTGCAGAGCTGCCTCCCAGCCCCCACCATTCCATGACTCTGAGAAGCAGCAGGCACGAAAAATGCTGGCTCCAGAGCTCAGCTTCTGTTGTCTGCCTGCTGTGGCCAGCAGGACAGCCAGGAGGTGAAAGCAGTTTGCCAAGGTGCTGCTCCACACTCTGCTCAGGCCCACTTTGCTTCCTCCAAGCCACAGGTCACTCTTGAACAGACTTTTGGATTCAGCCAGGCAGTAAAGCCATGAGGAGGCAGCAGTGGACACAGCCTAGAAAGCAGCACCTTGAGAGGCTGCCCCCAAGCCTCACCCTGAAGCCAAGGAAGGTCACCCGAGGAGCCCCAGCAAGGAGAAAGAGCCCTGCAGCACCCAAGTGCCTCCTGCCCAGGAGAGCAGCATCTCCAGCATGGGAAAGGCTTTCTCCCGGTCTGAGAGCCAGTGCAAGCCTCCTGAAAGCAGGAGAGCTCCTCAAAGGCCAGCCCAGCTGCCCTGCTCTGCAGCCAGCCCTGCAGCTGCACCTTCCACTGAAGGCAGCAACCTCTTGAGACCTGCAGCCTCACCTTGTGCTCCTCGGGGGTGAAAAGGATGCGGTAAGTAGAGGCCATGCCAGGTGCTACCTTCTGCCTCACACCCATGGGGCCAAGCAACTTGAAGTAAGGAGAGGTCTCCAGGATGACCTTCACCCACTGAGGAACCTGCAGGGAAGACACAACTGGGATTTTGCCACCTGTGGCACTGTGAGGAGAAACCTGGCCATGGCCAGCTGCATCCTTCCTTCCCAAGGCACTTCCAGCACAGAGCACCAGGCTGGAGCCAAGTGCCTGCTGCCTGGGCAAAGGAGCTCTGGGACATGGGCTGCAGGCCCAAGCCCTGCTGTGAAGCAGAGCCAGAGGAAAGGAGAAACTGAGGCCCATTTTAATGAGGAAAGGGGAAAGAGCAGCACAGTGTCTGGGGTCAGTGTGGAGCACACCAATGTCCCAGGGGCCTCTTGCCAACACTCCCAAGCCAGGCACCAGAGCAGGAGTGGCTCTGTTCTCCCCAGCAGTAACTGAGAGGGACCACACTTTGCAGCCTTCCTTGCCAAAGGGCCTTCTCTTTCCAGCCACAGCCCTGGCAAAGCCTCTTCTCTCAGGACACACTTGGCCTGCTCTTGCTCTTCCCCCACAGCTTTTGTTCTCCCTTTGTTTCCCCCAAGAGGCAGGTGTGGGGAGGAGCTCCTTCCCCTGCTCTCATGCAGGCTGCTTCTGCCTTCCCAGCTGCCCTCCTCTCCCCTTCCCATCTTGCTCTCCATTGCAGAGCAGCAGCTTCCAGGAGGCTTTGCTGTTGCTGAGCCCTCTCTGCCTCCAGCACCCTGCCTGCTGCCTGGCAAGAGAAGCCCCTGTGTGCACAGGCTTCTCTCCTGGAGCCCTTTTGCACCCAGCTCCTCTCCTCCCTCCTGCCTCTTCCCACCAGCTTGCCCTGGGCACCTGCCCCACTCCAGCAAATGTTTCCCCAGCTGAAATCCAGAGAGTCTCAAACGTTCCCCTTGCCACAGGAACAAAACTGCTGGCATCTGGCAGCATTTCCCTGCTCCACTTCTTTGGGCAATCTCCTCAGCACCACCAATTCTTTCCAAGCACAGGTGGAGACCTTCAGGAGGAGATGGCTCTGGATGTGCTGTGGTGTTCCAAAGGGAAAGCAGAGCTCCAGAAAAGCCCCAGCAGTGCTGAATGAAGCTCAGCAGGACCCCAAGTGGCAGCTCAAGGCCTCCCCTTGCTGCTGCTCCATCAGTCTGTTCCACTGCTCTTTCCAAACACCTCTCCTGGAGCCCCTCCCTAGGCCTTGTCCCAGCATCAAGTGGAGAAGACAGCCCCTGAGCTCTGCCAGTGAATTGCAGAAGCAGCTAAGCAGGCTGTGAGAGGTGGAGATGCCCTCCCCAAAGCCAAGACTAACCAAGGAGCCCTCAGGCTGTGGTGCACACTTGAGCTCCAGCACGAGAAGAGAGAACAACTGGAGAGCCCCCCACATTCTCAGCGAGCCAGGGCTTTCAGAGGCAAGGCTGCTCTCTAGGCAAGCTCCTCTGGGCTAGCTCCCAGCAGCACATGGCAGTGTCAGAGACAGCATGCCCAGAGAGGGCAGGTTCCTCCCACCCCCCAGCACTTACCCTGCCCTTGTTGCGCAGAACCAGCGTCGCTTTGTAGACCTGGTGGGGGAGGTAGTTCTGGAAGAGCACCTCTGCTGGGAGAGGCTCAAAGCAGCTCTGCTGCAGGGCAGCTGGCAGCTGGGGGTGCACAGAGAGCAGGCAGAGGTTCAGCTGCTGGCAGCAGGACTCCTGAGCAAGAAGCCTACACTGCTCTCCAGCCCAGCCCAGCCTCTTGGCGAGTCCCTCTGCCCAGCTCAGCCTGGGCAAGCAGAAGCTCTCCCACCTGGCTCCTGGGTGGCTCAAGAGGAGCTGGGCTGTGCTGAGCAGGCTCAGGCTAAGCAGCTCCTGGGCTGTCTCTCCAGGTTCCCTCTCCCAAACACGGGGCACAGCCCTGTGCTGCTGTGGTCACACAGCACCAGAGCACTCCCTGACAGTGCTGGCAGCACTCATGGAGCAGCTGAGGGCCAGCAATGGACAGGAGGCTCCAGGGGAAACACTCTGGGGATGATCTTTGCTCTGAGGCAGGGAGGCCGAGGCCCACACAGCCCCAAAGAGCTTTGCCAGTGTAAAGCCTGGGAGCTGCTAAGGAGAGAACAGCAGCAGAGGAGGGAAGGCAGGACAAGGAGAGCTGAGTGCTGGCAAGGTTCAGCTCCCTTCTCTGCAGCACTGGGCAGCTGGAGGAGGACTGGACTTGGCAGCTCCTTCTGCCAGGAGCTTTCAGTGGCTCTTTGGTCCTGCTCTGGTGCTGCTGCTTTTGTTCCACTCCACTGCAGCAGCAGCCTGGCAATGCACACAAGCAGCAAATGCTGGCAGAGCAGAGGCACTGCTAGGAGAAAGTTCCTCCCTCCTTTGCCTCCCCTCTCCCAGCTGTGCTGCTGCCACTCCACAGCCCCAGGCAGCTCTCCTGCTGCTCCACACAAGCCATGGCCAGGCTGAAGCCAGCAGCTGCAGCATGCTGCCAGTTCTCTGGGTGCCCAGCTGAGGGCTTCCCAACCTCCCGGGCTGGCCAGGGCAACCCTCAAGCAGTATGTCACAGGTGTGCTGCTGGCCATTGCTGCTCAGCAGCCTCCCTCCCTGCTCTGCCCTCGGGGCTGTGTGCTCTGGCCAGCAGCTCTGGCAGCAAAGCAGCTTGAGGCACAGCTGCAGCAAACACTGAGCCAGACAAGGCACAGCCAGGGGCTGAGGCCCCTCTGCAGCTGGCAGGAGCCTGCAGCCTGCAAAGCCAGCCCCCTGGGAGGGCCCCACCCTGCTACTCCACCCCAAAGCACCACTGCAGCTGAGTGTGCTCAGTGCTGAGCAGCTCCTGCAGGCCTTCAGCCCTCCAAGGCCAAGGCTGGCAGCAGCAAAGGAGTCCCAGCCCCAGGCCCTTGGCAGCGACCACCCCAAGCAGCAGCTGCCTGTGGCAGCAGGAGGATGGCAAATGGCAAGCTCCTGCCCTTGTGTCCTGCCCCAGCCTGCCCCCTGCATGGGGCTTGAGTGCCAGGGGCTCAGCTCCAGGAACACCCCCAGCTGCAGCAGAGCTTCTGCAGCACAGCTCAGGACTTGAACAGCTCAGCAGGGAGCAATGGCTGAGCTTTCTCCTGGCAGGAGGAACTCAGCACTGCCAGCAGCTGCACAGCACAGCAGGCCCTGGCCAGCCAGCTCTAGAGAGAAGCTGGAGGCAGGCCTGCCACCAGCAGGCTCCTCTCCAAATGCCTCAGCCAACAGCAAGGAACAGGGCAGGAAAAGTTTACCTTTGGACAGGAGGCCTCACTGGAGTCTGCAGGCTGGGGAATCAGGGGCAGGGTCCTGGCCTCAGGCTTGCCCCTCCTGGGAACAGGGGGCAGCTTCCCCTCCTGGCTGCTGCCCCTCTGGGTGGAGACTGGGGGCAGCTTCCCCTCCAGGCTGCTGCCCCTCTGGGTGGAGACTGGGGGCAGCTTCCCCTCCAGGCTGCTGCCCCTCTGGGTGGAGACTGGGGGCAGCCACATCTCCTGAATGCTGCCCAGCCTCTGCTTGAGCTGGGGCAGCCTCCTCTCCTCAGCCTTGCCACCTCTCTGGATGATCTGGGGCAGGCTCCTCTCCTGAGTGCCACCCAGGCTCTGCCCCATGAGCTCAGGCATCTCCTGCAGGAAGGAGGAGGGAGGCAGCTGAAACACACACCACCAGCACAAGCCACAGCAAGCCCTCTGCTCCTCTTGTCCAAGTGTCACTGAGGAGTAATCTGTGGTCAGAGCTACCAGGCCAGTCCTGGGAGCCTCCTGAGGGACCTGCTGCAGTGTTTCACCCCAGAGCATTCCTGAGGCAGATCAGAAGAGAGCAGCTCCAAGCAAGGGGCTCTGTCCCATGAGCTGCTGCCTGATTTGCTGGGGCATGCCTGGGGCTTGCTGCTCTCTGGGCACTTGTTCCCTCTGTAGTGCTGCTGGCTAGAGGCAGGGAGCTCTGAAGAGAGCAGGGCAAGAGTGCTCAGAGCTGCCCCAGCTCTGCCCTTGGCCCAGGCTCCCCAGCCTGCCCTGTGGAGCTGGCACTGCTGGGGGAGGCAGAGGAGGGCAGAAAAGCAGCCCTGTGCCAGGGCTGAGGTGCAGAGGAGTGTCTCCAAGTCTGAGTTCTCCTTCATTCTCTCTGCCCTGGCCTCACAGAGCCCTCCACAGAGACATCTCCTTGAGAGACCCTCAGCAGCAGGGCAGCTCCAGTCAGCAAAGGGGACATGGATGGAGAGGAAGGAAGAATTGCCCTGACTCCACTGTTTGCAGGGCTGGATCTGTGCTCCATGGAGGCTATCCCAGCAGGGTGGGGGTTGGAAGGGACCTCTGGGGCTCAGCCAGTCCAACCCTCTTGCAAACACAGGGTCAGCCAGAGCAGCTTGCCCAGGATCACATCTGGGTGGGTTTGGAATGTCTGGGACCTCTCTGGGCAGCCTGCCCCAGGGCTCCTTCTTGACCACAGCAGCTACTTACAGTTCCAGGCTGCTTTGCCTCTCTGGCTGGCTTCAGGTGGCCAGGTGCTGCCACTGTGCCCTGGAGCCCCTCAGGCATTTTGGAGGGCCTCCTGGAGCGCTGGTTCTGCTCAGTGGCCATGGCTCAGCTCACCTGCAAGGAGCAGCAGCAGACCTTTGAAAAGCCAGAAGCCCACTCCCAGCAAAGCCAAAGGCTCCACAGTGTCTCCAGGCTGGGGCATCCTTCCCCAGGGGAGAGCACCTGGGCTGCCCTGCTGCTGTTTCTGCCTCGGGGAGCACAGAGCTCCACTCCCTGGGCAAGAAGCAGAGCTGCTCAGCAGAGCTGCTCAGGGCTGCTCTGCTTGGCTTCAGGGACAGAAATGAGCCAGCAAAGATGACTCCTTCCAGACACACAACTACCACAGTGCCCACCAGCATTTCTCCATGGAGAATGAGGGCCCTGCTCTTCACTCCCTGACACCCAAACTCAAGGCTCCCCACAGGCACTCCAGAGGCTGTAGCAGCAGAAAGAAAAGCAGGAAACCACTCGAGGAAGCAGCTCAGCAAGAAATGCTGCAGGGGTGAGAGCAGGGCCACTTAAGGCTTCATCCTAACAGCAGCAGAGGCTCTCCAGCCTCCTTAGCCTACAAGTAGCATGGCTTAACAGGTCCCCCTGAGTGAAGCAGGTCCAGGTTAACTTCTTCCACTCAGCAGCATGGCCACCACCTCTCTTCATCAACCAAAAGCTATCAACAGTGAGCTCCACTCTGCTGAGGGGCACCAGTGATCCACAGCCAAGCTGGCACAAGAGGCACTGCCAGCAGCCCTAAGCAACATCCTCTCCCCCTTGCTGAGCCAGCTGCAGATTCTGCAGCAGCACTTCCCAGTGTCCAGCACAGGCTGTTGATGGTCACATCCTGAGCAGCTGCCTTCCTGGAGCCTCCCTGAGAGCTCTGAAACGCTCAGGAAACCTCAGTCCCAACCAAGCTGCTTTCATCTCAATCCTCCAAACCTTCTTGGGCAAATAATTCTCAGTGTGCCTGCCCCACCCCCACACTGGGGCCCAGCCTCTGGAAGAACAGAAACATTCAGCTCAGAGGCATCCAGCTGCAGAAGGGGAAGTGACCAAAAGCAGCAGCAGGAATGCAGCCTCCAGCCTGACCTTGGCAGGCTCAGCCTGGTGCCGGCTCCCCAGCACACACACACACTGCTGGCTGCCAGGACAGGGAACATTACCAGCGGCTGCCCTGCTGCAGCACTGCCTGGGACCCCGTGCTGGTGAAGCTTGGACTTCACTGAGTTGTTTCCCATCCCTCAGTTCAGAGGCAAGGCTGGACAACCTGTCCTGAGTTACCTGCAGCCTCCTGAAGCCGTCCAGCCTCTGGATTTTCAAGAGAGAGATGCAGGAATTGCTGCTTCTCAGGAAATCCCCTAGGGTTTTAAAATGCAAGGAAAGGAGAGTTGGGCTGGGGGAGCTTTGCAGTCTCTGCTACCTAGGCAGCTGCTGCATCTTTCATCCTCAGCCTGCACAGCGTTTGCTAGGCAGAGGAGAAATCCTCTCACCCCTCACTTGCAGATGGGGCAGCAGAGGTGAAAACGGAAGGCAAAGACATCCCAAAGCCCAGGTGCAAGGGAAGGAGGATCAGACTGGCAGCAGGGAGACAGGCAGCCTCTCTCCCCTCCGCGTTTAGTCCCAGCCTGGAGGCAGACACAGCAGCATCCCATGGCAACAAAGAAGACCCAGAGGGATTTTGTGTTTCAGGGAGCAGTTTGTCCAGCTGTGGGGGCAGGGAGAAGGGGCTCCAGTTCCTCCGGGGGTGCCCAGCATGGCAAGTGCTGCAGCTCCAGGGGGCTCTCCCCCAGCACAAGAACCTGCGCTTGGCTAAGGGGCAACCTCCTGCCTCCCATCCTGCCCCGAGCAGCAGCTGGGTGCCGGCAATGGCCTCAGCACTGCTGTGCGGGACAGCGGCGCTCAGGCTTCCACCCTCCCTGCCCGGCCCTGCTCCCAGCCCTCCCTCCTGAGCTCAGCAGCCAAAGTCCCCCCGGGCTGGGGCTGGGGAGGGGACACAGCCATCGTCACCTCGGCCCGGGGCCGGCACCAGTCTCTAACGGGACCCAGCAGCACCCACCAGGACCCAGCAGCACCCAGCAGCGATCCCACTGCCACACAGTCGCGGCCGGGCTGTGCCTGGTTGCCACAGCGACAGAGCCTGAGGCCACCCAGCGGCCCCCTGGCAACCGCGGCACAAAGAGAGGAGTGCCCAGCGCTGGGACCAGACGGCAGCCAGCGGGCACAGGGCTGCCCAGAGCCCACAGGGGAGCTGCCTGTGGAGCCCTGCTCCAGCTCCCCCAGGGCAGGCCCAGAAAGCCTCTCGGGCCCCAGGGCTGCCAAGCTGCTCCTGCGGGGAGCCCCCACACAGCTCCTGCTGCCCCAGGAGACACAAACCGGCTGCCTGCCCCTCTGGCCCTGCTGCCCTGGCTGAGCCCAGGCTGCCACTGGCCTCCTGTGCTGCAAGTGCCCCTTGCTGCCTCCCCTCCAGTCTCTCACCCACCGGCACCCCGAGGCTGCAGGCTGCTCCCAGGCTTCCCAGGGAGGCTGTGGCTGCCTCGTCCCTGGGGGTGTCCAAGGCCAGCTGGGATGAGGCCTCCAGCAGCTGAGTCCAGTTGAGAGCTGTCCCTGCCCAGGCTGGGAAGGTTGGTCTCTGAGGCCCCTTCCAACCTCAGCCCTTCTATGCTCTTTCAGACACAACTCACCCTACGAAGCAGTCTTGCTTTTCACTCACCTCAGAGAGGGAAGAGCACTGCAGGATGCACAGCCCAGAGTGGCTCCCAGAGCCCCTGCTCAGGCAGCATTGCCCCTGGCAGCTAAAGGTCTGCTTGGTTTCAGCAGCAACCTGACTCTGTCAAACTGCTCAAAGGAACTACAGAGCCTGCAGGTCCCCCACACTCCCAGGGGGGGTCAGGGTCGCTGAGAGATGTCTGTGTTCCTCTTGGCCCCACACTCCCTTGCTGCCCAGGAGGCCCATGGTGGGCTGCAGGACACGGTCAGCATGCTGTGCAGCACTGCTGCAGGTGCTGGCAGGGACACTGCCAGTGCCCTTCCTTCAGCTGGCTCAGGATGTCACCCAGCTGCTTCAGCACTCCTCCAGGCGTGGCTGGAGACCGGGGAGCACAGTGCTCAGTCAGCTCAGCATCTCCCACAGCCATGCCCAGGACCTGCTTGGCCAAGCAGAGGCCCCAGCCAGGCGCCAGCTGCAGTTCCTTGACCCCCAAACCCACCTCCTCTCAGCCAGGTGTACCTGCTGGCAAAGATTCTGCTCAGCTCCTCCAGGACATGGTTGAGTTTCACCTGCAGGTCCTTGAGGCTACCTCTGGCTTCTGGGTCCAGCTGGAGGAGGGACAGATTGGAGAAGCCATCAGGGTCCCTGGTGCAGCCCTGGGGGACAAGGCCCTGGGGGTGCCTGCAGAGCATCTCCCAGCAGCAACAGCAGCTGAGGGAGAGCAGACATTGACCACAGCCAGAGACTCCAAGAGCCCCTGCTCAGGCAAAGTTGCCACCCTGCAGCCATTGCACTCTGCAGCCATTGTGGCTCCAGAGCTGACCGGCACCGGCACCGGCACCTGCACCGGCACCGGCGTGCTTGAGCTGAGAGCTTCCTCTGTTGGTTTATAGTATTTAGGGGAAATACAATTGATTGTATTTATAACTATAGCACTGAAATAAATACATGATAGTATCGAGGTGGAACAGATCTATGTATTGATTAGTTTGTTTTAACAGCTAACAACAGACCCCTGAGCCATGGCAACAACTCAGCCAAAGGCGATCAGAAAATCACTTGGTGCCCAGACAGAGCTGGTGCACAAACACACAGGAGTCCAGGCTGCTGGCTGCAGAGAGTGCTGGAGCCTGGCACTTGGAATGGAGGGGGAAGGAGACAACACCTCTGTCAGGTGTGAGCAGGTGAACTTTCTCCTCCGCCTGCTGGCTGAGCTTAAGGCTGGAGTGGCCGAGCTGCAGGATGAAGGATCTAGGCTCAGGACTGCAGGGGAATGTCAAAGGCAGTTAGAGATGTGGGAGCAGACTCTGCAGCCCTCCCCTGTTGCGGGAGGCATCCCTGGAGACAGGGAGGGATGGGTACAGGTCCCTGTCAGGGGAAGCAAGGGGAATCCATCCCGGCCCTCTCCCCCCCCAGTCGCCCTTGCACAATCAGTATGAGGCCCTGCAGGCCGAGGGCAACGGGGAGGAGAGGGCTGAAGGGGAACCATTGAAGGAGATGCCTAAGGCCAAGCAGTCCCCACCAAGTGTAAGGACCAGCACTGTCCAGACAAAGAGAAGGGTTATAGTTGTTGGGGACTCTCTCCTGAGGGGGACTGAGGGAGCCCTGTGTCATCCTGAGCCATCCCATAGGGAAGTGTGCTGCCTGCCTGGGGCCCAGAGAAGGGACATCAGCAGGAGACTCCCTAAGCTGATCCAGCCCTCTGACTGTTACCCATTGCTGGGAATCCAAGCTGGAAGTGATGAGGTTGATAAGAAGGGCAGCAGGACAATCAAAAAGGAACTCAAGGCCCTGGCACAATTGATTGATGGGGCAGGAGCTCAAGTGGTGTTCTGCTCAGTCCCCTCAGTGGCAGGGGAGTACACTGAGAGGAACAGGAGAGCCCACACCATCAACACTTGGCTCAGGGGATGGTGCCAGCAGTGGAATTTTGGGTTCTTTGATCATGGGGCAACTTCTCCTGCACCCAACCTGCTGGGTCCTGATGGGGTGCAGGTATCCAGAAAGGGCAGGAGGGTACTAGCACTGGAGCTGGCAGGGCTCATTGGGAGGGCTTTAAACTAGGTCTGAAGGGGGTGGGTGAGGAAAGCAGTCTCTCTGGAGAGGAGAGAGTGGGACACAAATGAGGGTGGATTGAGAAGTTGAGAGCCCAGCTGCAGTGCAGCTCCACCAATGCACCCAGCATGGGCAACAAGCAAGAGGAGCTGGAAGTCCTGGTCCACCAGGAGGACTAGGATATAGCTGCTAGTACAGAAGCATGGTGGGATGATTCACACAAGTGGGGCACTGCACTGGGGGGTTCCAGGCTCTTCAGGAGAGACAGGGGAGGGAGAAGAGGAGGAGGGGTGGCTCTGTGCGTTAGGGAATGGCTCGATGCCGCAGAGCTTGAGGAGGAGGATGAAAGGGTTGAGTGCCTGTGGGTTAAGATCAGAGGGAGGCCTAACAAATCTGACATCCTGGTTGGAGTCTGTTGCAGACCACCCAGCCAGGATGAGGAGGCTGATGAAATACTCTCTAAGCAACTGGAGGCTGTCTCAAGATCATCAGCTCTTGTCCTTGTGGGTGACTTTAACCTGCCAGCTATCTGCTGGGAACTGAACTCAGCAGAGAGGAGGCAGTCCAGAAGGTTCCTGGAGCGCATGGAGGACAGCTTCCTGAGGCAGCTGTTAAGTGAGCCTAGCAGGGGTCAGGCTCTGCTCGACCTGCTGGTCTCCAACAGAGAAGGGCTGGTGTGAGATGTGATGGTGGGAGGCTGCCTAGGGTGCAGTGATCATGAGAGAGGGAAGGTTTCAATATGCAGGGAGATAGGGAGGAGCAGGAACAGAAGCCTCGCTCTGGACTGCCGGAGGGCAAACTTCAGCTTGTTCAAGCAGCTGACTCGGAAAGTTCCCTGGGCAGCAGCCCTCAAGAACCAAGGGGTCCAGGCTGGTTGGCCCTACTTCAAACAGGAGCTCCTGAAGGCACAGGAACTGGCAGTTCCCATGGGCTGAAAGATGAGCCGAGGGGAAGGCTCTGGGCCTGGATGGGCAAGCAGCTCCTGAAGGCATGAAGGGAAACAAGAGGCTGTATCCCCTTTGGAAAGGGGGGAGGCAACTGGAGATACATTTAAGGATGTTGCTGGAACGTGCAGGAGACAAATGAGAGAGGCAAAGGCCCAGCTGTTACTCAAGCTGAACTCTGCTGGGAAGGAGAACAAAAAGCAGCTTTCTAAATACATGAATGCTAAAAAGAGGGCAAGAAGAACCTGCACTCCTTCTGGGACCTGGAGGGGAACACTGTGACTGAAGAGGAGGCAAAGGCTGAGGTCCTGAACACCTTCTGTGCCTCAATGTTTAACAGCAAGGCAGGAGGAGCTCAGGGCGAGTGGCCTCCTGAGCTGGGCGATGGGGTCAGGGAGCAGTGTCATGGAGACTCCAGGCCTGGCAGCCTGAGCTCAGTGCCAGGGAAAGTGATGGAGCAGATTGTCCTGGCGGCAATAACTGCGCACCTGAAGGACGGCCAAGGGCTCAGGTCCAGCCAGCATGGATTTAGGAGGGGCAGGTCCTGCCTCTCCAACCTGATCTCCTTCTATGACCAGGTGACTGCCTGGTGGGTGTGGGGCAGGCTGTGGATGTGCTCTGCCTGGACTTCAGCAAGGCCTTTGACACCGTCCCCCACAGCAAACTGCTGGCCAAGCTGTCAGCCCCTGGCTGGGACAGCAGCACTCTGAGCTGGGTTAGGAACTGGCTGGAGGCTGAGCCCAGAGAGTGGTGGTGAATGGTGCCACAGCCAGCTGGCAGCCAGGCACCAGTGGTGCCCCACAGGGGTCAGTGCTGGGCCCCATCCTCTTCAACATCTTCATTGATGATCTGGATGAGGGCATTGAGTCAGGCATCAGCACATTTGCAGATGACACCAAGCTGGGGGCAGATGTTGGTCAGTTAGAGGACAGAAGGGCTCTGCAGAGGGACCTCGACCGACTGGACAGATGGGCAGAGTCCAACAGGATGGCATTCAACAAGTCCCAGTGCCAGGGGCTGCACTTTGGCCACAGCAACCCCAGGCAGAGCTACAGGCTGGGGTCTGAGTGGCTGAGAGCTGCCAAACAGAGAGGGACCTGGGGGTGCTGATTGACAGCTGCCTGAACATGAGCCAGCAGTGTGCCCAGGTGGCCAAGAAGGCCAAGGGCATCCTGGCCTGCATCAGGAATAGTGTGGCCAGTGGGAGCAGGGAGGTCATTGTGCCCCTGGACTCTGCTTTGGTTAGGCCACACCTTGAGTCCTGTGTCCAGTTCTGGGCCCCTCAGTTTAGGAAGGAGGTTGACTTGCTGGAAGGGGTCCAGAGAAGGGCAACAAAGTTGGTGAGGGGCTTGGAACACAGCCCTGTGAGGAGAGACTGAGGGAGCTGGGGTTGCTTAGCCTGGAGAGGAGGAGGCTCAGGGGTGACCTTATTGCTCTCCACAAATACCTGAAGGGAGGTTGTGGACAGGCAGAGGCTGGTCTCTTCTCTCTAGCAACCAGCCCCAGAACAAGAGGACACAGTCTCAGGCTGTGCCAGGGGAGGTTTAGGCTGGAGGTTAGGAGGAAGTTCTACACACACAGAGTGATTGCCCATTGGTGTAGGAAAGCAGAAAGTATCTATGGAAGGTTTCAGGACGAGAAAGAACAACAGGCCACTGATACTGGAAGGATGGCTTGATGATAAAGAAGAGCTGACCGTGGTAAACAACCTGACGTGCCAGACAAGAGGACGCTTGCCTCCATACTGGAGAAGACCAACCTGATATGGGATGAAGATAACAATGGACAGCTGCATATCAAATGAGAAAACCCAATTAGCAGCAGTGGTGCAAGAATGTCAGGGAATTGCTTTCCCTGCCCGATTTTTCCTATATAAGCTGCTTGTTCTGTACCAATAAACGATTCCTGCCTCACCAACATGGGAGTCCGTCCATGCTTTCCGAAAGAGAAGGACAGCTAGAACAGGGGGGAGATAAGGAAGCTGCCTGAGCAGCAAGAGTCCTGGTTAGGAAAGCCAAAGCAGAGTTTGAATTGAATCTAGCCAGGGAGGTTAAAGGGAACACTAAGAACTTCTACAGGCATATGAATGGGAAGAAGAAGCCTAGGGAAGGTGTGGGCCCCCTCAGAAAGGAAACTGGTGACATGGCCACAAGTGATGAGGAAAAGGCTGAGGTACTTAATAACTTCTTTACCTCAGTCTTCACTGCAAGGGCCTCCAGCCACACTCCTGATGTTATGGAAGACAATGCCAGGGACGGGGAGGAAGAACTGCCCATGGGAAGTGAAGATCAGGTTGGTGATCGCCTGAAGAACCTGGAAGTGTTCAAGTCCATGGGACCCCACAGGATACACCCACGGGTGCTGAGAGAACTGGCAGAGGAGGTTGCTAAACCCCTCTCTATTCTATTTCAAAAGTCATGGCAGTCTGGGGCAGTCCCCACAGACTGGAAAAGGGGAAGCATTGCCCCCATCTGCAAAAAGGGTAAGAAGGAGGAACCAGGCAACTCCAGGCCAGTCAGTCTCACCTCTGTGCCTGGAAAGATCATGGAGCAGATCCTCCTGGAGGCACTACTGGCTCAGAAGAATAGTCCCTGACAAGTTGGCCTGAAGGTACCAACTGTGCTAAACCTCCCGAGGAGAAAGTAACTCGTGCTGAGGAAGCTCCTCCTTACAATGACCTTTCTGATGATGAAAAGAAATATGCTTTGTTCACAGACGGTTCCTGTCGTCTTGTCGGGAACAAGCGAAGGTGGAAGTCTGCAGTGTGGAGTCCAACACGCCGAGTTGCAGAGGCGAAGGATGGAGAAGGAGAATGCAGTCAGTTCGCAGAGGTAAAAGCTGTCCAGCTAGCTCTCGACGTGGCTGAACGTGAGAGATGGCCAAAGCTTTATCTCTACACCGACTCATGGATGGTAGCCAATGCTCTATGGGGTTGGCTAAAGAACTGGAAGAAGAGTGGTTGGCAGAGGAAAGGAAAACCCATTTGGGCAGCCGACCTGTGGCAGGACATTGCTGATCGAATCGAGAGAATTCCAGTGAAGGTGAGACACATCGATGCTCACATTCCTAAGAGCAAAGCTACTGAGGAACAGCAACACAACCATCAGGCAGATCTGGCTGCAAGAGTGTCTCAAGCAGCCATGGACTCTAATCTTGATCTCGACTGGACACACCGAGGTGAGATGTTCTTAGCTCGGTGGGCTCACGATTCGTCAGGACATGAAGGCAGAGATGCAACATACCAATGGGCTCGTGACAGATCCATAGACATTTCCATGGATGCTATCACAGCTGGGTTAGGAAGTGGCTGGAGGCTGAGCCCAGAGAGTGGTGGTGAATGGTGCCACAGCCAGCTGGCAGCCAGGCACCAGCGGTGTGCCCCAGGGATCAGTGCTGGGCCCCATCCTGTTCAATATCTTCACTGATGATCTGGATGAGGGCATTGAGTCCATCATCAGTAAATTTGCAGGTGACACCCAGCTGGGGGCAGGAGTTGATCTGCTGGAGGGTAGAGAGGCTCTGCAGAGGGGCCTCAACAGGCTGGACAGATGGGCAGAGTCCAAGGGCAGGAGATTGAACACATCCAAGTGCCAGGTGCTGCACATTGGCCACAGCAACCCCAGGCAGTGCTAGAGGCTGGGGTCAGAGTGGCTGAGAGCAGCCAGGCAGAGAGGGACCTGGGGTGCTGGTTGATGGCAGGCTGAACATGAGCCTGCAGTGTGCCCAGGCAGCCAGGAGGGCCAATGGCATCCTGGCCTGCATCAAGAACAGTGTGGCCAGCAGGAGCAGGGAGGTCATTGTGCCCCTGTACACTGCACTGGTTAGGCCACACCTTGAGTCCTGTGTCCAGTTCTGGGCTCCTCAGGTTAGGAAGGAGGTTGAGTTGCTGGAAGGTGTCCAGAGAAGGGCAACAAAGTTGGGGAGGGGTTTGGAACACAGCCCTGTGAGGAGAGGCTGAGGGAGCTGGGGTTGCTTAGCCTGGAGAAGAGGAGGCTCAGGGGAGACCTCATTGCCCTCTCCAACTCCCTGAAGGGAGGTTGTAGACAGGCAGAGGTTGGTCTCTTCTCCCAGGCAGCCAGCAGCAGAACAAGAGGACACAGTCTCAGGCTGTGCCAGGGGAGGTTTAGTTTGGAGGTTAGGAAGAAATTCTTCCCAACTAGAGTGATTGCCCATTGGGATGTGCTGCCCAGGGAGGTGGTGGAGTCACCATCACTGGAGGTGTTCAGGAGGAGACTTGATAGGGTGCTTGGTGTCATGGGTTACTTGATTAGGTGGTGTTGGATGATGGGTTGGACGTGATGATCATGAAGGTCTCTTCCAACCTGGTCTATTCTATTCTATTCTATTCTATTCTATTCTATTCTATTCTATTCTATTCTATTCCCCTTCACAAGGGGAGGATTAGGTTGGACTCTAGAAGAAATTGCTCCACCAAAATGGTTCTCAGCTCCTGGTACAGGCTGCTCATGGAGGTGCTTGAAGCCCCATCCCTGGAAGGGTTTTGAAGAGGCAGAGTTGTGGTGCTGAGGGTCAGGCTTTAACACCAGCCTTGGTAGAGTTAGACTCCATCATCTCAGAGGTCTTTTCCACCTGAGATGATTCTCCCTTGTCTCTGTCCAGTTGATCTCTGGTGTGTTCATATTACCAAAGGGCAGGAGCAATGTGCACAAACTCCCTCCTCCCAGAAAATCTTTGTCAGTTGTTCCTGATGCTGCCAAGAGTTTCAGCTTCTCTGTTGATGGCATTGGTATTAGAAACAAAAGCATTCACAGAATCACAGAAAGCATCTGGTTGGAAGAGACCTCCAAGCTCCTCCACCCAGCACTACAGGCTCAACACCAAACCCTGTCCCTAAGCTCCAGCTCCACAGCTGTTGGAACACCCCCAGGGATGGGGACTCCAGCACTGCCCTGGGCAGACCATTCCAATGGCTGAGAGCCCTCTCTGGCAAGAAATAGTTCCTAGCATCCAGCCTGAGCCTCCCCTGCTGCACCTTGGGACCATTGCCTCTGCTCCTTTCCCTTGCCACCAAGGAGCAGAGGCTGTCCCCTCCTGGCTCCAAACTCCCTTCATGGAGCTGCAGAGAGCAAAGAGGTCTCCCTCACCTTCCTCTTCTCCAGCCTGAACACCCCCAGCTCCCTCAGCCCCTCCTCTAGCCCAGGGGCTCCAGGCCCTTCCACACAGTGGAGCTGCAGCTCTTCCTTAAGAACTTCTGGTTCCTGCTTTAAGGATTGATTGAAATGTGTAGCTGTGGCACTCTGTGGCATGGTTGAATGGCCACAGTGGTGTTGGCTTGACAGCTTGAGCTGATGGCCTCAGAGGTCTTTCCTAACTGAAGAGATTCTCTGATGTTTATGATCCTAATGCAAAGGCTGGGGCACCTTCCCCTGGGGACAGGCTGAAGAGTTGGGGCTGTTCAGCCTGGAGAAGGGAAGGCTCCAAGGAGACCTTAGAGCAGCCTTCCAGTACCTGAAGGAGGCTACAGAAGAGCTGGGGAGGGACCTCTGACAAGGGCTGGGAGTGCCAGGATGAGAGACAATAGCTTTGAGCTGGGTGATGGAACAGCCACTGAACACTGGCAAGACACATACACAGTCAGAGGCAAGACACTGGAACAGGTTGCCCAGGGGGGCTGTGGATGTCTGCAGCCTGGAGGGGCTCAAGGTCAGTTGGATGAGGCTGTGAGCAACCTGGGCTAGCAACAGGTGTCCCTGCTCTGAAAGGTCCCTTTCAAGCCAAACCATTCTGTGGTTTGTGACATGAAACACCTCACTAAAAATCTGCAGGCTGCCAAATACTCTTCCTTCCTTTACAGGCTCACAGGATGTCAGGGGTTGGAAGGGACCTCTGGACATCTTCCAGTCCAGGCCAGAGCAGGAGCAGAGAATCCAGCACAGGTCACCCAGGAACACATCCAGACAGGGATGGAAAGGCTCCACAGAAGGAGACTCCACAACCTCTCTGGGCAGCCTGCTCCAGGCCTCTGAGATGCTTAGAGTATGGAAGTTCCTCCTCATGTTGAGCTGGAACCTCCTGTGCTGCAGTTTCCATCCATTGCCCCTTGGCCTATCCCAGGGCACAGTGAGCAGAGGCTGTCCCTGTCCCTTCCTTCCTGACCCCCTGCCCTCAGCTCTGGATAGACATTATTCCTTTACTTTGACTTAGCAGTGCCCAAGACCATTGGTTGCTCCTAGTGGGATGTGGGGGTTTTTAACCATGGGTTGTTACCTAATTAGCACTAATTAGACTTTGCAAACATACAAATGTTGTGCTGCAGAGGATGAGAGCTCAGTACTATTTTTACATCTTGACACAAAAGCTTCCTAGTGACAAACAAAATCCAGAACAATTACATTGTTCATGTTCTTGCCTACAGCTAAGAGGCACTCAGCAGTGCCCCCCAGCACCCACCTCACTCCAGCCTCCCTTCAGGGACTTGTCGAGAGCAAGAAGGCCTCCCCTATGCCACCTCCTTTCCAGACTGAATACCCCCAGCTCCCTCAGCTGCTCCTCCCCAGACTGAATTCCCCCAGCTCCCTCAGCTGCTCCTCCCCAGACTGAATACCCCCAGCTCCCTCAGCTGCTCCTCCCCAGACTGAATTCCCCCAGCTCCCTCAGCTGCTCCTCCCCAGCCCTCTTCTCCAGACTCTTCCCCAGCTTTGTTGCCCTCCTCTGGGCATGCTCCAGCCCTCAGTGTCCTTCTGGGAGTGAGGACTCCAAAAGCAACCCCAGTATTTAGGAGGTGGCCTCACCAGTGCTGGGCACAGGGCAGAATGACTTCCCTGCTCCTGCTGGCCACACTAGTGCTGACCCAGGCCAGGATGCACTTGGCCTTCTTGAGCCCCTGGGCACACTGCTGGCTCATGTTCAGGCAGCTGTCAATCAACACACCAGGTCCTGTTTCTGTTCCTGAGGCCTTATCTGCAGCCACTCTGCCTCAAGCCTGGAGTTTTGCAGGGGGTTGTTGTGACTCAAGTGCAGGACCTGGCACTTGGCCTTGTTGAACCTCAACCTGAGCTGCAGCAAGAGAAGTGTGGCCAGCAGGGCCAGGGAGGGGATTCTGCCCCTCTGCTCCACTCTGCTGAGACCACAGCTGCAGCTCTGGGGCCAGTGCTGGAGCCTCTGTGCCAGGAAGGCTCTGGAGGGGCTGGAAGGTGTCCAGAGAAGGACCACGAGGAGGAGCAGAGGGCTGGAGCTGCTCTGCTGTGAGGACAGACTGAGAGAGTTGGGGTTGTGCAGGCTGGAGAGGAGAAGGCTCCCAGGAGACCTCATTGTGGCCTTGCAGGATCTGCAGGGGGCTCCAAGAAAGCTGGGGAGGGACTTTTGAGGGTGTCAGGGAGGGATAGGACTGGGGGGGATGGAGCAGAACTAGAAATGGGGAGATTGAGATTGGCTGTGAGGAAGAAGTTGTTGCCCATGAGAGTGGTGAGAGCCTGGCACAGGCTGCCCAGGGAGGTGGTGGAAGCCTCCTGCCTGGAGGTGTTTGCAGCCAGGCTGGAGGTGGCTGTGAGCAACCTGCTGTAGTGTGAGGTGTCCCTGGCCATGGCAGGGGGGTTGGCACTGGCTGAGCCTTGAGGTCCCTTCCAGCCCTGACAATTCTATGATGCTGTGATCCTGTTGGTCTCAGCTCAGTCTTTCCAGCTCCTTCTGTAGAGCCTCCCTCCCCTCAAAGAGGTCCACACCACCTCCTTCTGTATGGTTTGCAGTGATCATAGAGCAAAAGGCAGGCATGAATCTTCAGCAGCATTAATCACAGGAGCTGAAAGCCTTCCTCAAGAGGGACAGACCTCCTCTTCAGTCTACCCCTGTGCACCACTGAAAGGAGGTGCTGCCTAGCAACACTGAGCATTAATATCCATGGTGTGCTCTTTGGGGATGTAATTTGTCCTCAACTTAGTGAGACTGTTGTGTTATGGTGGGCTGGGATCCATGCTGTTCCAGTTCAGAGCAGTTACATGACTTGCTAGCATAGCAGCAGGTAGAAGTGTAGGGGCTGCATGGGTGAGGCCTTTCTCCACATGGCTCTAAGAGAATCAAACATCTCTCTGCTGGCAATTCATTGGGAGAGGAAGAGAAGGGGAACAGAGGAAGTGAATTTACTTCCTCCACTACTGCTTCACAGAAGGCATACAAGTGAAATGGGAGCTCCTGTTGCACAAAGACATTCCAGGGCTACAGGCCAATTAACTTCAAGGAGTTGATTACTCAAACCAAGTGGCCTGTTTGCAGCTGCTGGACCACATCACTTGAAGGCTCAGGCTGCCCAGAGGGGTTCCCAGCTCTTCCCAGGCAGAGTGGCTGCCCAAGGGGAGGTGCTGGGGTCATAATGCCTGGGGGTGCATAAGAAGGGAGTGGATGAGGGACTTGGTGCCATGGTCTGGTTGGTTAGTTAGGGTTGGGTGATTGGTTGGGTTTAATAATCTTGAAGGGCTCTTGTTTGGATTCTGGACAGAAGGGTGGAGTCCAACAGGATGGCATTTAACAGGTCTGAGTGCCAGGTTCTACACATTGGCTACAGCAACCCCAGGCAGTGCTGTAGGCTGGGGACAGAGTGGCTGAGAGGGACCTGGGGGTGCTGGTGGACAGCAGCTGAACATGAGCCAGCAGTGTGCCCAGGGGGCCAAGAAGGCCAATGGCATCCTGGCCTGCATCAGGAAGAGTGTGGCCAGCAGGAGCAGGGAGGTCATTGTGCCCTGTGCTCAGCACTGGTTAGGCCACACCTTGAGTCCTGTGTCCAGTTCTGGGCTCCTCAGTTTCAGAAGGACATTGAGAGACTTGAAGGTGTCCAGAGAAGGGCAACGATGCTGGGGAGGGGTCTGGAACACAGCCCTGTGAGGAGAGGCTGAGGGAGCTGGGGTTGCTTAGCCTGGAGAAGAGGAGGCTCAGGGGAGACCTCATTGCCCTCTCCAGCTCCCTGAAGGGAGGTTGTAGCCAGGTGGGGGTTGGTCTCTTCTCCCAGGCAAGCAGCACCAGAACAAGAGGACACAGTCTCAAGCTGTGCCAGGGGAAGTTTAGGCTGGAGGTGAGGAGAAAGTTCTTCATAGAAAGAGAGATTGGCCCTTGGGATGTGCTGCCCAGGGAGGTGGTGGAGTCCCATCCCTGGAGGTGTTCAGGAGGGGATTGGATGTGGCACTTGGAGCCATGGTTTAGCAGTCAGGAGGTGTTGGGTGACAGGTTGGCCTTGATGATCTCTGAGGTCTTTTCCAACCTGATTGATTCTCTGATTCTCTGCCCACGTGAGCTAAATGCCTGATGCCTAGGAGAAGGCAGGAGTCTAGGTGTCGACAGCTCCTTTTGATCCCTGGCTCTCAACTGCTGTGTTTAGGGAGAAGCAGCCAGGTTGCTCCTGGGAGGGGGCACTCAATTTTGCAGCAGGCAAAGTGAGGCAGCAAATTAGCAGTGTTTCTAGAAATCCTTTGCCCCTGCTTGCTGGGTGGCATTGAATCTCACAGGTGGTGAGTGGATGAGGTAAAGAAAACCAACAAAACAACAAAGCCCCCAGGCTCTGGCTGAGTGAGGAGGTGTGAGTGCAATCAGGAATGCACAGCAACTTGAGAGGCTTGAAGCCTTTCACTACCTAAATGAAGGTTTCACCTGCAGGAGTGTCCCAGGTGAGGCAGACTCTCTAAGAGCTCTGCACACTGACATAACAAAATGATAACCTTTGGGTTTTAAGAGTGGTGGTGTTAAAGGTAAAAGCTTGGATGCAGAAGTTAACTGACAGGAATCTTTTCTGTCTCCTCCAAGAGCTTTTTCTCTTGTCTGAGACAGTTCACAGGCTCACAGGATGTCAGGGGTTGGAAGGGACCACTGCAGATCTTCCAGTCCAAACCCCCTGCCAGAGCAGGAGCATAGAACCCAGCACAGGTCACCCAGGAACACATCCAGACAGGGATGGAAAGGCTCCACAGAAGGAGACTCCACAACCTCTCTGGGCAGCCTGCTCCAGGGCTCTGGGACCCTCACAGTCAAGAAGTTCCTCCTCATGTTGAGCTGGAACCTCCTGTGCTGCAATTTCCATCCACTGATATCCAGGATATGGATATCCAGATATGGATAAACATTTATTAAATCCTCTCTCAGCCTTCTTCTCTCCAGACTCAACAGCCCCAGGGCTCTCAGCCTCTCCTCCCCAGGCAGTGCTGCAGTCCCTTCAGCAGCCTTGCAGCCCTCCCTTGGGCTCTCTCTAGCAGTCCCTGTCCCTCCTGAATTGGGGAGCCCAGAGCTGGATGCAATATTCCAGGTGAGGTCTCAGCAGGGCAGAGCAGAGGGGGAGGAGAACCTCCCTGGCTCTGCTGGACACCTCCTCTGAATGCCCCCCAGGACCCCCTTGGCCTTCTTGGCCCCCAGGGCACATTGCTGTCCCATGCAGAGCTTGCTGCCCACCAGCACTCCCAGCTCCTTCTCCCCAGGACTGCTCTCCAGCAGATCCCCTAATTAATCACCCAGTTAATTTTATACTGGAAGTCAATTTTGGTATAGGCAGCAACAAGAATTCTTTTTCATTATCTCAAAGCAGTTTGTTAGGGATCATGTCCATGACTGAGGCTTAACATAAAATAGAATCATAGAGTCACTCCAGCTGGAAAAGTTCTCTAAGATCATCAAGTTCAATCATGAACCTTACTGCACCCTGCCCAGGAAGCCACATCCCAAAGTGCCATATTCACTCATTCCTGGAACACCTACAGGCATGGGGACTCCACCACCTCCCTGGGCAGCCTGTGCCAATCCCTGACCACTCTGGCAGGAAAGACTTTTCCTGATCTCCAGACTAAACCTCCCTTGGTGCAACTTGAGGTTGTTTTCTCTTGTCCTGTGACTTGCATCTAGGGAGAAGAGCCCAACCCCACTCCACTCCAATCTCCTTTCATGGAGACTCCCATGAGTCTCTTCCCCATGAGTCTCTCTTCTCCAGGCTGAACAGCCCTACTTTGCTCAGCTGCTCCTCTGCAGCCCTGTCCTCCAGACCCTTCCTCAGCTGTATTGCCCTTCCCTGTACCAGCTGCAGGACTCCAATGGCCTCCTTGTAGTGAGGAGCCCAAAATTCCTCAAGGTGTGGCCTCACCAGTGCCCAGCACAGGGGCACAATCATAGAATCAACAAGGTTGGGAAAGACCTCAGAGATCATCGAGTCCAACCTAGCACCCAGCACCCCCAGACAACCAAACCATGGCTCCAAGTGCCTCATCCAATCCCCTTTTGAACACCTCCAGGGATGGTGGCTCCACCACCTCCCTGGGCAGCACATTCAAATGGCAAATTACTCTACCAGTGAAGAACTTTCTCCTCACCTCCAGCCTAAACTTCCCCTGGCACACCTTAAGACTGTGTCCTCTTGTTCTGCTGCTGGCTGCCTGGGAGAAAAGACCAACCCCCACCTCCCTTCAGGGAGTTGTAGAGAGCAATGAGGTCTCCCCTGAGCCTCCTCTTCTCCAGGCTAAGCAACCCCAGCTCCCTCAGCCTCTCCTCACAGGGCTGTGCTCCAGACCCCTCCCCAGCTTTCTTGCCCTTCTCTGGACACCTTCCAGCAGCTCAACATCTTTCCCAACCTGAGGGGCCCAGAACTGGACAGGAGGAGTTAGGTATTGGGTGAGAGGTTGGACTTGATGAGGTCTTTTCCAACCTGATTGATTCTGAGATTCTATGATTCTATGACTCCAATCACTTCCAAACCCACCTGTGACAGTTTCTACCTCCTCAGAGGTCACAAGTTCAGGATAATGCTGGGAAGTGCTTCCCCAGGCTCTCATTTGGTTTCAGTGTCATTTTTATTCCAGGCCTTTTGTCTCCTTAGCACCAGAACAAGCTGAACACAAGCAAGTGATGCCAAACACTGCCCCACAGCCTCCTCAGTTAACAGCAGGAAGGACTTGTTGTGGTTTAGGGAGTTCAGTAAGCAGAATGTCCTCACCAACAAATCAATGATTTGATTAATCAGTTCCTAGTTAGTCAGCAACACAGAGAGAATAAATGCTGCAGACCACCCAGACTGTGAGACAGCAAAACCTCTCATGAAAGCCACTGTTGTGCTCATAGTAAAGAACTTCTTCCTCATCCAATCCAAACCTACCCTGCTCCAGTTTCAAGCCACTGCCCCTGGTCCTCTGGCTGCATACCTTTGGAAACAGCTCCTCCTCAGCCCCCTTCAGCCACTGGAAGGCTACTGTAAGGTCTCCTTGGAGCCTTTGCTCCCCAAGCTGAACTCCTTCAACTCTCCCAGACTGTCTTTAGAGGAGAGATGCTCCACGCTGCTGCTCTCAGCTTTGTGGCCTTCCTTGGGGCCTCTTGGTATAGAATCATTGAATCACTAAGGGTGGAAAAGACCTCAGAGATCATCAAGTCCAACCTGCCACCCAACAGCTCCTGACAACTAAACCATGGCTCCAAATGCCAAGGTTGAACACCTCCAGGGATGGTGACTCCACCACCTCCCTGGGCAGCACATCCCAATGGCCAATTTCTCCTCAGCTCCAGCCTGAATCTCCCCTGGCACAGCTTGAGACTGTGGCCTCTTGTTCTGCTGCTGGGTGCCTGGGAGAAGAAACCAACCCCCACCTGGCTACAACCACCCTTCAGGGAGTTGGAGAGAGCAAGAAGGTCTCCCCTGAGCCTCCTCTTCTCCAGACTAAACAGCCCCAGGGCTCTCAGTCTCTCTTCTCATGGGAGATCCTCAAGTCCCCTAAGCATCCTCCTGGCTCTCCCTTGGACTCTCTCCAGCAGGTCTCTGTCTCTCTTGACCTGGGGAGCCCAGAGCTGGACACAGGATTGCAGCTGTGGTCTGAGCAGGGCAGAGCAGAGGGGGAGCAGAACCTCCCCAGCCCTGCTGGCCACACTTTCCTTGCTTGCACCCCAGGACCCCATTGGCTCTCTTGGCCCCCAGGGCACATTGCTGTCCCATGCAGAACTTGTCCACAAGGACTCCATGGAGCTGCTCTCCAGCAGGACAGCTCCTAACCTGTCCTGGTGCCTGCTGTTACTCCTCCCCAGATGCAAGACCCTGCTCTTGTCCTGGCTGACCTCCATGAGGTTTGCCTGCAGCCAGCTCTCAGCTCTTCCAGAGTTCCCTGGATGACAGCACAGCCTGAGGGGTGTCAGCCACCCCCACCCCCCAGTTCTGACTTCAGCACCTCACAAGAATTAAAGATGATTGGTGAAACTCAGGTGGTTGACACCTGAGCAACAAATGATTTGGCATTCTGAAGGTCTCAAAAGAACCTTGGTTTGTTTTGCCCTTTCCCTGAGGACTCCTAGCTGATCTTGCCCTGTCTGCAAGCACAGGTAGCATGAAGATTGATGTGAGAAACTCACCTTGTGTGGCTGGCAGTGGGAGAGGTTATCAAATTGCTGGCTGTGAGGCACAAGGGGAAATGGTTTGGAACAGGGGATCAAAAGAAGTGAAGAGAGTATTTCATTGTCTGGAGCTCCTCACAGGAGCCCTGAGCAGCATCCAGGCTCCCACAGGCAGCACATCCTTGAAGAGGTTGAAACAGGACCTGGGAGTGCTGGGGGGCAGCAAGCTCTGCATGGGACAGCAATGTGCCCTGGGGGCCAAGAAGGCCAATGGGGTCCTGGGGGGCATTCAGGGGAGTGTGTCCAGCAGAGCCAGGGAGGTTCTCCTCCCCCTCTACTCTGCCCTGCTGAGACCCCACCTGGAATATTGCATCCAGCTCTGGGCTCCCCAGGTCAGGAGGGACAGGGACTGCTAGAGAGAGTCCAAGGGAGGGCTGCAAGGCTGCTGAAGGGACTGCAGCACTGCCTGGGGAGGAGAGGCTGAGAGCCCTGGGGCTGTTGAGTCTGGAGAGGAGAAGGCTGAGAGGGATCTGATCAATGGCTATCAAGAGCTGAGGGCTGGGGGTCAGGAAGGAAGGGACAGGGACAGCCTCTGCTCACTGTGCCCTGGGATAGGCCAAGGGGCAATGGATGGAAACTGCAGCACAGGAGGTTGGGGATGAAAGAAGAGAGCCCTTTGGTTTCAACTTCCCCCTGTGAAGATGAGTCTGATCCACAGAGGCTAAGAAGAAGAGCCCCAGAGCCCCTGCAATGATGGTAGAGAGGGGGAAGCCAGACTAGAGCCCAGGCCAGGAGGAATGGCCTGGCCCAGGCAACCCCCGAGGGAGCCCCAGCCCCAGGGTCCCCCAAGGGGAGGGAAAAAGCAGCCAGAAAAGGTCTGAAGAACCAAAAACCAAACCTTTAGTGAACAACACAAACAGAGGGGGGAACCGCGCCGCAGAGGGGAGGGGACAGGGCCGGGAACCGCGAAGTGGGGTAGGGGGAACCGAGCTGCAAAAAGGGCCGGGGCCGGGACGCTGCGGACGGGCCGGGGCCGGGGCCAGGGAAGCCGCGGACGGGGACCGGGGTGGGGACCGGGGCAGGGACGGCGCGGACGGGGACCGGGGGCAGGAACAGGGGGCAGGGACGGCGCGGACGCGACGGGGGCAGGAACAGGGGGCAGGGACGGCGCGGACGCGACGGGGGCAGGAACAGGGGGCAGGGACGGCGCGGACGCGACGGGGGCAGGAACAGGGGGCAGGGACGGCGCGGACGCGACGGGACCAGGGACGGGGGCAGGGGCGGCGCGGACGGGACGGGACCAGGGACGGGGGCAGGGGCGGCGCGGACGGGACGGGACCAGGGACGGGGGCAGGGGCGGCGCGGACGCGACGGGACCAGGGACCGGGGCAGGGGCGGCGCGGACGCGACGGGACCAGGGACCGGGGCAGGGGCGGCGCGGACGCGACGGGACCAGGGACCGGGGCAGGGGCGGCGCGGACGCGACGGGACCAGGGACCGGGGCAGGGGCGGCGCGGACGCGACGGGACCAGGGACCGGGGCAGGGGCGGCGCGGACGCGACGGGACCAGGGACCGGGGCAGGGGCGGCGCGGACGCGACGGGACCAGGGACCGGGGCAGGGGCGGCGCGGACGCGACGGGACCAGGGACCGGGGCAGGGGCGGCGCGGACGCGACGGGACCAGGGACCGGGGCAGGGGCGGCGCGGACGCGACGGGACCAGGGACCGGGGCAGGGGCGGCGCGGACGCGACGGGACCAGGGACCGGGGCAGGGGCGGCGCGGACGCGACGGGACCAGGGACCGGGGCAGGGGCGGCGCGGACGCGACGGGACCAGGGACCGGGGCAGGGGCGGCGCGGACGCGACGGGACCAGGGACCGGGGCAGGGGCGGCGCGGACGCGACGGGACCAGGGACCGGGGCAGGGGCGGCGCGGACGCGACGGGACCAGGGACCGGGGCAGGGGCGGCGCGGACGCGGACGCGACGGGACCAGGGACCGGGGCAGGGGCGGCGCGGACGCGGACGCGACGGGACCAGGGACCGGGGCAGGGACACGGCGGACGCGACGGGACCAGGGACCGAGGCAGGGGCGGCGCGGACGGGACGGGACCAGGGACCGAGGCAGGGGCGGCGCGGACGGGACGGGACCAGGGACCGAGGCAGGGGCGGCGCGGACGGGACGGGACCAGGGACCGAGGCAGGGGCGGCGCGGACGGGACGGGACCAGGGACCGAGGCAGGGGCGGCGCGGACGGGACGGGACCAGGGACCGAGGCAGGGGCGGCGCGGACGGGACGGGACCAGGGACCGAGGCAGGGGCGGCGCGGACGGGACGGGACCAGGGACCGAGGCAGGGGCGGCGCGGACGCGACGGGACCAGGGACCGGGGCAGGGACGCCGCCGACGGGACCTCCAGCTTGGGCTGGGGTCCTGGCTGCTGAAGTTTTCACTGGATGGGGGCTGGAAGGAGAGAGGTTGCTGCCGAAGCCTGGGAGCACTCTGGGGCTCCTCTTGCTGCACTGCCGTTCACAGGGCCTGAAGGATGCTCCGGGGCTGCAGAGAGAGGAGAGAAGGGCATCAGGCAGCTCTGGGGCACAAGCAGCAAACGCAGCTCCCCTCCTGAGGCACACCCAGGCACTGGCACCTCCCTGCTCTCCCGCCCTCCCCCCAGCACCAACCATGCCCCTGCCAGGGCTTTGCCTCGCAGCTGGCACAGGGCTGGCACAGCAGCAGGCTGCAGGCTGCCGCGGGGCAGGGCTCACTCCTGGCTGAGTGGTTCCCAGGGCAGCCTCACCTGGGCTGCAGAGGACAGGGCAGCTCTGTTCCTGCTCTGGAGTTCCACTGCCCACTCTCTGGGGGGCAAAGGGCTCTGGGAAAGGCAAAGAGGCCATTGGCACCCAGCCAGGCTCAGGGCAGAGGCCACAGGCAAGGTGCAGCTGCAGCCATGGGGCAGGGCCCACACTGGGGAGCACAGGCAGCTGCTGGCAGCTCTCTCACCTCTCAGCTGCCTCCTGCTTCAGGGCAGAGGCTTTGCAGTCCACAGGGAGCCTGGGCACAGAGGGTGTCCGTGGGGCACAGGCCAGCTTGCAGGGCCTGCAGGCAGGGCAGAGATGGTTAGTGCCAGGGGGGATCCTGACTGCCCCTGGCACGGGGCTGGGAGGCACCTGGGTGCTGCGTGGCTCCCTCCCTGGGGGCCAGGGGTCGCACTCGCACCGTGACGGCCACGGCGCCCTCCTGGGGGGAGGGACCAGCACCATGGCGGCGACGACGACGCAGGGCTGAGGGCACTGCCCCTGGGGTCCGCACAGCACCGCTCCAAGGACAGCACTGGCTGAAGAACACAGCTCCGGGCTCCAACGTCCTGAGGGCGCACTCTCGGGAGAAAAAAAGGTCAGGCAGGGAGGGGAAGCGGCGGAGGGGGAGCCGCAGGCTGGAGAAAGCCTGGACACCCCCAGCCCCCCACCCGGGACCCTGCTCCCACAGCCCCCCTGTGGTAACTCCCACCGGTACCCCGAGAGCTGCCCTTCCAATACCCTCCAGCCCTACAGGTTCCCAGCGTCTGCAAGGATCCTACATCACCCTGGGGTCCCCACAGCCACCCTAACGCTCCTACAACCGCCCCGGGACGCCCCCACATCCAGAGCCCTGATCCCTGATCCCCAACCCCCTCCCCACGCCCACATCCCCGGCCTCTAGCCCTCCCCGGCGCCCCCCCCAGCTTCCCCCCAGCGCTGCCACCGCCGCCTCCAGCACTCCCTGCCTCCCCCAGCCCCCGCTCCCCGCAGCCGTCCCCATCCCTCTGCCTCGCCGCTCCCGGGGCCCCAGCGCTACTCACCGCCGCCTGCGCCGCAGGGCTTCAAACGCTGCCGCCGGACACGCCCCCTGCGCTCACTGGCCGGTGCCCGAACGCAGCCCCCCATTGGCTCCCGACCGCCGACAGCCCCGCCCCCTCCCGCCCGCGCAGAGCACCATGGGAGCCGTAGGCCGCCGGGGCCCGGCCGCCATCTTTGCCCTCAGCCCCAGCCCTGCCCTGGCAGCTTCTCCTCCCAGCTCCCTGCCGGCAGCTCCGGCCCCGACCAGCCCCCGCGGCCAGCCCAGCGCCGCCTGCCCCTCAGCAGCGCTGAGAAGCCAGCACCGGGCACCCACCAGGGCCCGCACGGGGCACGCCCAGGGCTGTCCACACCTCCCCAGGGGCTCTGCTCTCTCACCCGGGGCTGGAGGCACTCTGGGGCTGCTCCTGCTGCGCTGCTGCTCAGAGGGCCTGAAGGATGCTCTGGGGCTGCAGAGAGAGGAGAGAAGGGCAGCAGGCAGCGCCGGGCACACCCAGGCCCTGGCAGATACCTGCTCTATTGCCCTCCCCCAGCACCAACCATCCCCATGGCAGGGCTCTGCTCCAGCTGGCACGGGGCTGGCACAGCAGCAGGCTGCAGCCACCCCCCAGCACCAACCATCCCCATGGCAGGGCTGTGCCTCCAGCTGGCACGGGGCTGGCACAGCAGCAGGCTGCAGCCACCCCCCAGCACCAACCATCCCCATGGCAGGGCTGTGCCTCCAGCTGGCACGGGGCTGGCACAGCAGCAGGCTGCAGCCACCCCCCAGCACCAACCATCCCCATGGCAGGGCTCTGCTCCAGCTGGCACGGGGCTGGCACAGCAGCAGGCTGCAGCCACCCCCCAGCACCAACCATCCCCATGGCAGGGCTGTGCCTCCAGCTGGCACGGGGCTGGCACAGCAGCAGGCTGCAGCCACCCCCCAGCACCAACCATCCCCATGGCAGGGCTGTGCCTCCAGCTGGCACGGGGCTGGCACAGCAGCAGGGCTCACTCCCAGGGCAGCCTCACCTGGGCTGCAGAGGCCTTGGCAGCTCGCTGCCTGCTGCGCAGCTGGGGGATGCGGCTCCGCTGTCCACCCCCGGGGGGGCAAAGGGCTCTGAGGGAGGCAAAGAGGCCATTGGCACCCAGGCAGGCTCGGGGCAGAGGGCACTGGCAAGGTGCAGCTGCAGCCATGGGGCAGGGCCCACACTGGGGAGCACAGGCAGCTGCTGGCAGCTCTCTCACCTCTCAGCTGCCTTCTGCTTCAGGGCAGAGGCTCTGCAGCCCACAGGCAGCCTGGGCACAGAGGGTGTCCGTGGGGCACAGGCCAGCTTGCAGGGCCTGCAGGCAGGGCAGAGATGGTTAGTGCCAGGGGGGATCCTGACTGCCCCTGGCACGGGGCTGGGCCCTGCCCTGTCCCCATTTCCAGCTCTCCTCACTCTGAGCTATTTGCAGAGCCCCAGAAGCAAGGAGGTCTCCCTGGGGGTGTCCTGCACCAGCAGGGCCAGGTGGGGCTCAGCCTCTGCACAGCCACAGGGCTCCAGAAGAGCCAGAGCCTCTTTGCTGCACCAGCCAAAAGCCACCCCAAAGATGCCCAGGCCCCCAAGGGCACAGCCCTGACCCCCAGTGCCAGCAGAGCAGATGCCCAACCTGCTCCCAGCCAGCACTCCTGAAGCAATCTGGAGGATGCTCCAGGGCCAAAGGGAGGAGCAGGAGCAGGAAAAGCTTCCCTTGGAATGCTCTCTGCCCTGTGCAGCCATGCCCAGGTGAGCTCAGCCTGTGCCTGCTGGCCAAGTGCCTCCTGCCCACCCTCTGCCCTCCACAGAGCTGCAGCCATCCACACAGGAGGCACCCAGCCATGGAGGGCAGGATCCCCAAAGCCACAGGGAAGGCCCCAGGGCAGCACTCACTTGGGCACCGAGAGGGCATCCTGCTTGTGCTGCCAGCCTGGGGGCTCCAGGCCCCTGCAGCCCAAGGGCTCAGGGCTGCTGCCTGAGGCTGGCAGCCTGCAGACCTGGTAGGTGACATTGAGGTCATGGCTCCTGGCAGCAGCTGCAGCCCTGGGGCAGAGAGAGACAGAGCCAAGGAGCAGTCAGGGGCTGAACCTCAGCCCCTGGCACCCAAGACAGGCTCAGCACCACCAGCAGCACCTCTGAGCCCCCTCCTCAGCTGGGGCACAGCCTGGGGGGAGCTCTGGGCCAGGCAAGCTTTGAGGCAGAGCTCATCCCTGGGGCAGCTACGTGCAGGAGGAGGGGGCACACACTGTGCCAGGGCAAGTGGCACACAGGGGGGCCTTCTGCTTGGCTTTTTCTCTTCAGCAACCCCTGCCCAGGTGAGCTCAGCCCACTGCTGCCCACCCCCCAGCCCTGTGCCCCCTGCCCACCCTCCCTCCCCACAGAGCCGCAGCCACCCCCCCAGGAGGCACCCAGGGGGTCCCCAACCCCGCAGGGAGGGCCCCAGGGCGGCACTCACTTGGGCACCGAGAGGGCATCCTGCTGCCGGAGGAGGTCCTGGCTGGGGGGCTCCAGGCCCCTGCAGCCCGGGGGCCCAGGGCTGGCTGAGGCTGGCAGCCTGCACACCTGGTAGGTGCCATCCAGGTCAGGGCCCGGGGGCAGGGCACAGCCCTGGGGAGCTGCCAGCGGCGCCAGGGGCAGGCGGCTCCGGGAGAGCCTCTCCGGGCACAGGCTGGAGCCGCAGGGCCAGGCTGGCAGCGCCACAGGGGCTGGGGGGGCTGCAGCCGGGGGGCAGGGGCTGGGGGGGCTCTGTGCCGCCCTGGCAGCCTCTGCCGGCTGCCCACTCGGCCGCCGGCGTTTGGGCCGCGGGGAGAGGCTGCAGGCAGAGGCCGGCTGGGCAGGAGTTGGCATCTCAGGGGACCTCCTCCTCTTCCCGATGGGGCTGAGGGCCAGCAGCCTGGCACTGCTGAGCGCAGCCAGGTGCTGCCAGCCTGGCAGGGGAGAGCTGGTCATGGGGGCGCCAGGCACAGCCACGCAGCTCTCGGCTGGAGGAGCAGAGCAGAGACCGAGTCAGCTCCCTGGCTGCAGCTCCCAGGCCCTCCCCCCCTGCCCCCCACCCCCCTCAGCTCTTTGCTGGGACTGCCCCAAACCACACCAAGCCCAAGAGCCAGCACCAACCATCCTGGGCCCAGAGCAAGTGCCCCGTGGCAGGGCCTGGCCTGTGCCCAGCAGCAGCCTCTGCAGAGCCAGGCTCTGCTGCTGGCCTCATGCATGGGCACCGAGGATGAGGAGGAAGAGCTCAGCCCTGCCCAGACACAGGCTGCCAGCAGCCAGGCCACAGCTGGGCTGAGCGGGGCAGATGCAGCCCAGAGCAGTCACCCACAGGAGATAAAGGCAGGCTCAGACCCCACTGGGTGCCAGGGCAGGAGAAACTTCTGCCCCTGCCCTGTGCCCACAGCTGGCAGCTGCCCCCCACCACCCCCCAGCCCTGCAGCAGAGCCTGGGACAGAGGAGAGAGAGGGCACCAACCTGGATCCTCAGCAGCACTGCCCTGCTGGCTCCTCTGGGCTGGGCTGGCCCTGCTGGCCTCTGCAGCCCTCCCTGGGGAGGAGGCCTGCTCCTGGCTGGCAGCAGCCTCCTGAGGGGCCAGGGGCTGCAGTGCCTCAGAGGCCACAGCAGCAGCAAGGAAGCTGCCAGCCTGGGGCAGGGACTGCTGCTCTGGGGAGGAGCTCCTGGCAGCAGCTGCAGCCCTGGGGCAGAGAGAGACAGAGCCAAGGAGCAGTCAGGGGCTGAACCTCAGCCCCTGGCACCCAAGACAGGCTCAGCACCACCAGCAGCACCTCTGAGCCCCCTCCTCAGCTGGGGCACAGCCTGGGGGGAGCTCTGGGCCAGGCAAGCTTTGAGACTGAGGGGTGCCCAGGCTGGCACTGCAGGACCTGAGCTGGGAGATCACCTGTGGGCTGCAGGGCACCCAACAGCAGCCCCAGAGCTGTGCTGGGCCTCAGGCACACAGCACAGGCAGCCTCCCTCGGGAGACCTTCCCCCTGCCAGGACATTGGGGCACAGACAGCAGCAGGTGGTGCCAGGGCAGCACCTCGGGGAGCAGAGGCAGCAGCAGAGCCCTGGGGGAGGCAGCTCCAGGCCTGGCAAGAGGCACTGAAGGCTCTCAGCTGCTGTGCCTGGAAACCTTCCCTGCTGACCCTTCCAGGGGAGCTTCTCCCCTGGGACTGGCTCTCTAGGAGCCAAATCCCACCTCAGAGGGCAGGCACTGCTCTGTAAGCCAAGGCCTGGGCCCTCCCCCACCTCCAGCACCCTCAGGGGGCTGCACACCACAGGAAGGTTGAAACTCTCTGAGCAGCCAGGAGCAAGTGGCACAGGGAGGGGGCACAAGGACACTCACCCCTCTGGCTGGCTGGCAGTCAAGCCCTGCAGGAGGGGGGCTGCTTCCTTTGCTTCCTGCTGCACATCTGCCTGCTGGATGGCTGGGGCAGACCTTTCCTCTGCAGCCTGCAGCAAGCCCCCAGAGCAGCATCAGGCCAGAGCTGAGCTGAGCCTGGGCCCCCAGCTGCCCCTTCCCTGCCAGGCTCAGAGCTTTCTCCAGCACTCCACAGCCCAGCACCTGCTGAGCCCAGACCTCCCAGAGCAGCTCAGCTCCTGCCCTCTCCCAGCCTGCCCAGTGCAGCCCAGCAAGGTACCTGAGCTGGGTCCCATCACCAGGCCAAGCCCTCCTCTCACCTCCTCCAAGGCCAGCTGCAAGGCAGCAGGACACCCAGCTGCCAGCTCCTGCTGCTCTCCAGCACTCTCCCCACCAGGGAGCTCCAGGCACGCCTCGGGCACAGCCTCCTCCACCCTACACAAGTCACAGCAGCAGCCCCTGAGCCAGGGAAGAGCCTCTGGGGAAGCCATCCCTTGGCCTACCAAGGTTTGGGATGGAGCCAAGGGCAGCTTTGGCCTTTGTCCCCCAGCTCTGGGGGCTGCCAGGCTCCTCACTCCAGCTGGGCAGCCGAGAGGCTGTGGCACAGCAGCAGAGCAGCTCAGCTGCGTCCTGGCAGCCACTTGGGCTGCAGCCAGCAGCCAAACTCTGCAAGCTCCTGGCCCTGGGGGACCCCAAGGTGCCAGCCCAGGCTCCCTCCCTCCTGCCCAGCAGCCTCACCTGGGCAGCTCCAAGGGGCTGGAGCCGAGGGCAGGCAGCGGCTCTGGCGCCTGGCTCTGTGCCTCGCGGGCAGCATCCTCATAGGCACGGAGCTTGGCCTGCAGCTCTGCCACCTGTGAGCAAGGGGCAGCCCTGGCTCAGAGCATGCCCTGAGCCCCAGCAGCTCAGCAGGCTGGGTGCCAGGCAAAGCAGAGCCGCAGACAGAGCCCAGCCCTGCCCCCGGCAGCTCACCTCCGCTCTCAGCTGCGCACACAGCACAAGGTACGGACAGACGTGGGAGTCCGGGCTCGGCAGGTTGCTCTTGAGCTGCGGGGAGAGGGAGGAGCGGAGCTGAGAGCAGCACCGGGACAGCTCCTTCCCCTCCGCTGAGGCGGCAGCGGGGCAGCTCCTCAGCCTGCCCTGGGCTGGTGGGGCCCGAGGGGCTGCAGCTGACTCTGAGAGGGGCTCCAGAGGCAGCCCGGCTGCAGCAGGGAGGCGGCAGGGAGGCAGCAGCCCGCAGCAGCCTGCCCCAGGCTCCTTCCCGGGCAGCCCCAGCAGCTGCCGGCCGCGGGGCGAGGTGCTCACCGAGACCTGGATCTCCTTGGCCCTGCTGGCATACTTGAGGGTGTTGAGGGTGTCCTGGCAGCAGAGCGGCGAGGGGCTGAGGGCAGCCAGCATCAGGGTGCGGCAGTTGCCGCCGATGGAGTCCTTCAGCAGCCGCGTCAGCTTGCTGTCCCGGTACGGGACGTGGCTCTGCTTGCCCTGCCCGGCACAGCGAGGCTCCGCTCAGGGGCTGGCCCTCGGCTCCCAGCCCCGGCCAGGCCCAGCCCACGGCAGCTCTGCCGTGGGGACGGCGCTCAGGGCCCCTCAGCGGCAGCCTCACCTTGGCCCCAGCCAGCGCCTGGATGACGCTGAGCAGGGCCAGCAGCGAGCGGTTGATGCTGGCTCCCTCCCGCAGCCGCTCGCCGCTGGTCTTGGCCACCGCGGCTCGCTCCGAGCCGGCCAGGTCGACCAAGCTCATCTTGGCCACCCGCACGGCCCCAGCGAGGCCCTCGGCGCGGTCCTGCTGCTTCACGTAGACCTGGCAGGGCACACAGAGGGCAGGCTGCAGCTCCGCAGGGCGCTCGGGCTCGCCGCTCGCAGCCGCGGCAGCAGCCCTGGCACGCCGGCCCTGGCACAGCATCGCCGCCTGCCCCCCTCCGGGCAGCGGTGCCAAGGGCTGCCCCAAGCACCACCCCTCACCTGCAGCACGGCGTGGGAGCGGGAGGAGGAGGCGTTGGCATCGGTGGCATGCTGCGTGCGGTTCCTGCTGCCCCCGAGCAGCATCTGCAGGAGCTGCTCTGCCGAGCTGGGCTGGCGGGGAGCAGGCAGAGGGCAGGGATCAGCGCAGCCCCGGCACGGGCACCGAGCGCCCACAGGCTGAGGCCTCCTGCGCCCCTGCAGGGCTCCTCTGGCCTCGGGCTCAGCGCTGCTGCCAGCCGGCACCCACCCAGCCGGCACCCCCGGGGCCCCGCAGCCCCTGCCCCGGGGCCCCGCAGCCCTCCCCTCCCCCTCCAGCTCCCCCGGTCCCAGCTGGCACCCCTGGGGCGGGCACAGCGCTGCCCACACCTTGTGCCTGCTTCCACCCCCACCTGCTGGATGGAGAGGCCCTGAACCACAGCTCCTCTCTCAGGATCCTCCCGGATGGGCAGAGGGCCCTTGGGCTCCAGCAGGTCACGGATCTGCTCGTTGTAGACCTGCAGCAGGCAGCTCCAGCTCAGGCTGAGGCTTGGGGCCCCAGAGGGCAGCAGGCAGAGGAGCTTGGGACCCCAGGGCCTGCTGCCCACCCAACAGCACCTCTGGCACCTGCCGCCAGCAGGAGCAGCTGAAGGTGCCCTAAGGCAGGGGACAGCTCAGGAGGCTTCAGCAGCCAGGCACTGAGCCACTGCTCCTCCAAAGGCCTTGCAGCCAGGAAGCCCTCATTGCCCTGTGGCCCCCAGCTCCAGAGGGGGCAGGCCAGCAGCACCAGCCCAGCAGCCTGGCCAGGGGCAGCCTGCTTCCAGTCTGGGGCTGCCCTGGGCACAGTTGGCAGCACAGGGGTAGCCCTGGCACTACAAGCCCAGACCTTGGAGGTGGTGGCCTGGCAGCAGGAGGGGCACAGCTGGGCACAGCCTACCTCCAGGTAGGAGACCAGGACCTCGCAGCTCTTCTGCTCCTGCCTGGCCTCCAGCCTCCTGAACAGCTCCTCCATGGTGAGGTAGATGATGCCAGGGCTGTTCTCCGAGCCCAGCATGGTGTAGGTTTTCCCTGCTCCGGTTGCTCCGTAGGCAAACACTGGGAGGAGAAAGGGAGGAGCCCTGAGAGCAGCCTCCATCGACAGCAGCACTGGGGGGATGCTGCCAGCTCTGCCTCAGCTGGGGACACAGCCCCAAACCCAGCTCCTGCTGTGGGGCACTGCTGCCTCCCACTCACATCCTGTCCAGCAGGGCCCCCGGGGCCCTCTGCACCAGCCTGCTGCCCAGCCTGCACAGGGCTCCCAGCTGATGCCACCCCACAGGCAGGACTCCACACTCATCTGGGCTTGTCTCTGCTCTCCTCTTGCTGGCCTGGGCCCTGCCTGCCCCCAGAGCCCTCGGATGACATCTCCAGGCCAGCACTGGCCCTGTCCCGGCCACACTTGTCACGGCCCCAGCTTGGTGCCAACAACAAGGTCAAGGCTTTCTCTTTCTGCAGAGCCTCTGCGTCCCCACTGCTGCCACAGCCGCTCAGGGCTTCTGGAACCAACCCCCAGCTCTGCTGAGCCCACCCAGAGCAGGGGCAGATGGGCAGGAGCTCCTGCAAGGGCCAGAGCAGGCTGCTAGGGCTCACCAGAGCAGTTGTAGCCGTCGAGGAGAGTATCGACCATCTGGCGGGTGGTGTGCTGGAACACCTCCTCCTGGGTGGCCTGCTCAGCAAAAACCCGGTCGAAGAGGAACTTCTGATGTTTGCCTGGGTTCTTGCCGCGGCCAGCAGGCAGCACACCGCCGGAGGCACCAGCAGTCCCCTCAGGGTCGAACAGGAGGGTGTGATGGTCGACCACCCTCAGCAGCGGGTGCTGCGCGGCTCCCTCGCCGGGGGCCGGGGGTCGCACTCGCACCATGACGGTCACGGTGCCCTCCTGGGGGGCAGGGGCCGCCGCCATGGCGGCGGCGGCGACGAAGGTGACACAAGGCTCAGGGCACTCCCCTTAGGGTTCGCACAGCACCGCCACAAGAAAAGCACCGCTCGAAGGAAAGCGCCGGCTGAAGAACACCGAAGAACACAGCTCTGGGCTCGAAAGTCCTGAGAGTGCACTCTGAGAAGAGACAACAAGGGTCAGGCGGGGAGGGGAAGCAGCGGAGGGGGAGCCTGAGGCTGGAGAAAGCCTTTACCTCTCGAGCCCGGAGCCTGCTCCCGAGCCCTGCCTGCCCTAACCGCCGCCGCTGCCGCCGGGGCTGCCGTTACACCCCCCCAGCCCTGCGCCTTCTCCCCGTCCGGAAGGAGCCTGCATCCCCTGCGGGTCCTCACAACCGCCCCAACGCTCCGACCCCACCGCGGGTCCCCAGAGCCCCTCCACAGCCTCGGCCGCGATCCACCGGCCCCGGCCCCGCCACGCTCCCCCGGCCCCGCAACGCACCCCCGGGCCCCGGCCCCGCAACGCTCCCCCGGGCCCCGGCCCCGCCACGCTCCCCCGGCCCCGGCCCCGCAACGCACCCCCGGGCCCCGGCCCCGCCACGCTCCCCCGGCCCCGGCCCCGCCACGCTCCCCCGGGCCCGCCACGCTCCACAGCCTCGGCCCCGCCACGCTCCCCCGGCCCCGGCCCCGCCACGCTCCCCCGGCCCCGGCCCCGCCACGCTCCACAGCCTCGGTCCCGCAACGCTCCCCCGGCCCCGGCCCCGCAACGCACCCCCGGCCCCGCAACGCTCCACAGCCTCGGCCCCGCAACGCACCCCCGGCCCCGGCCCCGCAACGCAACGCTCCCCCGGCCCCGGCCCCGCAACGCAACGCTCCCCCGGGCCCGGCTCCGGCTCCACAGCCCCGGCCCCGCAACGCTCCCCCGGCCCCGCACCCAGCACTGCCCAGGGCGCTTCCACCGCCGCCTCCCGCAGCCCGCCGCAGCCCCCACAGGCTGCCCCTGACCTTGCAGGCTGTCCCGGATCCCGCAATCCTGCCTCAGCCCCGCAGCCCGCCTCAGCCCCGCGGAACCCGCAATCCAGCCTCAGCCCCGCAGTCCTCCCCTGCCTTTCCAGGCTGCCCCCGGGCCCCGCAGCCGTCCCCATCCCTCTCCCTTAGCCCTTTGAGCCCGGGAGCTCCTCCTACCGCTGCTTCCACCGATGAGGGCTCAAACAGTCCCGCCGACCACGCCCCCTGCGCTCATTGGTCAATCGTCGAGCAGAGCCTCCCATTGGCTCTTCAGCAACGCGAGCCCCGCCCGCTCCCGCCCACGAGCCCCGCCCGCTGCCGGCCGCTCCGCCCGCGAGCCGCGGCCGCTCCGCGCAGTGCACCATGGGAGCTGTAGGCCGCCGGGGCCTGGCCGCCATCTTTGCCCTGAGGAGCCAGCCCCGGGCACCCCTCAGGGCCTGCAAGGGGTCCCCCACCCCGGCCCCGGCCCCAGCCCCAGCGCTGCCCACACATCGCCAAGGGCTGTGCTCTCCGAGCCGGGGCACGGAGCACTCTGGGGCTCCTCTCGCTGCGCTGCCGCTCAGAGGGCCTGAAGGATGCTGCGGGGCTGCCGAGAGAGCAGAGAAGGGCAGGAGGCAGCGCTGGGCACAAGCAGCAAACGCAGCTCCGCTCCTGCCGGCTGCCGCAGTCCCTGTCCCGAGCAGAGGCTTTGCTGTAGAGGGCAGCTGGCAATCAGCTGCTTAACCCAGCCCCACGCTGGCACCGAGCTCCTTGCCCAGCTGCTGCTCGTGGGGCAGGAGTTGCAGTAGGGAACCAGAGAGCTGCAGGGCAGTGCTGAGAGGTTCTGCTCTTGAATCCTGCCCTGCAGGCACTGACCTGCTGCCCTGGCTCTGCTGCAGGCACCTGGTCCCCATCCTCACTCCCAGCCTGAGGCATAGATTGCTCTGCCTGCCCTGCTGCCTGCATCAGCTCTGTGCCTGCTGCCCACCCCCGGGGGGCAAAGGGCTCTGAGGAAGGCAAAGAGGCCATTGGCACCCAGCCAGGCCCGGGGCAGAGGCCTCCCTGCAGCCCCATGGCCCCTGGGTGCCAGCTCTGGGGACCCAGAGGCTCTGGGGAGCAGAGGGCTGGTGGCACTGAGGCTGCTGGATTGCCTTTCGTGCCCAGCCAGCTCTGTGCCCTTGGGGCTGTCCTGGGCCGCTGGCAGCAGTGCCAGGCAGGGCTTCTGCCCACACAGACACCTGCTCTGGGGCACCGAGGTACCCCACAAGTGGCACTTGGCATCCCCACCCTGCCCCCCAGGGACAGCCCCAGGGACAGTGGCTGTGCCAGCCCCTGGGCTCAGGGCACCTCCAGCCCCACAGACTCCCTGAAGGCCCCCAGGGGGCACAGCCCTCACAGGGTAGGGGACAGTGTGGGGGCTTCGGGCTGCCCCTGAGCTGCCAAGCAGCTCCCCAGGGATTCCTCTTTGCCCAGCTCCTCCCCAGCCAGGATCCAAGCACAGAAAGTGTGGAGTCTCCTTCTCTGAAGCCTTTCCATCCCTGTCTGGATGTGTTCCTGTGGTTTGGCTGTGGTGCTTGGGGCTATGGTTGAGGGGTGACCCTTGCAGAGCAGGGTTCTGGGTTGGCCTTGGTGACCCTGAGGCTCTTTTGCAACCTGAGTGTTTCTGTGACTCTGTGACTGGCAGTGTGGAACCACAGCATCCCAGGTCTGTTGAGGGTGGAAGCAGCTCTGCTCCTTCTGATGTCATTAGAATACACAAACACAGCTCCTGGCCCACAGCTGCCCAGCTCCAAGGCAGACCATGCCTTGGGCCCAGACCCCACCTCAGGCACTCCTCCTTGGGCATGAGTGGAAGCCTTACTCTTGGGGGCAGGAGGGGGAGAAAGAGGAGGAGTTTGGACACAGGCAGGTGTGAAGCTGGTTATAACAGAGGTCTCCTTTTCAATGGGACAGGTTACAAGAAGAAGAAGAAGAAGAAGAAGAAGAAGAAGAAGAAGAGGCTGCCACAAGAAGGCAAAGAATACCCAGGAGGAAAGCTTTCCCCACCAGGATCCAGAGAAGATCAGAAGGAGCAGCAGGACTGCACCAGAGAGACAGCTTTGGACCCTCACAGTGGTGGTAGCCATAAACTTCTTCCTCTCTTCACTTTACCTTTCCACCTTTCTCCTCTCACTTTTCCCTACCTATTGCACACCAGCTTATGGGCAAACAGTGCCAGAGGGCACTGCCAGCAAGTCTGCTGCTGGCACCAAGCTGGGAGGAGTGGCTGACACACCAGAAGGTTGTGCTGCCATGCAGCAAGACCTGGACAGGCTGAGAGCTGGGCAGGGAGAAATTTGATGAAGTTCAACAAGAGCCAGGGGAGAGTCTTGCACCTGGGAAGGAACAACTCCATGCAGCAGTACAGGCTGGGGACTGAGCTGCTGGAGAGCAGGGAAGGGGAAAGGGACCTGGGGGTGCTGCTGGATGGGAGGTTGAGCATCAGCCAGCAATGTGCTCTGGTGGCCAAGAAGGCCAAGGGCATCCTGGGGTGGGTTAGAAGGGCTGTGGTGAGTAGGTCAAGAGAGGTTCTCCTCCCCCTCTGCTCTGCCCTGCTGAGGCCACATCTGGAATCTTGTGTCCAGTTCTGGGCCCCTCAGGTCAAGAGGGACAGGGAGCTGCTTGAGAGAGTCCAGCACAGAGCCACAAAGATGCTGCAGGCAGTGGAAGATCTTCCTCAGGAGGAGAGCCTGAGGCAGCTGAGGGCTCTGGAGCTTGCAGAGGAGGAACCTGAGGGTGAGCTCCTTGCTGTGGCTAAAGCTGTGCAGGGGGAGTGCCCAGAGGCTGGAGCCAGGCTCTGCTGGGGGATGCCCAATGGCAGCACAAGGGGCAGTGGTGGAAGCTGAGGCAGAGGAAGTGCCATGGAAAGAGGAGGAAGAATTTTTCCCCTGTGAGGGTGAGAGAAGCCTGGAGCAGGCTGCCCAGGGGGGTTGTGGAGTCTCCCTCTGTGGAGCTATTCAAGACCTGCCTGGCTGTGTTGCTGTGTGACCTGCTCTGGGTGCTCCTGCTCTGGCAGGGGGGTTGGCCTGGATGAGCTCTGGGGGTCCCTTCCCCCCCTGGCATTCTGTGATGACACAGTGAAGGTTCACTGTTGATGGAAGTGAACCCCTGGTGTAGTCTCCTGAGTTGTTGCATTTGAGATCACTCTCACAAAGCACCACCAGTCCCCTGTCTGGACCATGACTCACATCCACAGCTCTCTGAGATACTTCCAGGGATGTGACTCTACCACCTCCCCAGGCAGCCTTCCCTATGATTCTATGATTCAAGGGCTTGCTGTGCACTCTCTCTGCCAGATTACATCTTAGGAGGACTTTCAGTGACCACAGCCCTGGCATGACACCTGCCCTTGCTCATTGCAGGCTCCACTCCCTCAGTTATGGCCCATAAGGAGTTGCTTGTGGGTGCTATTTCGTTTGGAGGGGAAGCAGACATCTCTAATGAATATTTCCTTTCTTTTGGAGCTCCTGACACAAGGACCTGGTCTGTAATTAGTTACTGGTGGTTTCCAACAATAAGTCTTGCAGCAGCAAGGAGGAGGAAGCTATGTCCTGAAGAATTTAGTAGCTAGAGGATTCCTGCAGGAGATTGACCACATCCAAGTGCCAGGTTCTGCACAGTGGCCACAGCAACCCCAGGCAGTGCTACAGGCTGGGGTCAGAGTGGCTGAGAGCAGCCAGGCAGAGAGGGACCTGGGGGTGCTGGTTGATGGTAGGCTGAACATGAGCCTGCAGTGTGCCCACAGGGCCAAGAGGGCCAATGGCATCCTGGCCTGCATCAGGAGTAGTGTGGCCAGCAGGAGCAGGGAGGTCATTCTGCCCCTGTACACTGCACTGGTTAGGCCACACCTTGAGTCCTGTGTCCAGTTCTGGGCCCCTCAGTTTCAGAAGGACATTGAGAGACTTGAAGGTGTCCAGAGAAGGGCAATGAAGCCAGGGAGGGGTCTGGAGCACAGCCCTGAGAGGAGAGGCTGAGGGAGCTGGGGTTGCTTAGCCTGGAGAAGAGGAGGCTCAGGGGAGCTGTGCCAGGGGAGATTCAGGCTGGAGCTGAGGAGAAATTGGCCATTGGGATGTGCTGCCCAGGGAGGTGGTGGAGTCCCCATCCCTGGAGGTGTTCAACCTTGGCATTTGGAGCCATGGTTTAGTTGTCAGGAGCTGTTGGGTGGCAGGTTGGACTTGATGATCTCTGAGGTCTTTTCCACCCTCAGTGATTCAATGATTCTATACCAAGAGGCCCCAAGGAAGGCCACAAAGCTGAGAGCAGCAGCGTGGAGCATCTCTCCTATAAAGACAGTCTGGGAGAGTTGAAGGAGTTCAGCTTGGGGAGCAAAGGCTCCAAGGAGGCCTTACAGTAGCCTTCCAGTGGCTGAAGGGGGCTGAGGAGGAGCTGTTTCCAAAGGTATGCAGCCAGAGGACCAGGGGCAGTGGCTTGAAACTGGAGCAGGGTAGGTTTGGATTGGATGAGGAAGAAGTTCTTTACTATGAGCACAACAGTGGCTTTCATGAGAGGTTTTGCTGTCTCACAGCCTGGGTGGTCTGCAGCATTTATTCTCTCTGTGTTGCTGACTAACTAGGAACTGATTAATCAAATCATTGATTTGTTGGTGAGGACATTCTGCTTACTGAACTCCCTAAAGCACAACAAGTCCTTCCTGCTGTTAACTGAGGAGGCTGTGGGGCAGTGTTTGGCATCACTTGCTTGTGTTCAGCTTGTTCTGGTGCTAAGGAGACAAAAGGCCTGGAATAAAAATGACACTGAAACCAAATGAGAGCCTGGGGAAGCACTTCCCAGCATTACCCTGAACTTGTGACCTCTGAGGAGGTAGAAACTGTCACAGGTGGGTTTGGAAGTGATTGGAGTCATAGAATCACAGAATCTCAGAATCAATCAGGTTGGAAAAGACCTCAGAGATCATCAAGTCCAACCTCTCACCCAATACCTAACTCCTCCTGTCCAGTCCTGGGCCCCTCAGGTTAGGAAAGATGTTGAGATGCTGGAAGGTGTCCAGAGAAGGGCAAGAAAGCTGGGGAGGGGTCTGGAGCACAGCCCTGTGAGGAGAGGCTGAGGGAGCTGGGGTTGCTTAGCCTGGAGAAGAGGAGGCTCAGGGGAGACCTCATTGCTCTCTACAACTCCCTGAAGGGAGGTGGGGGTTGGTCTTTTCTCCCAGGCAGCCAGCACCAGAACAAGAGGACACAGTCTTAAGGTGTGCCAGGGGAAGTTTAGGCTGGAGGTGAGGAGAAAGTTCTTCACTGGTAGAGTAATTTGCCATTGGGATGTGCTGCCCAGGGAGGTGGTGGAGCCACCATCCCTGGAGGTGTTCAAAAGGGGATTGGATGAGGCACTTGGAGCCATGGTTTGGTTGTCTGGGGGTGTTGGGTGCTAGGTTGGACTCGATGATCTCTGAGGTCTTTCCCAACCTTGTTGATTCTGTGATTGTGCCCCTGTGCTGGGCACTGGTGAGGCCACACCTTGAGGAATTTTGGGCTCCTCACTACAAGGAGGCCATTGGAGTCCTGCAGCTGGTACAGGGAAGGGCAATACAGCTGAGGAAGGGTCTGGAGGACAGGGCTGCAGAGGAGCAGCTGAGCAAAGTAGGGCTGTTCAGCCTGGAGAAGAGAGACTCATGGGGAAGAGACTCATGGGAGTCTCCATGAAAGGAGATTGGAGTGGAGTGGGGTTGGGCTCTTCTCCCTAGATGCAAGTCACAGGACAAGAGAAAACAACCTCAAGTTGCACCAAGGGAGGTTTAGTCTGGAGATCAGGAAAAGTCTTTCCTGCCAGAGTGGTCAGGGATTGGCACAGGCTGCCCAGGGAGGTGGTGGAGTCCCCATGCCTGTAGGTGTTCCAGGAATGAGTGAATATGGCACTTTGGGATGTGGCTTCCTGGGCAGGGTGCAGTAAGGTTCATGATTGAACTTGATGATCTTAGAGAACTTTTCCAGCTGGAGTGACTCTCTGATTCTATTTTATGTTAAGCCTCAGTCATGGACATGATCCCTAACAAACTGCTTTGAGATAATGAAAAAGAATTCTTGTTGCTGCCTATACCAAAATTGACTTCCAGTATGAAATTAACTGGGTGATTGATTAGGGGATCTGCTGGAGAGCAGTCCTGGGGAGAAGGACCTGGGAGTGCTGGGGGGCAGCAAGCTCTGCATGGGACAGCAATGTGCCCTGGGAGCCAAGAAGGCCAAGGGGGTCCTGGGGGGCATTCAGAGGAGGTGTCCAGCAGAGCCAGGGAGGTTCTCCTCCCCCTCTGCTCTGCCCTGCTGAGACCTCACCTGCAATATTGCATCCAGCTCTGGGCTCCCCAATTCAGGAGGGACAGGGACTGCTAGAGAGAGCCCAAGGGAGGGCTGCAAGGCTGCTGAAGGGACTGCAGCACTGCCTGGGGAGGAGAGGCTGAGAGCCCTGGGGCTGTTGAGTCTGGAGAGAAGAAGGCTGAGAGAGGATTTAATAAATGTTTATCCATATCTGGATATCCATATCCTGGATATCAGTGGATGGAAACTGCAGCACAGGAGGTTCCAGCTCAACATGAGGAGGAACTTCTTGACTGTGAGGGTCCCAGAGCCCTGGAGCAGGCTGCCCAGAGAGGTTGTGGAGTCTCCTTCTCTGGAGCCTTTCCATCCCTGTCTGGATGTGTTCCTGTGTGACCTGTGCTGGGTTCTATGCTCCTGCTCTGGCAGGGGGTTTGGACTGGAAGATCTGCAGTGGTCCCTTCCAACCCCTGACATCCTGTGAGCCTGTGAACTGTCTCAGACAAGAGAAAAAGCTCTTGGAGGAGACAGAAAAGATTCCTGTCAGTTAACTTCTGCATCCAAGCTTTTACCTTTAACACCACCACTCTTAAAACCCAAAGGTTATCATTTTGTTATGTCAGTGTGCAGAGCTCTTAGAGAGTCTGCCTCACCTGGGACACTCCTGCAGGTGAAACCTTCATTTAGGTAGTGAAAGGCTTCAAGCCTCTCAAGTTGCTGTGCATTCCTGATTGCACTCACACCTCCTCACTCAGCCAGAGCCTGGGGGCTTTGTTGTTTTGTTGGTTTTCTTTACCTCATCCACTCACCACCTGTGAGATTCAATGCCACCCAGCAAGCAGGGGCAAAGGATTTCTAGAAACACTGCTAATTTGCTGCCTCACTTTGCCTGCTGCAAAATTGAGTGCCCCCTCCCAGGAGCAACCTGGCTGCTTCTCCCTAAACACAGCAGTTGAGAGCCAGGGATCAAAAGGAGCTCTCGACACCTAGACTCCTGCCTTCTCCTAGGCATCAGGCATTTAGCTCACGTGGGCAGAGAATCAGAGAATCAATCAGGTTGGAAAAGACCTCAGAGATCATCAAGGCCAACCTGTCACCCAACACCTCCTGACTGCTAAACCATGGCTCCAAGTGCCACATCCAATCCCCTCCTGAACACCTCCAGGGATGGGGACTCCACCACCTCCCTGGGCAGCACATCCCAAGGGCCAATCTCTCTTTCTATGAAGAACTTCTTCCTAACCTCCAGCCTAAACTTCCCCTGGCACAGCTTGAGACTGTGTCCTCTTGTTCTGGTGCTGCTTGCCTGGGAGAAGAGACCAACCCCCACCTGGCTACAACCTCCCTTCAGGGAGCTGGAGAGGGCAATGAGGTCTCCCCTGAGCCTCCTCTTCTCCAGGCTAAGCAACCCCAGCTCCCTCAGCCTCTCCTCACAGGGCTGTGCTCCAGACCCCTCCCCAGCATCGTTGCCCTTCTCTGGACACCTTCAAGTCTCTCAATGTCCTTCTGAAACTGAGGAGCCCAGAACTGGACACAGGACTCAAGGTGTGGCCTAACCAGTGCTGAGCACAGGGCACAATGACCTCCCTGCTCCTGCTGGCCACACTCTTCCTGATTCAGGCCAGGATGCCATTGGCCTTCTTGGCCCCCTGGGCACACTGCTGGCTCATGTTCAGCTGCTGTCCACCAGCACCCCCAGGTCCCTCTCAGCCACTCTGTCCCCAGCCTACAGCACTGCCTGGGGTTGCTGTAGCCAATGTGTAGAACCTGGCACTCAGACCTGTTAAATGCCATCCTGTTGGACTCCACCCTTCTGTCCAGAATCCAAACAAGAGCACTTCAAGATTATTAAACCCAACCAATCACCCAACCCTAACTAACCAACCAGACCATGGCACCAAGTCCCTCATCCACTCCCTTCTTATGCACCCCCAGGCATTATGACCCCAGCACCTCCCCTTGGGCAGCCACTCTGCCTGGGAAGAGCTGGGAACCCCTCTGGGCAGCCTGAGCCTTCAAGTGATGTGGTCCAGCAGCTGCAAACAGGCCACTTGGTTTGAGTAATCAACTCATTGAAGTTAATTGGCCTGTAGCCCTGGAATGTCTTTGTGCAACAGGAGCTCCCATTTCACTTGTATGCCTTCTGTGAAGCAGTAGTGGAGGAAGTAAATTCACTTCCTCTGTTCCCCTTCTCTTCCTCTCCCAATGAATTGCCAGCAGAGAGATGTTTGATTCTCTTAGAGCCATGTGGAGAAAGGCCTCACCCATGCAGCCCCTACACTTCTACCTGCTGCTATGCTAGCAAGTCATGTAACTGCTCTGAACTGGAACAGCATGGATCCCAGCCCACCATAACACAACAGTCTCACTAAGTTTAGGACAAATTACATCCCCAAAGAGCACACCATGGATATTAATGCTCAGTGTTGCTAGGCAGCACCTCCTTTCAGTGGTGCACAGGGGTAGACTGAAGAGGAGGTCTGTCCCTCTTGAGGAAGGCTTTCAGCTCCTGTGATTAATGCTGCTGAAGATTCATGCCTGCCTTTTGCTCTATGATCACTGCAAACCATACAGAAGGAGGTGGTGTGGACCTCTTTGAGGGGAGGGAGGCTCTACAGAAGGAGCTGGAAAGACTGAGCTGAGACCAACAGGATCACAGCATCATAGAATTGTCAGGGCTGGAAGGGACCTCAAGGCTCAGCCAGTGCCAACCCCCCTGCCATGGCCAGGGACACCTCACACTACAGCAGGTTGCTCACAGCCACCTCCAGCCTGGCTGCAAACACCTCCAGGCAGGAGGCTTCCACCACCTCCCTGGGCAGCCTGTGCCAGCCTCTCACCACTCTCATGGGCAACAACTTCTTCCTCACAGCCAATCTCAATCTCCCCATTTCTAGTTCTGCTCCATCCCCCCCAGTCCTATCCCTCCCTGACACCCTCAAAAGTCCCTCCCCAGCTTTCTTGGAGCCCCCTGCAGATCCTGCAAGGCCACAATGAGGTCTCCTGGGAGCCTTCTCCTCTCCAGCCTGCACAACCCCAACTCTCTCAGTCTGTCCTCACAGCAGAGCAGCTCCAGCCCTCTGCTCCTCCTCGTGGCCCTTCTCTGGACACCTTCCAGCCCCTCCAGAGCCTTCCTGGCACAGAGGCTCCAGCACTGGCCCCAGAGCTGCAGCTGTGGTCTCAGCAGAGTGGAGCAGAGGGGCAGAATCCCCTCCCTGGCCCTGCTGCCCACACTTCTCTTGCTGCAGCTCAGGTTGAGGTTCAACAAGGCCAAGTGCCAGGTCCTGCACTTGAGTCACAACAACCCCCTGCAAAACTCCAGGCTTGAGGCAGAGTGGCTGCAGATAAGGCCTCAGGAACAGAAACAGGACCTGGTGTGTTGATTGACAGCTGCCTGAACATGAGCCAGCAGTGTGCCCAGGGGCTCAAGAAGGCCAAGTGCATCCTGGCCTGGGTCAGCACTAGTGTGGCCAGCAGGAGCAGGGGAGTCATTCTGCCCTGTGCCCAGCACTGGTGAGGCCACCTCCTAAATACTGGGGTTGCTTTTGGAGTCCTCACTCCCAGAAGGACACTGAGGGCTGGAGCATGCCCAGAGGAGGGCAACAAAGCTGGGGAAGAGTCTGGAGAAGAGGGCTGGGGAGGAGCAGCTGAGGGAGCTGGGGGAATTCAGTCTGGGGAGGAGCAGCTGAGGGAGCTGGGGGTATTCAGTCTGGAAAGGAGGTGGCATAGGGGAGGCCTTCTTGCTCCCTACAAGTCCCTGAAGGGAGGCTGGAGTGAGGTGGGTGCTGGGGGGCACTGCTGAGTGCCTCTTAGCTGTAGGCAAGAACATGAACAATGTAATTGTTCTGGATTTTGTTTGTCACTAGGAAGCTTTTGTGTCGAGATGTAAAAATAGTACTGAGCTCTCATCCTCTGCAGCACAACATTTGTATGTTTGCAAAGTCTAATTAGTGCTAATTAGGTAACAACCCATGGTTAAAAACCCCACATCCCACTGGGAGCAACCAATGGTCTTGGGCACTGCTAAGTCAAAGTAAAGGAATAATGTCTATCCAGAGCTGAGGGCAGGGGGTCAGGAAGGAAGGGACAGGGACAGCCTCTGCTCACTGTGCCCTGGGATAGGCCAAGGGGCAATGGATGGAAACTGCAGCACAGGAGGTTCCAGCTCAACATGAGGAGGAACTTCCATACTCTAAGCATCTCAGAGGCCTGGAGCAGGCTGCCCAGAGAGGTTGTGGAGTCTCCTTCTGTGGAGCCTTTCCATCCCTGTCTGGATGTGTTCCTGGGTGACCTGTGCTGGATTCTCTGCTCCTGCTCTGGCTTGGACTGGAAGATGTCCAGAGGTCCCTTCCAACCCCTGACATCCTGTGAGCCTGTAAAGGAAGGAAGAGTATTTGGCAGCCTGCAGATTTTTAGTGAGGTGTTTCATGTCACAAACCACAGAATGGTTTGGCTTGAAAGGGACCTTTCAGAGCAGGGACACCTGTTGCTAGCCCAGGTTGCTCACAGCCTCATCCAACTGACCTTGAGCCCCTCCAGGCTGCAGACATCCACAGCCCCCCTGGGCAACCTGTTCCAGTGTCTTGCCTCTGACTGTGTATGTGTCTTGCCAGTGTTCAGTGGCTGTTCCATCACCCAGCTCAAAGCTATTGTCTCTCATCCTGGCACTCCCAGCCCTTGTCAGAGGTCCCTCCCCAGCTCTTCTGTAGCCTCCTTCAGGTACTGGAAGGCTGCTCTAAGGTCTCCTTGGAGCCTTCCCTTCTCCAGGCTGAACAGCCCCAACTCTTCAGCCTGTCCCCAGGGGAAGGTGCCCCAGCCTTTGCATTAGGATCATAAACATCAGAGAATCTCTTCAGTTAGGAAAGACCTCTGAGGCCATCAGCTCAAGCTGTCAAGCCAACACCACTGTGGCCATTCAACCATGCCACAGAGTGCCACAGCTACACATTTCAATCAATCCTTAAAGCAGGAACCAGAAGTTCTTAAGGAAGAGCTGCAGCTCCACTGTGTGGAAGGGCCTGGAGCCCCTGGGCTAGAGGAGGGGCTGAGGGAGCTGGGGGTGTTCAGGCTGGAGAAGAGGAAGGTGAGGGAGACCTCTTTGCTCTCTGCAGCTCCATGAAGGGAGTTTGGAGCCAGGAGGGGACAGCCTCTGCTCCTTGGTGGCAAGGGAAAGGAGCAGAGGCAATGGTCCCAAGGTGCAGCAGGGGAGGCTCAGGCTGGATGCTAGGAACTATTTCTTGCCAGAGAGGGCTCTCAGCCATTGGAATGGTCTGCCCAGGGCAGTGCTGGAGTCCCCATCCCTGGGGGTGTTCCAACAGCTGTGGAGCTGGAGCTTAGGGACGGGGTTTGGTGTTGACCCTGCAGTGCTGGGTGGAGGAGCTTGGAGGTCTCTTCCAACCAGATGCTTCCTGTGATTCTGTGAATGCTTTTGTTTCTAATACCAATGCCAACAACAGAGAAGCTGAAACTCTTGGCAGCATCAGGCACAACTGACAAAGATTTTCTGGGAGGAGGGAGTTTGTGCACATTGCTCCTGCCCTTTGGTAATATGAACACACCAGAGATCAACTGGACAGAGACAAGGGAGAATCATCTCAGGTGGAAAAGACCTCTGAGATGATGGAGTCTAACTCTACCAAGGCTGGTGTTAAAGCCTGACCCTCAGCACCACAACTCTGCCTCTTCAAAACCCTTCCAGGGATGGGGCTTCAAGCACCTCCATGAGCAGCCTGTACCAGGAGCTGAGAACCATTTTGGTGGAGCAATTTCTTCTAGAGTCCAACCTAATCCTCCCCTTGTGGAAGAGACCTTCATGATCATCACGTCCAACCCATCATCCAACACCACCTAATCAAGTAACCCATGACACCAAGCACCCTATCAAGTCTCCTCCTGAACACCTCCAGTGATGGTGACTCCACCACCTCCCTGGGCAGCACATCCCAATGGGCAATCACTCTAGTTGGGAAGAATTTCTTCCTAACCTCCAAACTAAACCTCCCCTGGCACAGCCTGAGACTGTGTCCTCTTGTTCTGGTGCTGGCTGCCTGGGAGAAGAGACCAACCTCTGCCTGTCTACAACCTCCCTTCAGGGAGTTGGAGAGGGCAATGAGGTCTCCCCTGAGCCTCCTCTTCTCCAGGCTAAGCAACCCCAGCTCCCTCAGCCTCTCCTCACAGGGCTGTGTTCCAAACCCCTCCCCAACTTTGTTGCCCTTCTCTGGACACCTTCCAGCAACTCAACCTCCTTCCTAAACTGAGGAGCCCAGAACTGGACACAGGACTCAAGGTGTGGCCTAACCAGTGCAGTGTACAGGGGCACAATGACCTCCCTGCTCCTGCTGGCCACACTCTTCCTGATGCAGGCCAGGATGCCATTGGCCCTCCTGGCTGCCTGGGCACACTGCAGGCTCATGTTCAGCCTGCCATCAACCAGCACCCCAGGTCCCTCTCTGCCTGGCTGCTCTCAGCCACTCTGACCCCAGCCTCTAGCACTGCCTGGGGTTGCTGTGGCCAATGTGCAGCACCTGGCACTGGGATGTGTTCAGTCTCCTGCCCTTGGACTCTGCCCATCTGTCCAGCCTGTTGAGGCCCCTCTGCAGAGCCTCTCTACCCTCCAGCAGATCAACTCCTGCCCCCAGCTTGGTGTCACCTGCAAATTTACTGATGATGGACTCAATGCCCTCATCCAGATCATCAGTGAAGATATTGAACAGGATGGGGCCCAGCACTGATCCCTGGGGCACACCGCTGGTGCCTGGCTGCCAGCTGGCTGTGGCACCATTCACCACCACTCTCTGGGCTCAGCCTCCAGCCACTTCCTAACCCAGCTGTGATAGCATCCATGGAAATGTCTATGGATCTGTCACGAGCCCATTGGTATGTTGCATCTCTGCCTTCATGTCCTGACGAATCGTGAGCCCACCGAGCTAAGAACATCTCACCTCGGTGTGTCCAGTCGAGATCAAGATTAGAGTCCATGGCTGCTTGAGACACTCTTGCAGCCAGATCTGCCTGATGGTTGTGTTGCTGTTCCTCAGTAGCTTTGCTCTTAGGAATGTGAGCATCGATGTGTCTCACCTTCACTGGAATTCTCTCGATTCGATCAGCAATGTCCTGCCACAGGTCGGCTGCCCAAATGGGTTTTCCTTTCCTCTGCCAACCACTCTTCTTCCAGTTCTTTAGCCAACCCCATAGAGCATTGGCTACCATCCATGAGTCGGTGCAGAGATAAAGCTTTGGCCATCTCTCACATTCAGCCACGTCGAGAGCTAGCTGGACAGCTTTTACCTCTGCGAACTGACTGCATTCTCCTTCTCCATCCTTCGCCTCTGCAACTCGGCGTGTTGGACTCCACACTGCAGACTTCCACCTTCGCTTGTTTCCAACAAGACGACAGGAACCGTCTGTGAACAAAGCATCTTTCTTTTCATCATCAGAAAGGTCATTGTAAGGAGGAGCTTCCTCAGCACGAGTTACTTTCTCCTCTGGAGGTTTAGCACAGTTGGTACCTTCAGGCCAACTTGTCAGGGACTATTCTTCTGAGCCAGTAGTGCCTCCAGGAGGATCTGCTCCATGATCTTTCCAGGCACAGAGGTGAGACTGACTGGCCTGGAGTTCCCTGGTTCCTCCTTCTTACCCTTTTTGCAGATGGGGGCAATGCTTCCCCTTTTCCAGTCTGTGGGGACTGCCCCAGACTGCCATGACTTTTGAAATAGAATGGAGAGGGGTTTAGCAACCTCCTCTGCCAGTTCTCTCGGTACCTGTGGATGTATCCCGTGGGGTCCCATGGACTTGAACACTTCCAGGTTCTTCAGGTGATCACCAACCTGATCTTCACTTCCCATGGGCAGTTCTTCCTCCCCGTCCCTGGCATTGTCTTCCATAACATCAGGAGTGTGGCTGGAGGCCCTTGCAGTGAAGACTGAGGTAAAGAAGTTATTAAGTACCTCAGCCTTTTCCTCATCACTTGTGGCCATGTCACCAGTTTCCTTTCTGAGGGGGCCCACACCTTCCCTAGGCTTCTTCTTCCCATTCATATGCCTGTAGAAGTTCTTAGTGTTCCCTTTAACCTCCCTGGCTAGATTCAATTCAAACTCTGCTTTGGCTTTCCTAACCAGGACTCTTGCTGCTCAGGCAGCTTCCTTATCTCCCCCCTGTTCTAGCTGTCCTTCTCTTTCGGAAAGCATGGACGGACTCCCATGTTGGTGAGGCAGGAATCGTTTATTGGTACAGAACAAGCAGCTTATATAGGAAAAATCGGGCAGGGTAAGCAATTCCCTGACATTCTTGCACCACTGCTGCTAATTGGGTTTTCTCATTTGATATGCAGCTGTCCATTGTTATCTTCATCCCATATCAGGTTGGTCTTCTCCAGTATGGAGGCAAGCATCCTCTTGTCTGGCACGTCAGGTTGTTTACCACGGTCAGCTCTTCTTTATCATCAAGCCATCCTTCCAGTATCAGTGGCCTGTTGTTCTTTCTCGTCCTGAAACCTTCCATAGATACTTTCTGCTTTCCTACACCAATGGGCAATCACTCTCTGTGTGTAGAACTTCCTCCTAACCTCCAGCCTAAACCTCCCCTGGCACAGCCTGAGACTGTGTCCTCTTGTTCGGGGGCTGGTTGCTAGAGAGAAGAGACCAGCCTCTGCCTGTCCACAACCTCCCTTCAGGTATTTGTGGAGAGCAATAAGGTCACCCCTGAGCCTCCTCCTCTCCAGGCTAAGCAACCCCAGCTCCCTCAGTCTCTCCTCATAGGGCTGTGTTCCAAGCCCCTCACCAACTTTGTTGCCCTTCTCTGGACCCCTTCCAGCAAGTCAACCTCCTTCCTAAACTGAGGGGCCCAGAACTGGACACAGGACTCAAGGTGTGGCCTAACCAAAGCAGAGTCCAGGGGCACAATGACTTCCCTGCTCCCACTGGCCACACTATTCCTGATGCAGGCCAGGATGCCCTTGGCCTTCTTGGCCACCTGGGCACACTGCTGGCTCATGTTCAGGCAGCTGTCAATCAGCACCCCCAGGTCCCTCTCTGTTTGGCAGCTCTCAGCCACTCAGACCCCAGCCTGTAGCTCTGCCTGGGGTTGCTGTGGCCAAAGTGCAGCCCCTGGCACTTGGACTTGTTGAATGCCATCCTGTTGGACTCTGCCCATCTGTCCAGTCGGTCAAGGTCCCTCTGCAGAGCCCTTCTGTCCTCTAACTGACCAACATCTGCCCCAGCTTGGTGTCATCTGCAAATGTGCTGATGCCTGACTCAATGCCCTCATCCAGATCATCAATGAAGATGTTGAAGAGGATGGGGCCCAGCGCTGACCCCTGTGGGGCACCACTGGTGCCTGGCTGCCAGCTGGCTGTGGCACCATTCACCACCACTCTCTGGGCTCAGCCTCCAGCCAGTTCCTCACCCAGCTCAGAGTGCTGCTGTCCCAGCCAGGGGCTGACAGCTTGGCCAGCAGTTTGCTGTGGGGGACGGTGTCAAAGGCCTTGCTGAAGTCCAGGCAGAGCACATCCACAGCCTGCCCCACACCCACCAGGCAGTCACCTGGTCATAGAAGGAGATCAGGTTGGAGAGGCAGGACCTGCCCCTCCTAAATCCATGCTGGCTGGACCTGAGCCCTTGGCCATCCTTCAGGTGCGCAGTTATTGCCGCCAGGACAATCTGCTCCATCACTTTCCCTGGCACTGAGCTCAGGCTGCCAGGCCTGGAGTCTCCATGACACTGCTCCCTGACCCCATCGCCCAGCTCCGGAGGCCACTCGCCCTGAACTCCTCCTGCCTTGCTGTTAAACATTGAGGCACAGAAGGTGTTCAGGACCTCAGCCTTTGCCTCCTCTTCAGTCACAGTGTTCCCCTCCAGGTCCCAGAAGGAGTGCAGGTTCTTCTTGCCCTCTTTTTAGCATTCATGTATTTAGAAAGCTGCTTTTTGTTCTCCTTCCCAGCAGAGTTCAGCTTGAGTAACAGCTGGGCCTTTGCCTCTCTCATTTGTCTCCTGCACGTTCCAGCAACATCCTTAAATGTATCTCCAGTTGCCTCCCCCCTTTCCAAAGGGGATACAGCCTCTTGTTTCCCTTCACGCCTTCAGGAGCTGCTTGCCCATCCAGGCCCAGAGCCTTCCCCTCGGCTCATCTTTCAGCCCATGGGAACTGCCAGTTCCTGTGCCTTCAGGAGCTCCTGTTTGAAGTAGGGCCAACCAGCCTGGACCCCTTGGTTCTCGAGGGCTGCTGCCCAGGGAACTTTCCGAGTCAGCTGCTTGAACAAGCTGAAGTTTGCCCTCCGGCAGTCCAGAGCGAGGCTTCTGTTCCTGCTCCTCCCTATCTCCCTGCATATTGAAACCTTCCCTCTCTCATGATCACTGCACCCTAGGCAGCCTCCCACCATCACATCTCACACCAGCCCTTCTCTGTTGGAGACCAGCAGGTCGAGCAGAGCCTGACCCCTGCTAGGCTCACTTAACAGCTGCCTCAGGAAGCTGTCCTCCATGCGCTCCAGGAACCTTCTGGACTGCCTCCTCTCTGCTGAGTTAAGTTCCCAGCGGATAGCTGGCAGGTTAAAGTCACCCACAAGGACAAGAGCTGATGATCTTGAGACAGCCTCCAGTTGCTTAGAGAGTATTTCATCAGCCTCCTCATCCTGGCTGGGTGGTCTGCAACAGACTCCAACCAGGATGTCAGATTTGTTAGGCCTCCCTCTGATCTTAACCCACAGGCACTCAACCCTTTCATCCTCCTCCTCAAGCTCTGCGGCATCGAGCCATTCCCTAACGCACAGAGCCACCCCTCCTCCTCTTCTCCCTCCCCTGTCTCTCCTGAAGAGCCTGGAACCCCCCAGTGCAGTGCCCCACTTGTGTGAATCATCCCACCATGCTTCTGTACTAGCAGCTATATCCTAGTCCTCCTGGTGGACCAGGACTTCCAGCTCCTCTTGCTTGTTGCCCATGCTGGGTGCATTGGTGGAGCTGCACTGCAGCTGGGCTCTCAACTTCTCAATCCACCCTCATTTGTGTCCCACTCTCTCCTCTCCAGAGAGACTGCTTTCCTCACCCACCCCCTTCAGACCTAGTTTAAAGCCCTCCCAATGAGCCCTGCCAGCTCCAGTGCTAGTACGCTCCTGCCCTTTCTGGATACCTGCACCCCATCAGGACCCAGCAGGTTGGGTGCAGGAGAAGTTGCCCCATGATCAAAGAACCCAAAATTCCACTGCTGGCACCATCCCCTGAGCCAATTGTTGATGGTCTGGGCTCTCCTGTTCCTCTCAGTGTACTCCCCTGCCACTGAGGGGACTGAGCAGAGCACCACTTGAGCTCCTGCCCCATCAATCAATTGTCCCAGGGCCTTGAGTTCCTTTTTGATTGTCCTGCTGCCCTTCTTATCAACCTCAGCACTTCCAGCTTGGATTCCCAGCAATGGGTAACAGTCAGAGGGCTGGATCAGCTTAGGGAGTCTCCTGGTGATGTCCCTTCTCTGGGCCCCAGGCAGGCAGCACACTTCCCTATGGGATGGCTCAGGATGACACAGGGCTCCCTCAGTCCCCCTCAGGAGAGAGTCCCCAACAACTATAACCCTTCTCTTTGTCTGGACAGTGCTGGTCCTTACACTTGGTGGGGACTGCTTGGCCTTAGGCATCTCCTTCAATGGTTCCCCTTCAGCCCTCTCCTCCCCGTTGCCCTCGGCCTGCAGGGCCTCATACTGATTGTGCAAGGGCAACCGGGGGGGGAGAGGGCCGGGATGGATTCCCCTTGCTTCCCCTGACAGGGACCTGTACCCATCCCTCCCTGTCTCCAGGGATGCCTCCCTCAACAGGGGAGGGCTGCAGAGCCTGCTCCCACATCTCTAACTGCCTTTGACATTCCCCTGTAGTCCTGAGCCTGGATCCTTCATCCTGCAGCTCGGCCACTCCAGCCTTAAGCTCAGCCAGCAGGCTGAGGAGAAAGTTCACCTGCTCACACCTGACAGAGGTGTTGTCTCCTTCCCCCTCCATTCCAAGTGCCAGGCTCCAGCACTCTCTGCAGCCAGCAGCCTGGACTCCTGTGTGTTTGTGCACCAGCTCTGTCTGGGCACCAAGTGATTTTCTGATCGCCTTTGGCTGAGTTGTTGCCATGGCTCAGGGCTCTGTTGTTAGCTGTTAAAACAAACTAATCAATACATAGATCTGTTCCACCTCGATACTATCATGTATTTATTTCAATGCTATAGTTATAAATACAATCAATTGTATTTCCCCTAAATACTATAAACCAACAGAGGAAGCTCTCAGCTCAAGCACGCCGGTGCCGGTGCCGGTGCCGGTGCCGGTGCCGGTGCCGGTCAGCTCTGGAGCCACAATGGCTGCAGAGTGCAATGGCTGCAGAGTGGCAACTTTGCCTGAGCAGGGGCTCTTGGAGTCTCTGGCTGTGGTCAATGTCTGCTCTCCCTCAGCTGCTGTTGCTGCTGGGAGATGCTCTGCAGGCACCCCCAGGGCCTTGTCCCCCAGGGCTGCACCAGGGACCCTGATGGCTTCTCCGATCTGTCCCTCCTCCAGCTGGACCCAGAAGCCAGAGAGAGCCTCAAGGGCCTGCAGGTGAAACTCAACCATGTCCTGGGGGAGCTGAGCAGAATCTTTGCCAGCAGGTACACCTGGCTGAGAGGAGGTGGGTTTGGGGGTCAAGGAACTGCAGCTGGCGCCTGGCTGGGGCCTCTGCTTGGCCAAGCAGGTCCTGGGCATGGCTGTGGGAGATGCTGAGCTGACTGAGCACTGTGCTCCCCGGTCTCCAGCCACGCCTGGAGGAGTGGTGAAGCAGCTGGGTGACATCCTGGGCCAGCTGAAGGAAGGGCACTGGCAGTGTCCCTGCCAGCACCTGCAGCAGTGCTGCACAGCATGCTGACCGTGTCCTGCAGCCCACCATGGGCCTCCTGGGCAGCAAGGGAGTGTGGGGCCAAGAGGAACACAGACATCTCTCAGCGACCCTGACCCCCCCGGGAGTGTGGGGGACCTGCAGGCTCTGTAGTTCCTTTGAGCAGTTTGACAGAGTCAGGTTGCTGCTGAAACAAAGCAGACCTTTAGCTGCCAGGGGCAATGCTGCCTGAGCAGGGGCTCTGGGAGCCACTCTGGGCTGTGCATCCTGCAGTGCTCTTCCCTGTCTGAGGTGAGTGAAAAGCAAGACTGCTTCGTAGGGTGAGTTGTGTCTGAAAGAGCACAGAAGGGCTGAGGTTGGAAGGGGCCTCAGAGATCAACCTTCCCAGCCTGGGCAGGGACAGCTCTCAACTGGACTCAGCTGCTGGAGGCCTCATCCCAGCTGGCCTTGGACACCCCCAGGGAAGAGGCAGCCACAGCCTCCCTGGGAAGCCTGGGAGCAGCCTGCAGCCTCGGGGTGCCGGTGGGTGAGAGACTGGAGGGGAGGCAGCAAGGGGCACTTGCAGCACAGGAGGCCAGTGGCAGCCTGGGCTCAGCCAGGGCAGCAGGGCCAGAGGGGCAGGCAGCCGGTTTGTGTCTCCTGGGGCAGCAGGAGCTGTGTGGGGGCTCCCCGCAGGAGCAGCTTGGCAGCCCTGGGGCCCGAGAGGCTTTCTGGGCCTGCCCTGGGGGAGCTGGAGCAGGGCTCCACAGGCAGCTCCCCTGTGGGCTCTGGGCAGCCCTGTGCCCGCTGGCTGCCGTCTGGTCCCAGCGCTGGGCACTCCTCTCTTTGTGCCGCGGTTGCCAGGGGGCCGCTGGGTGGCCTCAGGCTCTGTCGCTGTGGCAACCAGGCACAGCCCGGCCGCGACTGTGTGGCAGTGGGATCGCTGCTGGGTGCTGCTGGGTCCTGGTGGGTGCTGCTGGGTCCCGTTGGACGCTGGTGCCGGCCCCGGGCCGAGGTGACGATGGCTGTGTCCCCTCCCCAGCCCCAGCCCGGGGGGACTTTGGCTGCTGAGCTCAGGAGGGAGGGCTGGGAGCAGGGCCGGGCAGGGAGGGTGGAAGCCTGAGCGCCGCTGTCCCGCACAGCAGTGCTGAGGCCATTGCCGGCACCCAGCTGCTGCTCGGGGCAGGATGGGAGGGAGGAGGTTGCCCCTTAGCCAAGCGCAGGTTCTTGTGCTGGGGGAGAGCCCCCTGGAGCTGCAGCACTTGCCATGCTGGGCACCCCCGGAGGAGCTGGAGCCCCTTCTCCCTGCCCCCACAGCTGGACAAACTGCTCCCTGAAACACAAAATCCCTCTGGGTCTTCTTTGTTGCCATGGGATGCTGCTGTGTCTGCCTCCAGGCTGGGACTAAACGCGGAGGGGAGAGAGGCTGCCTGTCTCCCTGCTGCCAGTCTGATCCTCCTTCCCTTGCACCTGGGCTTTGGGATGTCTTTGCCTTCAGTTTTCACCTCTGCTGCCCCATCTGCAAGTGAGGGGTGAGAGGATTTCTCCTCTGCCTAGCAAACGCTGTGCAGGCTGAGGATGAAAGATGCAGCAGCTGCCTAGGTAGCAGAGACTGCAAAGCTCCCCCAGCCCAACTCTCCTTTCCTTGCATTTTAAAACTCTAGGGGATTTCCTGAGAAGCAGCAATTCCTGCATCTCTCTCTTGAAAATCCAGAGGCTGGACGGCTTCAGGAGGCTGCAGGTAACTCAGGACAGGTTGTCCAGCCTTGCCTCTGAACTGAGGGATGGGAAACAACTCAGTGAAGTCCAAGCTTCACCAGCACGGGGTCCCAGGCAGTGCTGCAGCAGGGCAGCCGCTGGTAATGTTCCCTGTCCTGGCAGCCAGCAGTGTGTGTGTGTGCTGGGGAGCCGGCACCAGGCTGAGCCTGCCAAGGTCAGGCTGGAGGCTGCATTCCTGCTGCTGCTTTTGGTCACTTCCCCTTCTGCAGCTGGATGCCTCTGAGCTGAGTGTTTCTGTTCTTCCAGAGGCTGGGCCCCAGTGTGGGGGTGGGGCAGGCACACTGAGAATTATTTGCCCAAGAAGGTTTGGAGGATTGAGATGAAAGCAGCTTGGTTGGGACTGAGGTTTCCTGAGTGTTTCAGATCTCTCAGGGAGGCTCCAGGAAGGCAGCTGCTCAGGATGTGACCATCAACAGCCTCTGCTGGACACTGGGAAGTGCTGCTGCAGAATCTGCAGCTGGCTCAGCAAGGGGGAGAGGCTGTTGCTTAGGGCTGCTGGCAGTGCCTCTTGTGCCAGCTTGGCTGTGGATCACTGGTGCCCCTCAGCAGAGTGGAGCTCACTGTTGATAGCTTTTGGTTGATGAAGAGAGGTGGTGGCCATGCTGCTGAGTGGAAGAAGTTCACCTGGACCTGCTTCACTCAGGGGGACCTGTTAAGCCATGCTACTTGTAGGCTAAGGAGGCTGGAGAGCCTCTGCTGCTGTTAGGATGAAGCCTTAAGTGGCCCTGCTCTCACCCCTGCAGCATTTCTTGCTGAGCTTCTTCCTTGAGTGGTTTCCTGCTTTTCTTTCTGCTGTTGCAGCCTCTGTGGTGCCTGTAGGGAGCCTGGAGTTTGGGTGTCAGGGAGTGAAGAGCAGGGCCCCCATTCTCCATGGAGAAATGCTCCTGGGCACTGTGGTAGTTGTGTGTCTGGAAGGAGTCATCTTTGCTGGCTCATTTCTGTCCCTGAAGCCAAGCAGAGCAGCCCTGAGCAGCTCTGCTGAGCAGCTCTGCTTCTTGCCCAGGGAATGGAGCTCTGTGCTCCCCGAGGCAGAAACAGCAGCAGGGCAGCCCAGGTGCTCTCCCCTGGGGAAGGATGCCCCAGCCTGGAGACACTGTGGAGCCTTTGGCTTTGCTGGGAGTGGGCTTCTGGCTTTTCAAAGGTCTGCTGCTGCTCCTTGCAGGTGAGCTGAGCCACGGCCACTGAGCAGAACCAGCGCTCCAGGAGGCCCTCCAAAATGCCTGAGGGGCTCCAGGGCACAGTGGCAGCACCTGGTCACCTGAAGCCAGCCAGAGAGGCAAAGCAGCCTGGAACTGTAAGTAGCTGCTGTGGTCAAGAAGGAGCCTTGGAACAGGCTGCCCAGAGAGGTTGTGGAGTCTCCTTCTCTGGAGAGATTCCAAACCCACCTAGATGTGATCCTGGGCAAGCTGCTCTGGGTTTCTGCAAGAGGGTTGGACTGGCTGATCCCCAGAGGTGCCTTCCAACCCCCACCCTGCTGGGATAGCCTACATGGAGCACAGAGCCACCCCTCTGGAGCCAGGGCAATTCTTCCTTCCTCTCCATAACTGTCCCCTTTGCTGACTGGAGCTCACCTGACTGGAGATGCCCTGGTGCTGATGGTCTCTCAAGGAGATGTCTCTGTAGGCTTCTGAGGAGGGCTCTGTGAGGCCAGGACAGAGAGAAAAGTGCTAATGAAGGAGAACTCAGACTTGGAGACACTCCTCTGCACCTCAGTCCTGGCACAGGGCTGCTTTTCTGCTCTCCTCTGCCTCCCCCAGCAGTGCCATCTCCCCAGGGCAGGCTGGGGAGCCTGGGGCAAGGGCAGAGCTGGGGCAGTTCTGAGCACTCTTGCCCTGCTCTCTTCAGAGCTCCCTGGCTCTATCCAGCAGCACTACAGAGGGAACAAATGCCCAGAGAGCAGCAATCCCCAGGAGTGCCCCAGCAAAGCAGGCAGCAGCTCATGGGACAGAGCCCCTTGGTTAGAGCTTGTCCCTTCTGCTCTGGCTCAGGAATGCTCTGATCTGAAACACTGCAGCAGGTCCCTCAGGAGGCTCCCAGGACTGGCCTGGTAGCTCTGACCACAAATTACTCCTCAGTGGCACTCGGACAAGAGGAGCAGAGGGGTTGCTGTGGCTTGTGCTGGTGGTGTGTGTTTCAGCTGACTCCCTCCTCCTTCCTGCAGGAGATGCCTGAGCTCATGGAGCAGAGCCTGGGTGGCACTCAGGAGAGGAGCCTGCCCCAGATCATCCAGAGGGGTGGCAAGGCTGAGGAGAGGAGGATGCCCCGGCTCAAGCAGAGGCTGGGCAGCATTCAGGAGATGTGGCTGCCCCCAGTCTCCACCCAGAGGGGCAGCAGCCTGGAGGGGAAGCTGCCCCCAATCTGCACCCAGAGGGGCAGCAGCCTGGAGGGGAAGCTGCCCCCAATCCCCACCCAGAGGGGCAGCAGCCTGGAGGGGAAGCTGCCCCCAGTCTCCACCCAGAGGGGCAGCAGCCTGGAGGGGAAGCTGCCCCCAATCTCCACCCAGAGGGGCAGCAGCCAGGAGGGGAAGCTGCCCCCAGTCTCCACCCAGAGGGGCAGCAGCCTGGAGGGGAAGCTGCCCCCAATCTCCACCCAGAGGGGCAGCAGCCTGGAGGGGAAGCTGCCCCCTGTTCCCAGGAGGGGCAAGCCTGAGGCCAGGACCCTGCCCCTGATTCCCCAGCCTGCAGACTCCAGTGAGGCCTCCTGTCCAAAGGTAAACTTTTCCTGCCCTGCTCTTGCTGTTGGCTGAGGCATTTGGAGAGGAGCCTGCTGGTGGCAGGCCTGCCTCCAGCTTCTCTCTAGAGCTGGCTGGCCAGGGCCTGCTGTGCTGTGCAGCTGCTGGCAGTGCTGAGTTCCTCCTGCCAGGAGAAAGCTCAGACCTTGCTCCCTGCTGAGCTGTTCAAGTCCTGAGCTGTGCTGCAGAAGCTCTGCTGCAGCTGGGGGGGGTTCCTGGAGCTGAGCCCCTGGCACTCAAGCCCCATGCAGGGGGCAGGCTGGGGCAGGACACAAGGGCAGGAGCTTGCCATTTGCCATCCTCCTGCTGCCACAGGCAGCTGCTGCTTGGGGTGGTCGCTGCCAAGGGCCTGGGGCTGGGACTCCTTTGCTGCTGGCAGCCTTGGCCTTGGGGGGCTGAAGGCCTGCAGGAGCTGCTCAGGACTGAGCACACTCAGCTGCAGTGGTGCTTTGGGGTGGAGCAGCAGGATGGGGCCCTCCCAGGGGGCTGGGTTTGCAGGCTGCAGGCTCCTGCCAGCTGCAGAGGGGCCTCAGCCCCTGGCTGTGCCTTGTCTGGCTCAGTGTTTGCTGCAGCTGTGCCTCAAGCTGCTTTGCTGCAGAGCTGCTGGCCAGAGCACACAGCCCCGAGGGCAGAGCAGGGAGGGAGGCTGCTGAGCAGCAATGGCCAGCAGCACACCTGTGACATACTGCTTGAGGGTTGCCCTGGCCAGCCCAGGAGGTTGGGAAGCCCTCAGCTGGGCACCCAGAGAACTGGCAGCATGCTGCAGCTGCTGGCTTCAGCCTGGCCATGGCTTGTGTGGAGCAGCAGGAGAGCTGCCTGGGGCTGTGGAGTGGCAGCAGCACAGCTGGGAGAGGGGAGGCAAAGCAGGGAGGAACTTTCTCCTAGCAGTGCCTCTGCTCTGCCAGCATTTGCTGCTTGTGTGCATTGCCAGGCTGCTGCTGCAGTGGAGTGGAACAAAAGCAGCAGCAGCAGAGCAGGACCAAAGAGCCACTGAAAGCTCCTGGCAGAAGGAGCTGCCAAGTCCAGTCCTCCTCCAGCTGCCCAGTGCTGCAGAGAAGGGAGCTGAACCTCGCCAGCACTCAGCTCTCCTTGTCCTGCCTTCCCTCCTCTGCTGCTGTCCTCTCCTTAGCAGCTCCCAGGTTTAGATTGGCAAAGCTCTTTGGGGCTGTGTGGGCCTTGGCCTCCCTGCCTCAGAGCAAAGATCATCCCCAGAGTGTTTCCCCTGGAGCCTCCTGTCCATTGCTGGCCCTCAGCTGCTCCATGAGTGCTGCCAGCACTGTCAGGGAGTGCTCTGGTGCTGTGTGACCACAGCAGCACAGGGCTGTGCCCCGTGTTTGGGAGAGGGAACCTGGAGAGACAGCCCAGGAGCTGCTTAGCCTGAGCCTGCTCAGCACAGCCCAGCTCCTCTTGAGCCACCCAGGAGCCAGGTGGGAGAGCTTCTGCTTGCCCAGGCTGAGCTGGGCAGAGGGACTCGCCAGGAGACTGGGCTGGGCTGGAGAGCAGTGTAGGGTTGTCACTCATGAGTCCTGCTGCCAGCAGCTGAACCTCTGCCTGCTCTCTGTGCACCCCCAGCTGCCAGCTGCCCTGCAGCAGAGCTGCTTTGAGCCTCTCCCAGCAGAGGTGCTCTTCCAGAACTACCTCCCCCACCAGGTCTACGAAGAGACGCTGGTGCTGCGCAACAAGGGCAGGGTAAGTGCTGGGGGGTGGGAGGAACCTGCCCTCTCTGGGCATGCTGTCTCTGACACTGCCATGTGCTGCTGGGATCTAGCCCAGAGGAGCTTGCCTAGAGAGCAGCCTTGCCTCTGAAAGCCCTGGCTCGCTGAGAATGTGGGGGGCTCTCCAGTTGTTCTCTCTTCTCGTGCTGGAGCTCAAGTGTGCACCACAGCCTGAGGGCTCCTTGGTTAGTCTTGGCTTTGGGGAGGGCATCTCCACCTCTCACAGCCTGCTTAGCTGCTTCTGCAATTCACTGGCAGAGCTCAGGGGCTGTCTTCTCCACTTGATGCTGGGACAAGGCCTAGGGAGGGGCTCCAGGAGAGGTGTTTGGAAAGAGCAGTGGAACAGGCTGCTGGAGCAGCAGCAAGGGGAGGCCTTGAGCTGCCACTTGGGGTCCTGCTGAGCTTCATTCAGCCCTGCTGGGGCTTTTCTGGAGCTCTGCTTTCCCTTTGGAACACCACAGCACATCCAGAGCCATCTCCTGAAGGTCTCCACCTGTGCTTGGAAAGAATTGGTGGTGCTGAGGAGATTCCCCAAAGAAGTGGAGCAGGGAAATGCTGCCAGATGCCAGCAGTTTTGTTCCTGTGGCAAGGGGAACGTTTGAGACCCTCTGGATTTCAGCTGGGGAAACATTTGCTGGAGTGGGGCAGGTGCCCAGGGCAAGCTGGTGGGAAGAGGCAGGAGGGAGGAGAGGAGCTGGGTGCAAAAGGGCTCCAGGAGAGAAGCCTGTGCACACAGGGGGTTCTCTTGCCAGGCAGCAGGCAGGGTGCTGGAGGCAGAGAGGGCTCAGCAACAGCAAAGCCTCCTGGAAGCTGCTGCTCTGCAATGGAGAGCAAGATGGGAAGAGGAGAGGAGGGCAGCTGGGAAGGCAGAAGCAGCCTGCATGAGAGCAGGGGAAGGAGCTCCTCCCCACACCTGCCTCTTGGGGGAAACAAAGGGAGAACAAAAGCTGTGGGGGAAGAGCAAGAGCAGGCCAAGTGTGTCCTGAGAGAAGAGGCTTTGCCAGGGCTGTGGCTGGAAAGAGAAGGCCCTTTGGCAAGGAAGGCTGCAAAGTGTGGTCCCTCTCAGTTACTGCTGGGGAGAACAGAGCCATTCCTGCTCTGGTGCCCAGCTTGGGAGTGTTGGCAAGAGGCCCCTGGGACATTGGTGTGCTCCACACTGACCCCAGACACTGTGTTGCTCTTTCCCCTTTCCTCATTAAAATGGGCCTCAGTTTCTCCTTTCCTCTGGCTCTGCTTCACAGCAGGGCTTGGGCCTGCAGCCCATGTCCCAGAGCTCCTTTGCCCAGGCAGCAGGCACTTGGCTCCAGCCTGGTGCTCTGTGCTGGAAGTGCCTTGGGAAGGAAGGATGCAGCTGGCCATGGCCAGGTTTCTCCTCACAGTGCCACAGGTGGCAAAATCCCAGTTGTGTCTTCCCTGCAGGTTCCTCAGTGGGTGAAGGTCATCATGGAGACCTCTCCTTACTTCAAGTTGCTTGGCCCCATGGGTGTGAGGCAGAAGGTAGCACCTGGCATGGCCTCTACTTACCGCATCCTTTTCACCCCCGAGGAGCACAAGGTGAGGCTGCAGGTCTCAAGAGGTTGCTGCCTGCAGTGGAAGGTGCAGCTGCAGGGCTGGCTGCAGAGCAGGGCAGCTGGGCTGGCCTTTGAGGAGCTCTCCTGCTTTCAGGAGGCTTGCACTGGCTCTCAGACCGGGAGAAAGCCTTTCCCATGCTGGAGATGCTGCTCTCCCGGGCAGGAGGCACTTGGGTGCTGCAGGGCTCTTTCTCCTTGCTGGGGCTCCTCGGGTGACCTTCCTTGGCTTCAGGGTGAGGCTTGGGGGCAGCCTCTCAAGGTGCTGCTTTCTAGGCTGTGTCCACTGTTGCCTCCTCATGGCTTTACTGCCTGGCTGAATCCAAAAGTCTGTTCAAGAGTGACCTGTGGCTTGGAGGAAGCAAAGTGGGCCTGAGCAGAGTGTGGAGCAGCACCTTGGCAAACTGCTTTCACCTCCTGGCTGTCCTGCTGGCCACAGCAGGCAGACAACAGAAGCTGAGCTCTGGAGCCAGCATTTTTCGTGCCTGCTGCTTCTCAGAGCCATGGAATGGTGGGGGCTGGGAGGCAGCTCTGCAGCTCACCCAGCCCAACCCCCCTGCTGGAGCAGGGACACCCACAGCAGCTTGCCCAGGATGGCAATGTCCAGGAGGGTTAGGAAGCTCTCCAGAGGAGGAGACTCCACAACAGAGGCACAGCCTCATTAGCAGGAGGGGGTGGACTGGATGCTCTCCAGAGGAGCCTCCCAAGCCCCACTGGTCTGTGGCTCTGGGCAGCTCTCTGGGCAGCTTGGCCCAGTGCTCCAGCACCCTCCCAGCCATGCTGTGGGTGCTGGGCACACAGAGCTCCTTGTTCCTGTAGCTGCTCCAAGCCATGCCCGTGTTCCCCTGCAAAATGGGGGCAGGGGGTGCTCCCACAAGGCTCAGCACAGAGCATGGGGTGCTTCTAGAAGCATGGAATTGCTTTGGTTTGGTTGGCAGAGCTCTTGAAGATGCCACAGCTGGCAGCCAGCCAGAGCCCAGCAGCTTCCCTTCTGCCCCGGGGCCGGCACTGCCTGCAGCCTGCTGAGGCTCTTCCTTTCCCTGCAGGACTACTGCCACCAGCTGCTGTGTGTCACCCAGAGGGAGGAGTTCCCTGTGCCCATCCGGGCTGTAGGTGCCCAGGCTGTGCTGGACTTCCCCCAGCAGCTGCACTTCTCCCTCTGCCCGGTCAGGCACAGCACCCAGAGGACTCTGCTGCTGCGCAACCTGGGCCAGCGGGAGGCTCACTACAGCCTCAGCACTCAGAGGTGAGGAGCTCAGCATCCTGCTCTGCTCTGCAGGCCAGGCTTGGCCCGGCCCTGGCTGCTTCCTAGGCTGGGATCTCCTGGGCCAGGAGCTGCCTTGCCCTTTGCAGCTCTGCAGGCCAGGTTTCTGGCTGGCAGGAAGCCAGGGGGAAGCTCTGAGTGCCAGCAGCTCTTCCAGCCCTGTGCTCTCCAGCAGCCCTGCTCTGGTGGCATTGCCAGCAGCTGGGCTCTGCAGCCTCACTGCAGGGAGCTGGGTGCAGTGTGGTGTGGGGGGGACCTGATGTCATTTTCTCCTCTAGGCCCTTCTGAGGGCTGAATCTCCTCAGCACTGAGCCAGGAGCTCTCTTTCTGATCCCGGGGGGTTGCTTTTCCTTCTGCTGTCTGCAGTGAAGGGAGCTAACTCCACTGGGTGTCTGCTCCCCAGTGGGGTTCCCCAAGGCTCAGTGCTGGGGCCAGTTCTCCTGGACATTCTCTCAATGCCCTGGGTGAGGACATTGAGGCTGCCTCAGTCAGTTTGCAGACAGGCCCAAGCTGGGCAGCAGTGCTGAGCTGCTTGTTAACCTACAGAGGCACCTGGCCAGGCTGGGTCAAAGGCCAAGCCAATGGCATGAGGTTCATCAAGGCCAAGTGGCAGGTCCAGTAGCTGGCTCACAGCAACCCCCTGCCACACTCCAGTCTGGGGGAAGAGTGGCTGGAAAGATGCCCAGCAAAGACCTGGGGTGCTGCTCAACAGAGGCTGAAGCTGAGCCAGCCTGTGCCCAGGTGGCTGAGCAGGCCAACAGCATCCTGGCCTGGGTCAGCCGTGGTGTGGCCAACAGGAGCAGGGCAGTGTACCCCTGCACTGGGTACTGGATTCACAGCCTGAGTACTGCAAGGACTTTTGGCCCCCTCACTACAGGGAGGACATTGAGGTGCTGGGCTGGCTCCAGGAAGGACAACAGAGCTGGGGAAGGCTCTAGAGCAAAAGCCTTGTGAGGAGCAGCTGAGGGATCTGGGGTTGATTTAGCCTGGAGCAGGCTGAGGGCAGATCTTCTGGGATCCTTCAGCTCCCTGACAGGAGGCTGGAGCCAGGCAGGCCTTGGGCTCTGCTCCCAAGGAACAAGTGATAGGCCACGAGGAAATGACCTCAGTTGTGCCAGGGCAGGTTTGGGCTGGGCCATGAGGAACCATTTCTGCCCCTTGGGGGTTGTCAAGGCCTGGCCCAGGCTGCCCAGGGCAGTGGTGGAGTCCCCATCCCTGGGGGGTTGGTGCGGTGCTGAGGGCCAGGGTTTGGTGGTGACCTAGCAATGGGAGCATGGTTGGACTGGAGCTGAAAGGTCTCTTGCAGGCTCCCTGCAGCAGCCCTGCTGTCTCTCTCTTGCAGCCCATTCTCTGCTGAGCCCTGTGTGGGAGCTCTGGGGGTCGGGGACGCCGTGCAGGTGGCTGTGGAGTTCCTGCCGCTGCGGAGCGGGGAGCACCGCGGGGTCCTGAGCCTGCACTGTGACTCAGGTCAGTGCTGGGCACTGCCTGCCTGCACTCTGTGTCCTTGGCTGCCCCCTGCAGAGGCTCAGCTTTGGTTCCCAGCCAGTGCTGGGCCTGAGGGGTGACAGGAGGAGGGCAGGGCTCAGCCAGACTCTGTGGTGCCCAGGGCCTCTGGCACTCCTCTGTCCCCTGCTCTGCTTCTCCCTGGGCTGGCCTCAGACCCTTTTGCTGCACTCTCCTCTCCCCATCTCCATCCCACACCTCACAGCTTCAGGACTAAAAGGCTCTTGGGCTTGGGCAGGAAGTGCTCCCTGCCTCCTTGGAGAGCTGTCAGATTTATCCTGGGGCAGGAGAAGCCCAGCTCAGGCCCCAGGAGAAGTGTCAGCCTCCCCAGGCCCTTGAGGAGTAAGTGGGGAGCCAAGGTGTGACCTCCAAATGCTGCCCACAGCCTTGGCTCAGCAGAGCTGATGCTGAAGCAGAGCCTTGCTCACAGATGCCCTGGGGGTGTGTTTCCTCTGCCTGCAGCAGAGCTTTGCTTTGTGCCTGTTGCTGCCCTTGGCTCCTGGGCAGCCTGCTGTGCTCCCTGGGTGCTGCTGTGGTGCTGCAGCCCTGCAGCGAGCACTGGAGCTGTCTGGGGCTGGTAGGAAGGATCCAAATGCTCCTGTAGCTTGCAAGTGAGACGAGCAGAGACTCCCCTCTGCTTTCTTCCAGGAGAAGACATTCACAGCAGCCTCAGTGGCACAGCTGTGGATGTGAACATCAGGCTGGACAGGAGCTCCTTGGCCATGCAGAAGACCTACCTGTCGCTGAGCACCCGCAGCACCCTGCTCATCCACAATGGCAGTGATGTGAGAGCTCACTTCCAGTGGAAGGCTGCTGCTAGTCAGGAGGAGGAGGAGCAGCAGCAGCAGAGGTGGATTGGAAAGCTGCACTGCAGGCAGATCCCTCTCCAAGGGTGACACTCAAGGCTGGCCTCCAGGGCTCTGGGTGCTTTGCAGTGGTGGAGGCCAGGAAAGCCCCCACAGCACCAAGGCCTGGACCCCTGGGCTTTGGGGTACTGGAGCTCAGCACTTCCCTTCCCAGCTGCATCCACACTCCAGCTGAGGATGGTGTCTTGGGGAGGAACTGCAGGGCCTGGATTTCCCCAGAGAGCAAATTGCCTTTGTGGGGGCACAAAGCACTGAGGTGCAGAGATCTCTGGGCTCCAGAGGGTCCACGAGGCTGAGGCAAGGCTCAGTGCTGGGCTGCACTGAGTAGCAGCACTGAGCACAGCTGCAGGCAGCACAACTCTGCTGCTACTCACTGCAGCTTCTCCTGCTGCAGCTGGCACAAGCTGGCAGGCTCCTTTCCCAGCCCTGTGCAGGGCAGAGTCCTTCAGGGGCCCGGAAGGTTGAGGCCATCCTGCTGCAGGCTGTTAACTGCCTCCTGCTGTCCCAGTTTCCAGCACCAGGAGCTATTTCCAGCCTTCCTTAGAGGCTGAGCAGAGTTGGGAGGTGGAGGGCTCTGCAGGGAGGGTGGAGCAAGGCAGCCCTTGGAAGCCCCCTTGGCTTCCAGCACCTGTGTCTTTGTGGTGGTGGGAGATGGGGCAGGCTCTCCAAAGGCTGGCTGTGGGGAAGCTGGGAAATTGCCACATCAGGCAGCAGAGGAACCCCTGGAGCCCAGGGGCTGAGCTGGGAAGCACACTGCAAAGCCTGGGGGAGCTGGGGAAGCCTTGGGTGTCCTTCCAGCCCCGGGGGCATGGAGGGAGCTGCAGTTAGTCTGAAGCCACAGCTGGGGAGGAAAGTGCCTTCAGCTGGAGGGCTCTTCAGGGGCTTCTGAGCAAGGCAGGTTCAGTGGGGCTGGGCCAGCCCCGGGTTCCCCCTGCTCTCTGGTTTGCCTTGCCCAGTGTGTGGCTGCTGTGCAAGCTCAGGCTGTGCCAAGAGCAGCCCTGGGCAGCTCTAGGGGAGGAAAAGCCACTGGAGGCTGCTGCTGCTGGAGCCTCCATCAGCTGTGGCAGTGGCTGTGAGGCAGGAAGGCTCTGGGGGGGCTGCTGGCTTGCACAGAGCTCTTCAGAGCTTGCAAGCATGGAGTGCAAGTGGGCAGGGAAGAGGCAGGGGTGCTGGGCTGGGGCTGGGAGCCGGGGGCTCGGGGGCAGCCCCTTGCTGTGCCGCTGCTGTGCCTCCCCGAGGCCTTCTGGCAGAGCCTCTGCAGGGCTGCTGCCGCTGCCCTTGCCTGATGGGCTGCTGGGCTTTGGCTCTGGGCTGCAGGCTGCAGGGGCAGTTCAAGCCACATCCCCCCGAGGAGCCCAGGAAGCAGCCTGCTCTCCAAGGACGCCGTTCCCGGCTCTCCCACATCTGCCAGCAGCAGAGGGCGAAGGCGCAAGCAGAGGCCCTGCTGCGCTCCCAGATCTTCACCATCGAGCCGCTGGTAAGCCCCAGCCCAGAGCCCCCATTCCTCCTCCTGCCTGGGGGAGGTCCCTTGGCAGAGCCTGCCCCCGGCTCGCTGTGCCCAGAGAGAAGAGCTCAGGGCTGGAGCCCCGGGGGCGCAGCGCGGTGCCCAAAGCCTTGGGGAGCTGCAGGCTCCCGGCAGAGGGCGAGAGCCTGCTGGCAGCTGAGCTCTGCTGCCAGGGCTCCAACAGAAGGGCACTGCCTCAGCGTCCTGCCAGCCTTCAGAGGGCTCTGCAGGCTCAGCTGCAAGGCCATCCCCTCCCTGTGGGCTCTGGGGCTTCCCAGAGGCTGTCACAGCACTGCCAGGTCCCAACCCAGCTGAAGAAGGGAAGGAGAGGAGGCAAAGTTCAGCTGAGTCGTGGCAGGAGCAATCCCCTCCTGGAACCTGGGATGGCACCGGCTGGGAACCTCCCTCCCAGGGTCACCTCTGAGCCTGGGCCCAAGGCTGGCAGCTTGCAAGGGGCTTTGGGAGCTGAGGTGCCCCTGGGGCCAGAGAGCAGTTTGCTGCTCTGTCTCTGGCAGCCAAAGCCCAAGATCCTTGCCCCAAGCCCAGCCCTGCTGGCAGCCTTTGTGTGCTCTGAGGTGGAGAATGCTGCTGCCTGAGCAGGGCAAGATCCCTTCTCCTCTGGCAGGAAACCCTGCAGCCATCCCAACCTCTTCCTTCCTTTCTTTCTTCCCAAAGAGCTGAAATGAGTTTGCTGGGAAGGAAGGGCTCAGCTGCTCTTGCTGGTTCCTCCTGGAGCCCAGGGAAGGCTGAGAGCCAGCAGCAGCAGCACCACTGCACTGTCCCAGCACAGCAGCTGGCAGCAGCAGGATGGGAGCAGGAGGTTGTGGCAGAGCAGTAGGGATGTTGGAGGCAGTGGGAGGTGAGCAGCACTGGGAGCATCCTGTGGTGTGTCAGAGCTGCTTTGGGAGTGTGTGCCAGGGCTCCTGCTTGGTGGCAGCTGCACTGCCTCTCCACAACCAGCTGAACCTGCTCTTGAGCTGGTGAGGGGCAGGCAGGTGAGGGGCAGGAGTCTGGCTGCCCCCAGTGCAGGCTCCTGGGGCTCCAGGTAAGAATGGAGGGACACCAAGTGTAGCCTGGCCTCAAGCCCTGGGAGTGGAAATCTTTCCTCACTGGCTCTGGGGATGTTCCACACTGGGCTCTGGGGCTGGCTAGAAGTGGGCTGCTCCATGGCTCTCTGCCCTTCTGCCTTGCCCAGCCTTCTCAGGCTCCTGCTTTCCCAGGCTTCCCTCCCTTCTGGAGCAGGTTCCCATGCAGAGCTGTGCCTGTGTCTGCCTCTCCTCCCCCAGCCCAGCACATGTGGTGTTTGCTCCTCGCTCTGCCTTGCTGCTCTGAAGGGAGGCTGCAGGGCTGTGGCTGCAAAGCTGAGCTGGAAGCTTTGGAGATCAATGGTTTGCTGCCATCTTCTCTTCCAGGAGGGAGAGGTGTGGCCAAACTCCTCAGCTGAGATCCAGGTGACCTTCAGGCCCCGGGCAGCCAGAGTCTATGAAGCAAGGCTCTACTGTGCCATCTCAGGTACAGCTTCTTCCTGCTGCTCTCTGCCCCAGGCTGCAGGCCAGGCCCCAGCAACCTTCCAGCCCCCTGGCTCCTGCTCTAGCTGCTAGGAAGGGTCAGTGGCCAACAGGACCCGTGCCTGCTGTCCCTGTGGCTCCCAGCTGCTCTCCTGGCCAAGGCCAGGGCTCAGGACACTGCCTCTGGATCCCAGATCCCACGGGAGGCAGGGAAGGGCTCAGGGTTCCTGCCCTGGCTTTGCCCTGCTGGGAGGAGGCTGTGAAGGCTGAGGAGCTACAGACCTCAGCAGCTTCAGTGGCCCCTAAGCCCCTCCAGCCCCTTTCCCTCCCAGAGGAGTCCTCCTTGCCTGCAGGCATCCTGGGGCTCCTGAGGTGGTAGGAGCTGAGTTCCAGAGTGCTCCCAGCCCCTGGATCTCCTCCCCCTGAGTGCGGGGTGCCCTCCCCAGGAGCATCTCTGGCCAGCAGCTGCTTCTCCCTGCCTGGGCATTGTCCCCTGGCAGCTCTGAGGCTGTGCTTCCCCTGGGTGGCATTGCTCAGGGCTGGCTCTGCTCAGCAGGAGAAGGCTCTCCCTGGCAAGCTGAGCCCCAGCAGCCTGCTGGCTGAGCTCTGTGCTGCTGCTGTCTCCCTGCAGTGTGCTCAGGCTGTGGGTGGCAGCAGCCATCCCTGCCCCCAGCTCTGCCCTTCCAGAGGTGGTGGCTTTGCTGTGCTGGCCCAGGGCAGGGAGTGCTTGCAGCCAGGTTCAGGCTTCCTTGTCCTTCCTCTCCACCTCTGCAGGGTGCTGCTCAGGCTGTGTCTCAAGGGTGGGAGCTTGCTGCAGGCTTCCTCCAGGGAGCCTGATGCTTTGCCTCAGCTCCAGAGCCCGTGGAGGTCCAGCAGCCCAGCTCCCATTCCTGGAGGGTGCTGAAAGCACCAACCCTGCTCTGCTGCTTTGTTGCTCTCCTTCCTGCCCCAAGCCAACAGACACCCATGCCAGGGATCAGCTTTTGACTTGCCCAGCACTTGGGCCTGCTTCCCTTGGCCAGTGCCACCTCCAGTGCCAGCCCAGGGCTTGTGTTCCCCAAATGGCTTCCTGCCCCAGCTGCACTTGTCAGAGCTGGGCAAGGGAAGGCTTGCTTGCAAACCTTGCCAGGGCTGAGCTGCTACCTCTGGGCCTTCTGCTCTGCTGAGGGAGATGTCCATCCCTGGCAGCAGGGCTGGATCTCCAGGAGAGGTTTGGCATTGCAGAGCAGTAGGAGAGCTGCTTGCACACAGCCCTTGAGCTGCTCTGGGGCTCTGGGAGGCAGAGCTGGGCAAATGCTCTGTGTTGGCAGAGAGGAGCCTGCTCCTGCCAGGCCCTGCTGGCCCTTCCTCTCCTGGGGCTGTGCAAGAGGAGCATTGCAAAGCAGCTGCTCCCCTGTGCTCTCAGGCTGGAGTCTGTCCCAGAGGCAAGGTCCCTGAAAGAGGAGCCCCAGGAGGTTTCAGTGGGGAGTCAGTTCCTGTTGCTCCTTGATTCCTCCAAGCCCCTTGGCTGCCCTCCTCATCCCCCTAGAATGTTTGACCCTGAGGGTGCTGAGAGCCTGGCCCAAAGTGCCCCGGGAGGGGGCAGGTTTCCCCTGCCTGGAACCACTGCAGCTCAGGTTGTTTGGGGCTCAGAGCCACCTGCTCTGCTTGCAGCTGCTCCTGCTGAGGGCAGGGGGCTTGGGCTGGCTGCCCTTGGAAGGTCCCTGCCCCCCTCAAGGCCTCATCCAATGGAACTCTCTCCCCAGGCCGGGAGGCCAGGCTGCCTCTGCACATCCAAGGGGAAGGCCGAGGGCCCTGGCTCTGCTTCAGCCTGGAGCAGCTGGACCTTGGGCAGGTGTTGCTTGGCTCCACCAACAGCTATGTGGTGAGCAGCAGGGGCTGGCAGGGCTTGGGGGGAAGTCCCACTGTGGGCACAGGCTGGGAGAGTTGGGGCTCTTCAGCCTGGAGAAGAGAAGGCTCCAGGGAGACCTTAGAGCAGCTGCCAGTAGCTGGGGAGGGACTTTGGAGAAGGGCTGGGAGTGCCAGGGTGAGAGGGAATGGGGTGAAGCTGGAGGAGGGCAGCCTGGCCCTGGAGAGAAGGAAGAAATTCTTTGCAGTGTGTTGGGGGGGAGGCACTGGCACAGGTTGCCCAGGGAGGTCATGGGTGCCCCCTCCCTGGAGGTGTTCAAGGCCAGGCTGGATGAGGCCTTGAGCAGCCTGGGCTGGTGGGAGGGGTCCCTGCCCATGGCAGGGGGCTGGAACTGGATGAGCTTGAAGGTTCCTTCCAGCCCAACCCCTTCTAGGATTCATTCTCTCCAGTTCTGGCTGCTTTGCATGAACCCCCCACAGGCAGAACTGTCCTTTGGTTTCTGCCAAGCAGCAGCAGGCAGCAGCTTCTGCCTCTTCCAGCTGTGAGGTGTTTGACCAGGACACACATCAGCCTGCTGGGAGGGAGAGAGGGAAGGAGGGAGAGAGGGAAGGGAGGGAGGGAGGGAGGGAGGAAGGCTCCTCAGGTGTTCCCATTGGATGTCTTGCAGGTGACTCTGCACAACAAAGGAGCCATCGATGCCTCCTTCAGCTTGGTCCCTCCAAGTACAGCTCTGGGCTCCTGCTTCAGCTTCTCCCCCTGTCAGGGCCTGGTTTTGCCAGGTGGGTCCCAGGGTGTCCAGGTCTGCTTCTGTCCCAGCAGCCTGGGGCACTTCAGAGAAGAGTTCAGCTTCCGTGTGGAAGGATCCCCTGAGCCTGTGACCCTGACTGTCAGGTGAGAGGCTGCTTGAAGCCCCTTGTGCTGTGAGAGCAGCTTTGCTGCATGCCAGCAGCAGTGCAAGCTGCAGGCTCTGCAGTGCTCTGCAGCCAAGCCAAGGCCTCCTCTGCTGTGTCCCCACAGGGGCTGTGTCTCTGCACCTTCTCTGCACTTCGATGTCCCTTGCCTGCGCTTCGGGGACGTCTCCTATGGTGAGTGTGGCCTGGCCTTGGAGCACAGCCTGAGGGCTCTGCAGCCCCAGAGTGCAGCCTCAGAGCCTCCAGCACCTGCGGCCCTCCAGAGCAGCCTTCAGGATGTTGAAGCAGGGCTGCAGGTTGCTCAGGCAGTGTTTTGCCATCATGAGATCCAAGAGGCCCCAGGGACTAGCAGCCGGTGTCTTGTGGTGTCCCTCATCAGCCCCAGGCTGCCAGTCCTTGGCAGCAGGATGGCTGTGACAGTCCCAGGAGGGCCCAGGGGCTGGGATTGCAGGAGAAGGGAGTTGAAGCTGTGGACTAGCCTGTGCCTGCTGTGGCTCAATGTTGTTGTCAGGCCTGGACACCATTTCCACCCCCACCCCCCCGAGCTGTAGTGTCAGATGTTCATTGGGGCTGGGAGGGCCACTGGGTTTCCCCTGCCAGGCAATGTGGCCAAGGAATAGCTCTGCCTCAGGCCCTGGTGTGCTCAGAGCCCTGGGCTCCTTCTCCTTGCCCAGCAGAAGCCCAGCTCTGCTGCCTGAGATGCAGATTCTGGTGCTGCAGATGAGTCTGACAGAAGGCTTTGTCCTGAGGGGGTCTCAGGTGTGCATGGGAAGCCAGTTCTGGGCTGCTTGAAGAGCCAGGAGCAGCCTGGCCAGGATCCCTCTCTGTTTTCCTCCTGCTGCTGGACTTGTGAGAGAACTGCTGGCCTTTGCTGAGCTGCATCCTCCCCTCCCTCCATCCCTGCTCTGCCTCTTGGTTTCCTTGTGAAGAGCCAAAGCAAGAGGAATGCCAGCAGGCAGAACCAGGGGATCCAAGAGGAGAAGTGTCCTCATTAGCTGCTGGCATGGCTGAGGCCTTGGCAGCTGAAGGCTTCCCCCATGCCCTGCTGGCCACACTCTCCTGGCCACACATGCCCTGCAGCCCAGGAGAGCCTTGGCCTTCCTGGCCAGGAGGGCAGCTGGCTGCCTGATGGGGAATGAGTTGTCCCCCAGCAGTGCCAGCACAGAGCTGCTTGGCTTCCCCAGCAGCTGTAGCTCAGAGTGAGGAGAGCCCAAGCCCCAGTGCAGTCTGAGCATGCCAGGCTCTGGGCAGCAGGAGGCAGAGGAGCTGTGTGCAGAGGTGCAGAGCTGTGTCCTCTCCCCTAGGCTTCCCTCACAGCCTGTCCTGTCGCCTCACCAACGCCTCCCCGCTGCCCCTGGCCTTCGCCCTCCGCCTGCCCGGGGATGGCACAGCAGAGCCCAGCGTGCCCAGCGCTGCCCAGCTGCTGGACAACTCTCTCCCCTCCTGGAGGAGGGCAGCCACGGGGCTCCTCAGGCCCTGTGAGTTCACCATCAGCCCTTGCAGAGGCACCATCTGTGCCAAGAGCTTCGTGGACATCCAGGTAGGGAGCGGTGGGGCCAGAGGGGCTTCGGCAGCTGGGGCTGAGGCTTCCCTGCTCTGGGAGAGGGCTTCAGTGCTGCTGGCTGGGAGGGTGAGGCCAGGCAGAGCCCTGCAGCAGGGCTGGCCTCTGGGACCTTCCTGAAGGAGCAGCCTTTGGATTCTGCAGGCAGAAGCTGCAGCTCCTGCCCCACACTTGGATTCCCTGCAGTCATCTCAGTGGCACTGCAAAAGCTCTGGCAGCTGAGCAGCTTCTGCTGGGCCAAGCTTCTGCAGCAGCTTCCCACTGCACAGCTGGAGTGCTTCTGCTGGAGCCAGCAGCTCTGCCCTGCACTTCTGCTGCTCAGTGAAGAGCAGAGCCTGGGCCCTTAGCTGCCAGGCAGTGCTGAGCACAAGATGGCTCTGCTGGTGCCTGCATTCCTCTCACACAGGGCCTGGCAGCTGCCAAGGACATCTCTCCAAGCAGCTCTTGCCAGCAGCCTTGTGGTGCTGCCAGAGCCTGTGCTCTGCACATGGAGCAGCAGACCTAGGGCAAAGCCCTCCCTTTGCTTCCCAGGGCATGGCAATGGCAGGAGAGCAGCTGTGGGAAGTGTTTGGTGCTTTGCTCTCCCCCCAGGTCACCCTGTGCTCCAACACCCTGGGCACCTACAAGCTGGCACTGGTGGTGGATGTGGATGGTGTGGGCCAGGAGCTGCTCTCACTGCCCCTCACAGCCAGGTACCAGCACTTTCCTTGCAGCCCTTTGGCTCTCCTGGTGCACCCAGCCCCTGCCATGGGGTCTGCTGGCTCCAGCTGCACAGGAGAAGGCTGGCTGCAGGAGCTGCTTCTGGCCAGCCAGAGATGGGAAGAGCAGGCTTTGACAGCAGCCACCTTGAGGAGCATCTGCCCAGAATGGACAGGCCTGGCCCTGAGCCCTTGCCTAAAGGGCACAGCAATCCTGTGAATGATTGGCACTGCCCCTCCCCTGGCACAGCCTGGAGCCATTTCTCTTGTCCTCTCCCTTCTTCCTTGGGAGCAGAGCCCAAGCCCCAGCTGGCTCCAGCCTCCTTTCAGGGACTTGTGGAGAGCCAGGAGGGCTCTGCTCTGCCTCCTCCTCTCTAGGCCAAACCCCGCCAGCTCCCTCAGCTGCTCCTCCCCAGCCCTGTCCTCCAGCCCCTTCCCCAGCTCTGTTGCCCTTCTCTGGCCCCACTGCAGCCCCTCAGTGCCCTTCTTGGAGTGAGGAGCCCAGAGCTGCTGCCAGGATGTGAGGTGTGGCCTCAGCAGTGCTGAGCCCAGGGGGCCAATCCCTGCCCCGCTCCTGCTGGCCACAGCACCGCAGGTCCAGGCCAGGCTGCTGGGGGCACTTTGCAGCCTCTCTGCCCCAGGCAGCTGTGTTCTGCTCCCTGCCAGGCCGTCTCAGGAGTCAGGAAGCCTCTCCTCTGCCAGTGTCTCCATTGCCTCTGGCCCTCTCTCTGCCCAGGTGTGTGGCTCCTGCTCTGCGAGTGCCCAAGCCCGTGGTGACCTTCGGCCGCTGCTACCTGCAGCTCCCTGCCCAGCAGCTGCTGACCCTGGTGAACGACAGCGACCTGCCAGGCTGCTATGCACTGCTGCCTCAGGTTGGCATCACCCCCACCTCCTGCCCCCAGGGCTCAGCCAGGCTGTGCTGGGGAGAAAAGGCCTTTGGGAGAGAGAGACCTTGATGCTTTCCAGTGCGCTGAGAACAGGACCCAACCCGAATGGGACCTTAGGGAGCAGGGCAATGGGAACCCTCCTGCAGAGCAACCTTGGGCAGCCCTTTGGGAAGCACTTTGTGCTCTGGGCTCTGGGCTGCTGTCATGCAGGAGAGCTCAGAGGGTGGGAAAAAGCTGCTCTGCCAGCCCAAACGTGGCTGCTGGGGAGTACAGCAGCTTTGGGAGCCCCTGAGGATGCTGAGACTGTCCAAGGCTCCCTGCTTGTTTTGTGCCTTCCTGCCAGGCCGGGCTGTGGGGGGCTCTGAGCTGCCTGGGGCCCTGCCAGGCCGGGCTGTGGGGGGCTCTGAGCTGCCTGGGGCCCTGCCAGGCCGGGCTGTGGGGGGCTCTGAGCTGCCTGGGGCCCTGCCAGGCCGGGCTGTGGGGGGCTCTGAGCTGCCTGGGGCCCTGCCAGGCCGGGCTGTGGGGGGCTCTGAGCTGCCTGGGGCCCTGCCAGGCCGGGCTGTGGGGGGCTCTGAGCTGCCTGGGGCCCTGCCAGGCCGGGCTGTGGGGGGCTCTGAGCTGCCTGCTCTAGGTGCAGATGTCCCTGCTCAGTGCAGGGGCTTGGGGTGGAGGAGCTTGAAAGGTCCCTTGCAGGCCATGCCATGCTGTGCTCCTCCCCCTTCCAGGAGCAGCAGGAGGAGGCTGCTGTGCTGTACTCCAGCCCTGTGCCCTGTGGCATCATTCAGCCTCACAGCTCCGTGGAGATGCCCCTGACCCTGGTGGCCCAGGCGCTAGGGAGCCAGGACACTCCTGCCTCTGTGGCTGTCTTTGGCTGTGCAGGACACCCCCTGGTGAGTCTGCTCTGTGCCCCAGGGCTTGCTGGGGCCTGAAGGGTAGAGGGCTGCTGGCAGGGCCGAGGGAACTTGTGCCAGAGGGATCCCTGGCAGCGGGTGGCGGCGAGAGGAGAGGCAGGGTGGTGCCCTCTGGGCTGGTGAGCAGCGTGTGCCACAGCAGGGCACTGGGGACAGGGCAGATGGGCTCATGAGCCAGCAGCCTCCCTGGCTCTCCTCCTCTGCTGTGAGGAGAGCAGCAGCAGCTGCTGCTCCCGTGGGGCTCCTGGGGAGGAGCACCCAGGGACAGCCCAGAGTGCTGCTGAGGCAAAGGCTGCCTTGGGAATGAGCTGAGAAGGCTCTGCAGCAAAGGGATGGCTTGGGGCAAGCCTGAGCAGCAGCAGGGCTGGAAGCAGGCACAGGGCACAGGCAGGAGAGCTGCTGCTGGCACAGCAGGCTGGGCAGGCTGGTTTCTTTCCCCCTGACAACAGCAGCTTGTGGCTTTCAGCTGGGGTCCCTCCAGAGCCCACCCTTGCTGCAGGCCTCCTGGGTCAGGCTTCCAACACTGCCAACTGCCAGCAGGCAGAGCTCTCTCCTGTCCAGGAGCAGCCTCAGAGCTGTCTAACCCTTGCCAGCTTTCCCTAGAGTGTGGTTTTTTCTCTCTCTCTCACCCCTCCCTGCTTGCTGGAGCAGGAAATCCACCTGGTGAGCATTGGGCAGGGCCCAGTTGTCTCTGTGCAGCCCCAAGAGATCAACTTTGGCAGCATCCCAGTTCTGCAGGACGTCTCCCGCAGTCTGCAGCTCTGCAATCAGAGCCCCATCCCTGCAGCCTTCCAGGCAGAGGTGGTGAGTATCTGGAGAGGCTTCCAAGGGAAATGGCTGCTCTGTGGCCACCTGGGGCTTGGTTTGCATCTGCAGCTTTCCCAGCTGGCTGCCTGAGAGAGCAAGCAAGATGTTCCATCCCCAGGTGGCCAGAGGAGCCTGGCTCTGGGGGCAGGTTCAGCTGGGGCAGCCCTCAGGAGAACAGAGCTTGAGGAGATCTTGGAGCAGCAGTGAGCCTGGAGCCTGTTTCCAAGCTCTCCCTTCCTCTGTGGAAGCTCCCTGGCTGTGGGAGTCATGGTTTTGGAGCTCTGGGATCACAGAATGCCTTGGGTTGGAAAAGACCTTTCAGATCCTCCAGGCCAAGCCTGAACCCAGCACTGCCAGCTCAGCACTGAACCGTGGCCCTCAGCACCACAGCTCCAAGGCTTTGAAATGCCTCCAGGGATGGGGACTCCACCCCTGCCTTGGGCAGCCTGGGCCAGGCCCTGAGAGCCCTCCAGAGGAAGAAATTGTTCCTCAAGCCCAACCTAAAGCTCCTCTGATGCAACTTGAGGCCATTTCCTCTTGTCCTATTGCCTGGGAGGAGATGCTGAACCCCCCCTGGCTCCAGCCTCCTCTCAGGGAGGTGCAGGGAGCCAGAAGGTCTCCCCTCAGCCTCCTTCTCTCCAGGCTGAACAAGCCTGGGTCTCAGCTTTGAACTGAGGATGGGGTTTTGAGCAACCTGCTCTAGCTGGAGATGTCCCTGCCCAGGGCAGGGGCTTGGAACTAGAAGATCCTGCAGGTGCCTTCCACCCCAAACCATTCTGTGATTCTCTGATCTTCTCCCTGGGACTGGCTGGAGAAAAGTCAACTTCTTGCAGCCCCTCAGTACTTCAAGAGGCCTCTGAGCAAAAGGCCTCCAAGGAGACTGGAGGAGGAACCAACCTTCTCTTGAGGCCAGGTGTCCTTTGGGCTGGGGAAGTTTAGACTCGAGGTGAGGAGAAAGCTTCACTGAGAGAGTCATTGCTCATGGGAATGTGCTGCCCAGGGAGGTGGTGGAGTCCCCATGCCTGGAGGTGTTCAGGAGGGGATTGGAGGTGGCACTTGGTGCCATGCTCTAGTCATGAGGTCTGTGGTGACAGGCTGGACTGGATGATCCCTGAGGTCTCTTCCAGCCTTGGTGATACTGTGCCATGGGGGGCACTGAGGAGAGTCTGTGAGAGGAGGGTGGCACAGGGGGGTGTAAGCTCCTGCAGAGGTGCTGTTTGCAGCCCCCCTGGCTCAGCTGCAGGCAGGTGAAGCCTTTCTGCTCTGTTCCCCTCACCTCCTCACCCCGAGGGCCCCGGTTTCCAGCCTCAGCTGGGCTCTGCCTTGTCTTGCAGGCTGGCAGAGGCTGCTGCTGGAGGGTCGAGCCCAGCCGAGGAGTGATCCCCGCCGAGGGCCAGGTGTCTGTGTCTGTCACAGCCCAGCTGGACGACACAGGGCAGTTGCAGGCCGAGGTGCAGCTGCTGGTGGAGCACAGCCGTGGCTACGGCATCCCCGTGCGGGCCCTCGGCGTCGGCAGCACCATCGTCCTGGACAGGCCCTTGGCTCCGCAGCTCAGCCTGGGCACTCGCTTCAGGTAGGTGTCCCTCAGCTCCTGCTGCTGCCAGGGGCTCAGCCAGGGCAGCTCTCTGCAGTGCCCAAGGGATGCTGCCCTGCCCGCAGCAGCTGAGAGGATGTGCTGGGGAGGGTTGGGAGCCTTACTCAGGGGCAGGACCGTGAAGAATGCTATTGATGACTCGGCTCAGCCAAAAGGCCCCCAGGGAAGGCCAGCACAACTTTGGTACAGCTTGTCCAGGCTCCTGGGCCCGGCTGGGAAGGATCCCCATCCCAGGCACCTTCAGCAGCAGCTGAACGATTTGGGCAGAGGAAGGGAAAAGACAACTCTAAACCTGAGCTCCCCTCCAGAGCCAGAGCCCAGGAGCTGCAGTTTCTGCTTCGGTCACAAGATGGACTGCCTTGAGCTGCTGCCTGCAGCAAAGGCAGAGCAAAGGGGGGGCGGGGGGGAACCCCAAACTCCGGAGGCTTTGCCTGAGCTCCAGAGGCAGGTTCCTCACACAGCAATGTTCAGGTGGGGAACTTCTGCTCAGGGCAAGAGGCTGTGCCGGGAGCTGCAGGCAGGCAATGTCCTGAGCCCAAGCCGCGCTCTGGGTGCAATGGCAGAGGCAAAGCGAAAGCAGGAGCTAAGCTTCCCCCTTGTCCGCAGCGAGAGGGAAAGTGGAGCCGCTGGGCAGCGGCGGAGGGGAGGCTCCAGCAGCACTCCCCCAGCCGGCCGGCACCGGGCAGAAGCAAGGGGGGAAAGGGAAGGGTTTCCCACCCCCCCTCTCTGGAACTGCCGCTGGAAACAAAGCGGAGCAGCGGCAGAGCAGCGAGCTGAGACGGAGCCGAGGAGCTCCTGAGCAGCAGCAGCAGCAGCAGCAGCACAGCGGGGAGCGGCCAGGGCCCTGCCCAGCAGCTCTGCTGCTGCCTTGGTGCCGCCGGCGAGGCCGGAGCCAGCTCCGTGCGGAGCCTCTGTCCTCTCCCTGCCGCTGCCGCTCCGGGCCTGCGGCAAGGAGGAAGGGCTCTGGGCAGCCGGGGCTGGGCTCGGCTGTGCCCCGTCGGGACAGCTCTGCAGGAAGCTCTTCCTGGCTGGCTGCAAACAGGGCAGCTGCTGGGAGGGGAGAAGCTCGGGGCCAGGCAAGGGCTGGCTCCTGCTGAAGCTTTGAGCCGGCTCAGCCTTTCCGAGGGGGTTGCACTGCCAGCTGTGTGGTCAGACGGCAGCGGCACCAGCTGGGGGAGCGCTGGGCAGCAGCAGCTCTGCTCACCTTGTCCATCTCTGCTCCTCTTGCAGCCTGGCTCCCTGCTGCTACAGCTTCCAGGTCACCAACCGAGGCCGCCGCTCCCAGCGCCTCTACTGGAGCCTAGGAGGCTGCTCCCTGCATGCCCAGCGCGGACAGCTCCCTGCCCTCAGCAGCACCAAGGCCAGAGCTCCCCCCCAGAGCCTCGCAGCTGCCTGCCCTGTGTTTCAGCTCCGGCCCAAGGTTATGGAGCTGAGGCCCGGCCAGACGATGGAGGTGATGCTGGAAGCCTTCTCCAGCACTCCCCAGGTGAGGTTCCTCCCGAGGGCTGAGCCTTCCCCATCAGATCACCTCCCCTGGGACTTGTCCTGCAGTCACAGCATCAACCAGCCTGGCAGAGACCCCCAGGATCACCCAGTCCAACCTATCACCCAGCCCTGTCCAATCCACCAGAGCCTGGCACTGAGAGCCTCCTCCAGGCTTTCCCTGGAGACCTCCAGGGGCGGTGACTCCACCACCTCCCCGGGCAGCACATTCCAGAGGCCAATTCTCTCTCTGGGAAGAACTTCTTCCTACCAGCCAGCCTGACCCTCCCCTGGCAGAGCTTGAGACTAGCTCCAGTTCCATCCCAGCAGCTCCTCCAGCTTTCTGCAGCGCTGTGCACAGCCAGGGCAGAATCCTTTGGGGCAGGGCTTGTCCCAGGCAGCACAGACCTGCCCAGAGCTTTGTGTGGCTGTTGGCTGCAGCAGGATGGCCTCTGGAGCTCAGCAGAACTGGGCTGCAGCAGAGGCTGTGGAGGGCAGGGGCAAAGAGGGAGCAGGGAGTGTCACTTGAGGGCAGTGGCAGGGCCGTGGCTGGCAGCTGCAGGCTGTCTCCTGGCCCCCTGCTGGCAGCCCCCCTGTGCCCTGTGGCTTCTCCCTGCAGGCGGTGAGGGAGCAGCTGCTGTGCCAGGCCGCGGTGGGCGGCGAGGCCAGGAGCAGACAGATCCTGCAGGTGGAGCTCAGCTGCCAGTTCGTTGCTCCTGCCCTGCAGATGTCCTCCACAGCAATCTCTTTCCACGTGGAGAAGGTGAGCCTCTGGCTGGCATCCTGGCACTGAAGCCCTGGCTGCTGGCTGGAAGCTGTGGGCTGCCTGTGCTGGGCTTGCAAGCAGGAGGGGAAAGAGCTGCTCCCAGTCCCCAGGGCTTTGGCTGAAGACTGCAGCAGGACCAAGCTTTGGCCATTAGCACTGAGGTCCTTCCTGGCTCCCCTGGGGCTGGGAACAGCCTCAGCAGCTCGACTCTGCCCTCCTTGGTGTAGCACCACTGAGAAGAGTCTGGCCCCACCCCCTGCTCCCTTTGGCTCCTGCTGAGCATTGCTCAGATGCCCTCTGGGGCTGCTCTTCTCCAGGCTCAGCAGCCCCAGGCCTCTCAGCCTTTGCTCCTCAGGCAGATGCCCCTCAGCATCTTGTAGCAGGGGCAGCAGGTGCCTGGAGGGTGCTGGCTGGCTGTGCCTGGTCAAAGCCAACCTTAGGCTGCTGCAGGCTCTCCCCTGCCTCCTGCCCAGCAGCCCTGCTTTGAGGAGGCTCCTGGAGCTGGAAAGGTTGCAAGGGGTGCAAGCTAGGTGACTGGAACTCCTCTTGTGCTGCTGTCCCCAAGAGAGGACACACCACTGGAGTCAGATGCTCTGGGCTCACACTCTGGGCTTGATCTTTTGGCAGCAGCTGCCTCCTCTCGGGGTCCCCTTCCCTGCCTGGCCCATGAGGCTGTGCCCCTGGCCCCTGGGCAGTGCTGTGGTTTGCAGCCAGCAGCAGCTGTGCTGTGCTTAGAGAAAGCCCTTCCAGAAGGGCAGAAACAAACCCAAAGAGTCCAGAGGAGCTGTGCTGAGCTGTGGGGGCTGAAGGGTTGGAAAGGCATCAGAAGGGGAAGGAGGTGCCTGGGCACTTGAGGTTGGTTGATGCTTCTCTCCTGTGGCTGCAGCAAGCAGGGGATGTCCTAACTCCCCTGGCCCAGCCTCTTGCTCTGAAGAACATCTGCCCCCTGCCACTCAGCATGGTCCTGGCCTTAGGGCAGCCCTTCTCCATCTGCGACCTGGAGCAGCAGCCCCTGCCTGCAGATGCTCAGGTGAGCAGCCCTGGGCCTTGCTGCTGCTGGAGTGGGAAGAGGGAGGGCTGTGCTGCTGTGCTGCTCTTGGGAGGGCCTCCAGGAGAGACTTGGCTGCTGTGGAGTCAGCAGAGGGCTGGCCTGAGCTAAATCAGGTTGGGAATGAGCTGCTGGAGGGAAGAAGATACCCTCTGAATGGGGAAGAGAGCCATGGGATGCTTTGGGTGGGAAGAGACCTTTCAGCTCAAGAAGGCCAACTGGGAACTCCTCACTGCCAGCTCACCACTAAAGCATGGCCCTCAGCACCAGATCCCCAGGACTCTGCCATGGGATGGGGACTCCACCACTGCCCTGGGCAGCCTGGGCCGGGCCTTGACAGCCTTTGAGGAAGAACTTGTTCCTCATGGCCGAACTGAAGCCCCCCTGGTGCGACTTGAGGCCCTTTCCTCTTGCCCTGTGGCTTGCTTGGCTCCTTGCTGCAGCTTCCTTTCAGAGTCCTGGCTCTAAGAGATGCAGGGAAGGGCTCCAGCCCCTTCTGGGCAAGCCAGCGAGTCAAGCTGCCTCCTGGCAGCCATCCCAGCAGCCAGCCTCAGCTGTCTGCCTGCTCCTCAGGAGCAGCTTGCTCCCTTCAAGGGCAGCCCTGCCTCTGAGAGGGCTGAGGATGCTCCTCCAGCCCCTGCCTGCCCCCTGTGTCAGTGGCAGGGGTTGGGCACAGGCCCTGCCAGACAGGTGGTGATGTGGGCATGGGCACCACTCCTGTGCCCTGCCGGTGCCAGCCCTGCCAGGGCCAGGCTGCAGTGCTGGGAGGAGCAGGGCAAACAGCCTTGGTGCCAGGGTGCTGCTCTGGGGGGGGCTTTGGTGCCTCTGCTGCAGCCTGAGGGGGGCTGGGCCAGCAGTGGGGTGGGGCTGGCACAGGCAGGCCCTGCTGGAGCCACACTTGGGCACTGCCATGGTTCATGCCCTGAGCCCTGGGGACGGCATCCCACGGCTGCTGGATGCTCTTCCTCTCCTTGCAGCCCATGAAGCTGGAGGCAGGGCAGGAGCTGCAGCTCTGCATCAGCTTTAACCCTGCTCATGCAGAGGGTTTGCACTCCTGGCAAGTGGAGCAGGCTCTGAGGATCCAGTTCCTGGAGCACCCTCACCAGGAGCAGGTCCTGCTGCGGGGAGAAGTCTGCTGCCCCAGCCTGCACTTCCAGAGCATGGCTGTGGACTTTGGCTGCATCCTCAATGGCACTGGAGCTGTGCAGAGCCTGGAGATGACCAACTGCAGCCAGCTGCCTGTCTCCTACTGCTGGCAGCTGCTGCCAGACAGCCAGGGCAGCCAGCTGAGGTATGGCCACCTCTGCCCTCTCCTTGCAGCTCTTCTCCTTCCTGCTGTCCTGCTTGTGCTTTGCAGAGACCAAGGTGCTTTCCCTGGGCTCTGACCAATTGCTTTCCCCTTGCCCTGGTGGGAACAGGAACAAGCCCTCCAGCTGAGCTCAGGCTGGCTGCTCAGGGCACAGGAGTCCTGCAGCACTGTGATGCTGGGCAGGAGACACTGTTCTGCAAGGCAGCCTCTGAGACACTGGCAGCACTTCTCCTGGAGCCCATGCCCCCCAGTCCTGCTTTGTCTCTGGAGCTCCAAAGCCCTGCTTGGGCCCTGGGACAAGCAGAGACAAACTGGGAGCTCTCTGCCTGCCCTGCCAGCCCCACCTCTTCTCATTCCAGTCCTAAGAACCGACACAGGAACTGCCCCCAGGACGCTGTCCAGTGCTGGCTCCCCAGCTCGGGAGAGCCAGGGACCTCCTGGAGAGAGTCCCAGGGAGGCTGCAAAGCTGCTGAGGGGCCTGGAGCAGCTGTGGGAGGAGCACAGGCTGAGAGCCCTGGGGCTGTTGAGCCTGGAGAAGAGCAGCCCCAGAGGGCAGCTGAGCAATGCTCAGCAGGAGCTGAAGGCTGGGGGCAGGAGGCTGGGGCCAGTGCCTGGTGCCCAGTGCCAGGGCACGGAGCCTGCTGCCCCCTGGGGCTTCCATCTGAGCAGGAGGAGAAACTTTGGCTGTGTGGGGGCTGGATTGGCTGCTCAGAGGTGAAGCCTGCCTGGCACCCAGCCCCTGCTCCAAGAGCCTCCACCTTCAGGCAAGCAGAGGCCACTCCTCTGTCCCCCCAAGCACAGCTGCTCTGCTGCTGCCAAACCACAGGCATCCTCTTGCCCCCTGCCCTTGAGCTCTTGCCCAGCACTCAGAAGATCCCTTCTGGGCTTGCTCTTCTGCAGGCTGCACAGCCCCAGGGCCCTCAGCCCCTGCTCTCACCTTGTCTCTTTAGAGACAAAGCCTCAGCTCCTGGGGCTGCTGCAGGGACAGGACAGAGGCTGAGGGCTCCATCGCTTCCTGGCTGCAACCTGGCTGGTAGCTTCTTTTCCTTCCACCTTCACCTGCCCTGGAGTGGTGCCAGGGATGGGGCATCTCCCCCCTCCTCAGGCACCCTGGGCCAGTGTCTCCCTCTCCTCAGCATCCCAAATGTCTGCCTTGTGTCTGCTCTGAATCTCTGAGCTCAAGCCTCCCCCCACCCTGGGCCTGGCACACCAAGCCCTGCTCCAAAGGCTGTCCCCAGCTTCCTTGTAGGGCACTGGGAGTGCTGCAAGGCCACCAGAAGGTCTCTGCTGGGCTCTGCCCCTTTGCTTCTCAGTCTCCCTTTTTGCACAGTGTGTGTCTGGTTGCCCTTCCTGGTGCCCTTCCTGGCCCCCAGCCCTGGCCTCTGCCCTGTCTGCCAGCAGCCAGGTGCCTGCACTGCCCCTGTGCCAAGCTGGGCAGCCCAGAGCCTGGCCCTGCTCCATCCTGGGCTGGAGCTGCTGGGCCAGAGCCAGTGCTGAGCTCAGAGCAGCAGTGGCCAGCGAGGAGCTGCTGGGGCAGTCTCCCCTGCCTGCCCCTGCAGTCCCTGCTCACAGGGAGCTTCTGTTCCAGGTGCAGCCTCCCGGCCCCAGCAGCGCAGGAGGAGAGAGCCTGCGGGCAGCGCTCGGCCTCTGCAGGGAGCAGCTCCGGCCATGGGGGTGTGGAGGAGCCAGCCCAAGCCCTGGGGGCAGTGGGGGACCCTGCCCAGGAGCCAGCAGATGCCCAGGACTGCCTGGAAGCAGAGGTAGCTTTCCTGGGACACCTCCCAGTTTGCCCCCAGAGCCCTGCTGCTGCCAACCTCCCTTCTCATGGCCCCGCGGCCACCTGAGAGCAGGAAGGGCAGCAGGGCCAGCAGCTGGACACAGGGCTGCTGGGGAGGGACAAACAGGACAGTCTGGCTGGGGGAGGCCTCCCTCAGCTCCTCCTGGCCTCTGGAGAGTTTGGGCTGGGTTGTTTCCCAGTGTCAAATGAGGCTTTTACCTGCATGCTGCTGGGAAGGCTTTGAGCTTCCTTCTGTGCCAAGCCCTGATCCCCAGGGGCCACCTGCTCAGCCCCAGCCATTGGCACATCCTGGCCTTAGCCAAGGGCTGGGATGGCAGAGACAGCCCCAGAGCTGTCAGGGCTCAGGAAGGGACCTGACCCAAGGGGAGACTCAGCCCTGCCCAGTGCTTTGTCTGCCAGGGAGATGTAGCTCTGCTTAGGCCCAAGGATGCCCCAGCAGCGTTCCTGCAGAGCCTGCTGGTGGCCAGGCCCCAGCACAAAGCACTTCTCAGCTTCCTGAAGCAGCAGAGCCTCTGGAGCTGGAGGAGCAAGCCCAGAAGCCTCTCTCAGAAACAGGGCTCAGAAGGCCAGAGCCAAGGCTCCCTTTGCAAGCTGGCACCTCTGAGGTTGAAGACAAGCTGCCAGCTGCTGCAGGGCAGGAAAACATCTCATCTGCCTTCTTCAGGAGGGTGTCTGGAGAATAATGACCTGGTGGAGCTCCTCAGCTCTCCAGCAGCCATCAGGGCATGGAATGAAACCAAAGCACCACCTGAAACTGGAGAGCTGGGCCAAGCCCTCCCTCAGTCCTCCTTTGCCTGTGCTGGGGAGTCTCAGGGGCAGCTGTGTCCCTGCTTTGGTCCTGGAGAACCTAAGCTGTCCAGGCAGGAGCTTCTCAACATGTTCTTTGGGCAGGAGGGAGCAGAGCTGGACTGGCACCAGGCTGCCAGCTGCCCCCTTGGGCTCTCTGCCAGGCTCCTGCAAGCTTGTGTGTAGGAGGTGAGGATGGAGCCCAGGCCTGGCCTGGGGCTGGCCTTGGAGCCACACTCAGCAGATGCCATGGCCATAGCCAGACTTGATTTGCTCCCAGCTGCCATCTCAGCTGCCCCTGGCTTGATGAGGTGCTGGAGCCTGCAGCAGAGTGCTCTCACCCAGAGCAGCCACTTGCTCACTGCAGCCCTTGGGGCTTGCTTTGCAGCTGCTGTCCGGTGCCACGGAGCAGGAGGGGGCCCTGGAAGGTGCCCTGGAAGGTGCTGTGCAGCAGGAGGGGGCCCTGGAAGGTGCTGTGCAGCAGGAGGGGGCCCTGGAAGGTGCCCTGGAAGGTGCTGTGCAGCAGGAGGGGGCCCTGGAAGGTGCTGTGCAGCAGGAGGGGGCCCTGGAAGGTGCTGTGGAAGCTCCCAGCCCAGCTGGGATGAGGCAGCTGATGAAGCTGAAGGAGACAGAGCCCCACAGGCTGGGATTGGAGGAGGCAAGTGGGAAGCTGCCTGGCTTCCAGCCTTGCAGTGGGAGAAGCAGTTCCACAGCTGGGACTGCCACTGCTGGCCCTCAGCACTGCTCACAGAGTGGCCTCACATCCCTCCAGGCAGCTGGGCATGGAGAGGCCATGCAGGACATGGTGTAGGGCTGAGCCAAAACACTCCTTGTGCAGCAGCTCTGGGGGCATTCACAGCACCCCAGCATGGAGGGGTTGGAAGGGACCTCTGGGCATCATCAGTCCAAGCCCCTGCTCCAGCAGGGCACCCACAGCAGCTTGCCCAGCAGCACAGTGCCCAGGGGGGGTTGGAAGCTCTCCACACCAGCAGACTCCACAACCTCTCTGGGCAGCCTGCTCCAGGCCTCCAGCACCCTCACACCAAACAACTTTCTCCTCCTCTTCACATGGAACCTCCTGGGGTCCACTTTGTGCCCACTGCCCCTTCTCCTGTCCCAGGGCACCACTGAGCAGAGCCTGGCCCCAGCCTCTTGCCCCCCACAGCTCCTTTGTCTCTTGCTGAGCATTGCTGAGCTCCCCTCTGGGGCTGCTCTTCTCCAGGCTCAACAGCCCCAGGGCTCCTCCCAGAGCTGCTCCAGGCCCCTCAGCAGCTCTGCAGCCTCCACTGGACCCTCTCCAGCAGTTCCCTGTCTCTCTGGAAGTGGGGAGCCCAGCACTGGAGCCAGGACTCCAGAGGTAGCCTCCCCAGGACAGGGGAGAGGGGCAGGAGAATGTCCCCTGGCCTGCTGGCCACAAGCTGCACATCTTCTTCACCTTGTCACTAAGCAAGTGCTGGAGAGGACATTTGCCAGTGGCTTCTGCTGTAGCATCTGGAGAGACAGCAGAGTGCAGATCAGAGAGTGAGGAGCAGCAGGAGTCAGAGGAGCTGGGCTGGAGGCCCCCCTGGCTGCAAGGCCTCTCAGCTTAGCACCTGGTGTGATCCTCCAGCCAGTGAGGAAGGTTGGAAAGCCAAGTTGTGCAGCAGAGAGAATTTCTTGCTGCCAGGATCCCTCCCAGATGACTTTAGAGGGGTGCATTGATTAAGTTCTTCCCAATCCAAGTGCTCAGCCTCTCCCCCCACTCAGCCCCTCCCCTGCTCAGCCTCTCCCCCTACTCAGCCTCTCCCCTGCTCAGCCTCTGCCCCCACTCAGCCCCTCCCCTGCTCAGCCTCTGCCCCCACTCAGCCCCTCCCCTGCTCAGCCTCTGCCCCCACTCAGCCCCTCCCCTGCTCAGCCTCTGCCCCCACTCAGCCCCTCCCCTGCTCAGCCTCTGCCCCCACTCAGCCCCTCCCCTGCTCAGCCTCTGCCCCCACTCAGCCCCTCCCCTGCTCAGCCTCTGCCCCCACTCAGCCCCTCCCCTGCTCAGCCTCTGCCCCCACTCAGCCCCTCCCCTGCTCAGCCTCTGCCCCCACTCAGCCCCTCCCCTGCTCAGCCTCTCCCCCCACTCAGCCCCTCCCCTGCTCAGCCTCTGCCCCCACTCAGCCCCTCCCCTGCTCAGCCTCTGCCCCTCTCCTCCCCAGGTGTTCGATGTGCTGCCACTCTACGGGCTGCTGCAGCCAGGCCAGAGCCAGCAGGTCACCTTCAGCTTCTTTGGCCACCCCAACGTTGTGGCCTGTGCCAGGGCCCTCTGCAGGGTGCAGGGAGGCCCCAGCTACGAGCTCAGGCTGCGTGGGGAGGCCTCGCTCCTCAGCTACCACCTGGACACCACGGAGCTGGACTTTGGGCTGCAGGTAGCGCAGGCTTCTCCTTGTCTGGAGCCCTCTCTGCTGGGGGCTGCCCACTGAGCCCTAGGGCTAGCTGCTGTGCTGGCTCCAGGCCTTGGAAGCACCACCTTGGAGTGATGCATTCTGCTTCCAAGCTGCTCTGGAATGGCCATCCCCACCCCACCCGAGCTGGGAAGTCTGAGCGGGGAGGTCCCCGGGCGCGGCCGCCCTGGCAGGGGAGCTCCCTGCTGCCTGGGGGCAGGATGGACTGGCTGAGCTCTGGAGCTCCCTGCTGCCTGGGGGCAGGATGGACTGGCTGAGCTCTGCAGCTCCCTGCTGCCTGGGGGCAGGATGGACTGGCTGAGCTCTGGAGCTCCCTGCTGCCTGGGGGCAGGATGGACTGGCTGAGCTCTGCAGGTCCCTGCTGCCTGGGGGCAGGATGGACTGGCTGAGCTCTGCAGGTCCCTGCTGCCTGGGGGCAGGATGGACTGGCTGAGCTCTGGAGCTCCCTGCTGCCTGGGGGCAGGATGGACTGGCTGAGCTCTGCAGGTCCCTGCTGCCTGGGGGCAGGATGGACTGGCTGAGCTCTGCAGGTCCCTGCCAGCCTGGACCCTTCTATGCTAAGTCCTCCTCAAGGCACTTGGCTGCTCTCTGCTCTCATGCTTGGTGCTGTCCCTCTGCAGGGTGCCCCAAAGCTCAGCTCCTGTGCAGGGCCCAGAGCTCCCTTGTGGCTGGGGGTCCCCAGGTGAAGCTGGCAGAGCCAAGTGCCCTCCTCTCCTGCTGCTCTGCTGTGCTGCCTGCCTTGGCTCTTGTGCCAGTGCCAGCTGCAGGAGATGCCCAGTGCCAGGCCTGTCTCTAACTGCCTGCTCCTCTCTCCTCTCTGCAGCTGTGGGACTCGCTCCTGGAGGCAGAGGTGACCCTGCAGAACAGTGGGAAGCTGCCCTTCACCTTCGTGGTGCTGAGCCCTGGCACGGCCACTGCCCGCAGCCCCCTGCCCGGCGTGCCCCTGGTGGTGCCCAGCACGGTGAGGATGGGGGCAGCACAAGGGACTGTGCCTGTGCCTGTGCCAGCCTGCACTGCCCTGGCTGGGCTTGGAGGGAACAAATGGGGAGAAGGAGAAGAGCAGAGGAAGATCCCCCAGCAGCAGCCAGGGCTGGGAGCTGCCTCTGCTGAGGGGGATGGAATCACAGGATCCTTGGGCTTGGAAGAGGCCTTTCAGACCCTCCAGGCCAGCTGTGCCTCAACTCCAGCCAAGCCTTTCTGCTGCATTCCCTCCCTCCTCTCCCTGCAGGGCTGCCTTGAAGCCGGCCAGCAGCAGGTGCTGAAAGTCTCTTACCTGCCAGAAGTGCCTGGGCTCTTCTGCAAGGCTTTCCAGCTCCAAGTGGGTCACCTGCAGCCAGAGGAGATCTGCCTGAGAGGAGAGGGAAGCTTTCCCAGGCTCTGCCTGCACCTGCCCAGGAACATCCAAGGCAAGCACTGCCTGGCTGCTCCTCAGGATGCTCCCCTGCCTCTTCCCCCATCTCCCACAGCCAAGCCTGGAGGCTGCAGGGCTCTCAGAGCAGCACTGGTTGCTTCCTGAGTCTCTGGCAGTCCCTGGGGGCTGTGTCCCGGCAGACTCCCTGCTGCAGCCCTGCCGAGCTGCCGGGCGAGACGCAGGCAGGGCTTTGGGCAGGCTTGGATGGGCATCAGCTGGCAGGGGCTGAGCTGCTGCTCTGGGGGAGGAAGCTGGGCAGGGCTGAAGCTCAGGCTGCAGGCAGGAGGAGCAGCTCCCACTGCCCAGAGCTGCTGGAGGAGCGTTGCTGGGAGAGGCGCTGTGGGGAGGGGGCTGCCCAGCCCAGATGCCCACGCTGCCACCTGAGGGGGGGTTTCTGCCCTCAGGAAACAAGAGATGGGAGCAGATTCTCAGGGAGCTGAGAGGGGAGCTGGCCCAGGACAAGGAGAGAGAGAGAGCAGATGTCCTGGGGGAGGCTGCAGCCACAGAACCACCCCCAGCTGACTCGGACGCCACGGTGAGAACAGCTGCTGCCCCGTGTGGCACCTGCCAGCCTCTCCCCCTTGTGCCATGGATCCCCTTGGAGCCCACAGCAGGCTTCTGGGTGCCCTGCTAACAGGTGGGCCCTCCCTGCCACACTTAGCTGGGACATCATCAGCTCAGCTCTCCAGCTCTGCTAGTTGTCCCTGCTGGAGCTGGAGGAGCTTCCTGGCAGCCTGGGGGGAATCCTGCAGGCCCTGCTCCTGGGGATGAATTGCTGGGGCCCCATCTCTAGGCTGCTTCTTGCTCCCCAGCCAAGCTCTGCCAGGTGTGCCAGGTGCCTGAGCCAGCCCTGGGACTGTGATCTCGCTGCTCATCTCCAAGAGGCAGCAGCAGCAGCTTCCTCCTGGCCTCCTTGGCAAGAGGGCTTTGCTCCAGGCTGCTCTGGCACTGCTTGGGGGCAGGCCAATGCCTGGAGCTCTGGCAGGTCCCTGGCTTGTCCCTCTGTGTCTGGCCAGATCAGCTTGGATTGCAGTGCCTGGGCAGCTGAAGGGGCTGGAGTTGGTAGCTCTGGAGACAAGGTCCTGCCAAAGAGAGCTGGAGGTGTCCCAGGCAGTGGGGCAGGAGGACTCCCTCAGCCCTCCCAACAAGAGCAGGCTGGGAGCCTCCTGGGGAGCTGAGCCCATGCCCTGGGAAGGCCCTTGGCTAAGCAGTCCCTGTCTTTCCTTGCCTCAGCTGGACACTGGGCTGCAGGTGCAGCTGGAGGACATCCTGCTCAAGGAGCACATCCTGGAGCAGCAGGCAGCTGTGGCCTGCAGCGCCCCAAAGGAAGCTGCCTTGAGGCTGCCTGCTCGCCGCAGGCTTCTCGAGTGAGTAAGGACATCCCTGGCCATCTGCAGGTGCTCTGGGGGTGACAGCCAGCAGTGCAGCCCTGCTGCTGAGAGCTGCTGGGCTCTGCAGAGCCTGGAGCAGCTGTGGCCAGCAGAAAGGCTTTGCTCCTGAGAGCTGTGCCGTGCTGCCTGGGAGCAGCTGAGTGTCCTCGCTTCCCTGAGCTGTGGAGCTGCTCTCAGCTCCCCACAGATGCTGGGCTCTGTGCCTAGAGCTGAGGGGACCCAGTGCAGACCATGAGGCCCCTCCAGCCAGCCCAGACACCATCCCTGCTGGGCAGCCCTGAAAGAGGCAGCTCAGAGCTGGCTTCCTGGTGCCACCAGACCACATCTGACCCGAAGAGCAGGTTGGCAAAGTCTCCCTCAGGGGCCTTGGCTGCTGGGGGGACTGCAGGGCTCCCCTAGGTCGCTTGGTCCTTCCCTCTGCTCCTTGATGCTGAGCAGTGGGAGCAGCAGGCTCCAGCTCAGGCAGAAGGTGCTGTGCAGAACAGATCCTGGCTGTGTTTTCCCAGTGGGATGGCTCTGGACAGGACCTTCCTGTGGCTCTCACAGGGGTTGCTGGCTGCGGCCCCTGGGGCTCTGGGGACAGAGCTGGGTGCAGAGTGGTGAAGATTTCCTGGGGGGGGAGGGGGAGGGAGAACTCTGCTGACAAGGTCCTGAAGCAGTTTCAGGGGTGGGCTGTGGGCCAGGCTCAGCAGCTGCACTGAGAGCAGTGGAGGTGCAGTGGACTTGTGTGCAGTGGCCCAGGAGCTGTGGGCAGTGCCCACTGGCAGCCAGCTGTGCTTGAAGGTGCCCCTGGGAGCTGCTAGAAGCTGGGCCCTGCCTTCCCTGGCACCGGCCAGAGTCTTGGCACCAGCTGCTCAGGTGTTGGGCTCCAGGGGCTTGAGCTGAGTTGTTGCCCTGGAGTTGCACCTCCCATGCCATGGCAACGTGGCCAGGCTGTGGGGTCAGGAGTGCCCTCCCTCCTCCTTGCAGAGCTGAGCTGCCTGAGTACATCCTGGACTTTGGCTGCGTGGGGCTGGGTGGCATCCACAGGCGCAGCGTGAAGGTCACCAGCCTGGGGCACTTCCCTGTGTCCTTCCAAGTGCCTGGGCAGCTCCTGTGTGGCACAGGTAGGCAGTGCTGGGGACCCTTCCTGTGGCCTTGCAAGAGCTGCCTGTGGCAGCTCAGCCTGAGCCACTGCCACGGAGAGCTCTTGGGGAGCTTTGTCCTGCTGGGGACCTGCTGCTTTGGAGCCTGAGTTCTGCTGGCCAGCAGTGCCCAGGGGCCTGGCCTGCCTGTGGCTGCCCTAACTCTGCCCTGCAGGGGCTGGGTGGGCTGCTCACCTTGCTCCCCTCTCAGCACCTTCTGCTCTTGGCTGCCAGCAGCAGCAGCTGAGCTTCTCTGGGTGCTCTCTGGCCTTGTGTTGCAAGGAGCTGGAGCCTGGGTGCTGCTGAGCTGCTTGGTGTGAAGTTCCTGAGGTCGTGGCACTTGTGCTCAGCCCTGGCTGAGGAGACAGCCTGGCAGGGGCTGTGCTGTATCCAGACAGGCCTCTGAAGCGGCCCTTGAGGCAAGGCTGCAGCAGCACCAAGCACTGCCCTGCTGTCTCTGCAGGGTGCCCAGAGGCCTCCCTCAGTTGTTTCTAGGCAGCAGCAGGGCATGGGCAAATCTTAGCTGGGAATTCTCCTTTGAAGAGGTCTGAGTGTCCTTCCCTGGCCTTGCTGCAGCTCCTCAGCTGAAACCTTTTCCTTTCCCCCCTTGGGGCCTGGGCTCTGGCTGTGCCAAGCTTTGGGCCTGCAGCGGTGCCGGGGGAGAAGGCGCAGCAGCAGCTGCTCTGGAGAGGCAGAGTCCTTGCCAGGGCTGCCAGCCAGGACACTCAGGTGGCCCTAGGCTGCTGGTGCCCCAGCTGCTGTCCCCTGTGCCTCAGCTGCTTCCTGTCCATCTCTTGAAGGCTTCAGCGTGGAGCTGGAGCGCGTGGAGCAGCTGCCCTGCTCCCAGAGCAGGAGCTTCACCGTGTGCCTGGAGCCCCAGAGTGCCAGGCTGCCGCTGGGCCAGGCGGCCCTGCTGCTGCCCATCCAGGTGCCCTGTGCCTCCTCCCCTCCCTCTGCCCTCACCCCCTGCGGGGGCAGGCTGGGGCCAGCAGCAGAGGCCAGCTGGAGCTCACCTGGCTGCTCTGTGCCTCACCAGGTGACAGGAGGCCCCACGGTTCGTCTGCTCCTGCGTGCCAGGGGGGTTGTGCCCTCCCTCTGCCTCTCCAGGGCCAGGCTGGAGTTCTCCCCTCTCCAGTGTGGGCAGTGCCAGGAGGAGACCACTCGGCTCTACAACCAGCTGCCAGTGCCCTGTCAGTGGTTCCTCAGCAGGGAGGAGCCTGCTCAGAAGGTAAAGCACAGACACTCTGCCACTTGCATCTTCTGGGCTGCCTTTCCTGCTTCTCTCTTGCCTCCTCTGCTCCTCTGGCTGCTTCAGCACTTGGGCTCCAGCTGGGCTGAGGAGGCTTTGGAGGGTGCCCTGGGCCTGTTGAGCAGCTGCTGCTTCCCTTCTCTGCCACCTTCAGCCCTTGCTCCTCTCGTCAGGAGCAGCCTCCCCTGCTGCCTGTCCTGCCTCTGCCTTTGGCCACCAGTTCTAGGCCAGGGCTGGCCCCATCTGATTGGGATGGGTGCTCTGAGGCCAGGAGTGCCAGCACTGCAGGAAGCCAGCTGTGTCCTGCCAGAGCAAGGAGACCTCAGCCCCTGGTTTCTGTGCTCAGGTGGACAAGCCTTTGGCAGCCAGCAGGCGTGGGAAGCTGCTGCAGGAGCCCAAGGCCAAGGCCGGCGTCTTTGAGGTGCTTCCCTCAGCTGGAGTCCTGGCCCCTGGGCAGTGGTGCAACCTGCGAGTCAGGTTTTGCCCCGTGGAAGAGGTGAGCTGGGCTGGTGTCCCCCCCAGGAGGTCTGGCAGGGCAGTGTGGGCAGGAGAGCCCAGGCTGGGAGCAGGAGCTGAGCCCTGCCCCCACGGGCAGCTTGCTGCAAGCTCAGCTTCCCCTGCTGCAGCCTCTGCAGAGGGGGCTTGGGGAGCCAAGCCCTGAGCAGAGGACTCCCCTCCTGTCTGGCCAGGGAGAGCTCCTCTGCCCCTCTTGTTCAGCTGCTCCTTGCCCGCCACAGCGGTGCCAGGGCTGTGTCTGGGCACCACAAGCCTGCAGACCTTTCTGCTGAGCACTGCACTGCCCCAGGAGTGGTGCCAGGGATGGGGCATCTCCCACCTCTGGGCACTCCTGCTGCCCACAAGAGGCAGATTGCCAGCAGCCTGCAGAGGGCAAAGGTTACAGCTCCGTGCTCCAGCACTGCCCCTGCCCTTGCTCCACAGAGCCAGCAGCCTTTTGTGGAGCTGCTGGGAGAGGGAGTGCTGAAAGACCTCCTCTGATGGGGCAGGCTCCAAGGAGCTCTGCTCCAGGGCAGCTGAGGAGAGCTGGAGGTGCACAGAGAGCAGGGAGAGGTTCAGCTGCTGGCAGCAGGACTCCTGAGCCAGCAGCCTGCTCTGCTCTCCTGGCAGGGCCAGTCCTTTGGGGAGTCCCTCTGCCCAGCCCAGCCTGGGCTAGCAGCAGCTCTCCCACCTGGCTCCTGGGGGATCAGAGGGCCCTGGGCTATGCTGAGCAGGCTCAGGCTGAGCAGCTCTTTGCTCCAGGTTCCCTCTCCAAAATGCAAGGCAAAGCCCTGTGCTGCTGTGGGGCATCTCCCCCGTGGGGCAACCTGGGCCAGGGGCTCAGCACTCTCAGCATGCCAAGTGTCTCCCTTCCCTGAGCCTGACTCTGCCTTTTCCAGTTTCCAAGCAGCCCTCCTTGTCCTGCTTTCTGTTCTCCATTCAGCTCAGAGGTGCTACTGCCAGCCCTGGCCTCGGGGCACAGGGTGGGTTTGAGGCCCTGGCACTTCATGGAGGAGCTTTCTGCCCTTCTCTCTTTTCAGAAGCTCTACAGGAGCACTCTGAAGATCCACATCTGCCACAGCAGCCAGCACCTCCAGCTGCTGGTCTCAGGCAGTGGGCTGGAGCCACGGCTGGAGTTCCAGCCTGAAGTGCTGGAGCTGGGGCCAGTGCTGCCATCCAGCCCTGGGGCACAGGGCACAGTGGTGGTGAAGAACCCTTGCAGCTTCCCCATCGAGTTCTACTCCTTGGAGTATGACCTGCAGTACCTTGCTGAGGAGCAGGTAAAGAGAGGAGCTCTGCTCCCCACATCCACCTTGTGCAGCTTCAGGGCACTGCAGTGTTCCCAGCCTTGTGCCAGGGAGATGGAGACAGGAGGCAGGGCACAGCCTGGGGGGGGTGGTGGTTCAGAGTTAGCCTCTTCTGCTGGCAGGCTGTGGAGGGGCTTGGCTGGTCCTGCAGTTGTGAGGAAGGCAAGAGGGGGAAGCTGGCCGGGGCCGGGGGGGTGGCTGTGGCTGGGGCCGGGCTGGGGCCGGGCTGGGTGGCTGTGGCCGTGGCTGTGGCCGGGGCCGGGGGCGGGCTGGGGGGGGCTGGGGCTGGGGCTGTGGGCGGGGCTGTGGGCGGGGCTGGGGCCGGGGCTGTGGGCGGGCTGGGGGGGGCTGGGGCTGGGGCTGTGGGCGGGGCTGTGGGCGGGGCTGGGGCTGTGGGCGGGGCTGGGGCCGGGGCTGTGGGCGGGGCTGTGGGCGGGGCTGTGGCTGTGGCCGGGGGCGGGCTGGGGGTGGCTGGGGCTGGGGCTGTGGGCGGGGCTGTGGGCGGGGCTGTGGCTGTGGGCGGGGCCGGGCCGGGCTGGAGCTCCAGCAGTGCCTCCCAGGGGTGGTTTCTCCTCCCCATGCACAGATCCTGAGGGCGCTGGAAGGCTTCGACTGCCGCAGCACCTTGCTGCTGCCTCCTCGTGCCCCGGGGGAGCAGCTGCCTCCAGAGCTGCTGCAGCTGTCTCGGGGCCAGAAAAGGCTGCAGGATCAGCAGGCCAAGGCCAAGCCTGAGCAGCCCACAGCCCAGGACGAGGGTGAGGCTTTGCTCTCGGCTGTCCTGAGTGGGGGCTCAGCAGGGAGCCCAGCCCCCAGCTCTCCAGGGCCTCATTCTCTGGGGCTCCAGCAGTCCTCATGCCCCAGCTGGGTGGAGTAAGGCCCTGGTGAAACTGTGGCTTGGGACAGCCAGGAGTGCAACCAAAGCCAGCTCCTATCTGCCCTGCCTGGGGAAGCAATGAGGATGGCTCCTGGCAGGGGGGAGCAGGGCCAAGTGAAAGGCCTGGGCAATTTGCCTCAGCTTTGCCAAATGAGCCTCAGCTTTGCCCCAGCAGCTGCTGGGATCAGGGTGATGGTGAAGCTGTGCTAGGCAGGGCAGCACCGCTGCTGTCCTCTCTGGCACTGCAAGCTGAGGAGGCTCTGGGTGACCTCCTGAGGGCTCTTCTGGGGAACTCAGAGCCCAGCCACATCTGCTGCAGTGCCATTCCTCAAGCACCCAGCTCCTGGATGAGCCCCAGATGGAGCCTCTGCCTTGGGACTGTCTCAGATGCTCCTTTCTGGCTTTGCCCTTCTTGCTCAGCAAGCTTGGCACCACGCTCCCATGAGGGCCATGTGGGCAGTTCATGGCAGGAGACCGGGCTTCAGTCCTGTTGGGTGTTGCTGCATGCTCTGCTCTCCTCTTTCTGCCAGCCCATCCACTTGTGGGCACCTGGAGCAGCATCCAGGGCAGAGCCTGATCTGCACAGGCTTGAGAGGAAGGGCAGGGCGAGCCCATGGGTGTGCCATTGGCTTGAGCAGAGTCTCCTCTGCCGGGAGCCGAGGGGCTGGTGAGGATGAGGAGGATGACAGGAGGGCAGGAGGCTGACTCTTGTACCTGTGTGTGCACAGCAGAGCATCAGCAAAGCACCACTGGCACCAGGGAGGCCTCGGAAGAGCCGCAGGCCAGCCCAGTCCATAGGGTCCTGGCCCTGGGCAGCGCTGCGTCTGCCGAAGGAGCTGCAGCCCCACAGGGCAGGGGCATCGTGGTCATCGTCCATGGGGCACCCCTGGCAGGTAGCTGAGCTGCAGCCTGGGCTGTGAGGAGGGGGGAAGCAGGGGAGATGTGTCCTGGCGGCCCATGGCGCTGGCTTGAGCGGCTGAGGTGCCGGGAGGTGAGGCACGGCTCTGCCGGGCTGGCCCCAGGCCCTCAGCAGCTGCTGCCAGGGCTGTGGCTCCTCCTGTGCCCAGGCAGCTGGGCTCTCGTTCCCCCCAGGAGGGTGAGCCTGTCCCCGTGGCCGCATGGCACCACGGTGGCTGCCGTGCTCCACGTTGCCTTGCGGAGCGCTCCCCAGCCCCGAGCTGTGCCCAGCTGCTGCCCGAGGCAAGGGCAAGCAGCCCAGGGCAGGGCAGGGTCCGAGCGGTGCTGGCACAGGGCTGGAAGCGGCAGCCTGGGCGCAGGCTTGAGGTGGGCTGCAGCCCTCAGCTGCGTGGGGGCCTGGCAGAGCCTGTCCCCGGCAAGCCCTGCGGCCGCAGGGGTCCCCAAGCAGCCTCCCTCTCTCTGCAGGCAAGACGTCGGCAGCGGCCGCCCTGGCCAAGCACTACGGCGCCGCCTGCCTGTCCCTGGACGCTGTGGTGAGCGAGGCCGTGGCGGCCGGGAGCAGCGCGGCAGGGCGGCGAGCCCGGGAGCTGTGCAGCGCCGGCAGCCAGCAGAGCCCGCAGCAGCCACAGGATGGCCGTAAGGAGCCAGGCTGGGCCCGGAGCGGCGCTGCGGGAGCCCCCGGGGCTGCGCCTCTGCCGGCTCCAGAGCAGTGGCACGGCCCCGGGGGGCTTGGGGAGCAGGGCTGCGGCGCGGAGCAGGGCAGAGCCCTTCCGAGAGCCTCTCTGGGCACTCAGGCTGCAGCCCGAGGGCTCGGGCAGGGGCACTCTGCCTCCTCTGCACAGCTTCCTTTGCTGGGGCTGGGGCAGCCCCCAGCATCTTCCTCGGAGCTGTTCTCTTGCCTGCTAGCTCCAGCCTGGCCCTTGTGGCCACCAGCTGGGCTCTGCTTGGGCTGCTTTTGCAGTGCTCAGCCGGGAAGCTGCCTGGCCTGCAAGCTGCTGGCAGGAAGAAGGCTCTGGCTCCCTGCTGGGGTTGTCTCCCGTGGAGCTCTTAGCTCCATGGAGATGGGCAGCAGAGGTTGGGCAGTGCATCCAGAGCTCTGTGCCTTGCAAATGCACTGTCCCTGCCAGGGTGCCCACTGCTCTGGAAGGTGCCTGGCTGCTCCCCACAGCAGCCCCCTGAGTCCTCTGTGCCCTCTGCAGGCTCCCCGGGGTGGCGACGCTACTCCAAGGCCAGGCTCAGCCGCAGCCTGAGCCAGCCCAGCTCTGGGGACAGAGGCAGCCAGCACTCCCTCAGCTCACCAGGCCAGGCCAGAGCTGGGGCAGGCCAGAGGAAGATGTCTGTGGTGAGACAGCTTGCAGCAGAGTCCTCAGGCTCCCAGGTGAGGCCTGGCCTGCGCTGGCTGATGCCAGGGCCCTTTCCCTTCCCTTTGGGAGCTGTGTTGCCTGGGGCAGGGCTGAAGGAGGATCAAATGCAGCTGCTGAGCCAGCACTGCCAGCTCAGCACTGCACCCTGTCCCGCAGCACCCCATCTCTGTGGCTTTGCAGTGCCTCAGGGGTGGGGACTGCAGCACTGCCCTGGGCAGCTGAAGGTCAGGCTGGCCCAGCAGGACCCTTCCTGGCCCCACGCTGCCTGGGCCTGAGCTCCTGCTTGTCCTTCCTGTGCTGTGGGCTGCTGCCAGCGCTGGGGGCTGCTGCTCAAGGGCTGTGCTCTGCAGGCTTGTCCCCTGCAGCCTCTGGCCCACGCTTGCCTTGGAGTTTCTTGCTAGTGAGAGCTCCAAGGCCAGCAGCTGGGATTGCTCAGGGGGTTCCCAGGGGGCTTTCTGCTCTGGGGATGTTCAGTGTGCTGCTGTTCAACCCCCAGGGCTCCTCTGGCTCTCCTCTGGTCTCGGCGCCTCCGGCACAGCTGCGGCTCAGCCCCAGGGGCAGCGGCGTGGCAGAGCTGGGCCTGGGGAGCTGTGTGCTGCCCCAGGAGCTGCTGGTGGCCATCCTCTCCGAGAGGCTGCAGGTGCGTGGCCAGGGGGGGAAGGAGAGCTTCCTGCTGGAGAGGGCCAGGCAGCGCAGGAGGGCTGGGAGAGGAGGAGGAGTCCTGCTGTTGGAGGGCTCCTGGGCTCAGTACATTTGGGGATGACACCCAGCTGGGGGCAGGAGTTGATCTGCTGGAGGGCAGAGAGGCTCTGCAGAGGGACCTCGACAGGCTGGACAGCTGGGCAGAGTCCAAGGGCAGGAGATTGAACACATCCAAGTGCCAGGTGCTGCACAGTGGCCACAGCAACCCCAGGCAGTGCTACAGGCTGGGGTCAGAGTGGCTGAGAGCAGCCAGGCAGAGAGCGACCTGGGGGTGCTGGTTGATGGCAGGCTGAACATGAGCCTGCAGTGTGCCCAGGAGGCCAAGAGGGCCAAGGGCATCCTGGCCTGCATCAGGCAGAGTGTGACCAGCAGGAGCAGGGAGGTCATTCTGCCCCTGTACACTGCACTGCTGAGGCTACACCTTGAGTCCTGTGTCCAGTTCTGGGCCCCTCAGGTTAGGAAGGAGGTTGAGTTGCTGGAAGGTGTCCAGAGAAGGGCAAGAAAGCTGGGGAGGGGTCTGGAGCACAGCCCTGTGAGGAGAGGCTGAGGGAGCTGGGGTTGCTTAGCCTGGAGAAGAGGAGGCTCAGGGGAGACCTTCTTGCTCTCTGCAACTCCCTGAAGGGAGGTTGTAGCCAGGTGGGGGTTGGTCTCTTCTCCCAGGCACCCAGCAGCAGAACAAGAGGACACAGTCTCAGGCTGTGCCAGGGGAGGTTCAGGCTGGAGGTTCTACACAGAGAGAGTGATTGCCCATTGGAATGGGCTGCCCAGGGAGGTGGTGGAGTCCCCATCCCTGGAGCTGTTCAGGAGGAGACTTGATAGGGTGCTGGGTGCCATGGGTTGGTTGATTAGGTGGTGTTGGGTGAGGGGCTGGACGTGATGACCTTGAAGGTCTCTTCCAGCCTGGTCTGTTCTATTCTGCTCTCTTCTCCTTGGGGGAAGCTGCAGATGCCAGCAGCTGGCAGGGCCCTGGGGACAGCTCAGAGCTGGGGACAGCTGCTTGCTGCCCTCTGCCAAGGGGCTTCACCGAGTGGCCCAGAGCTGCAGGCAGGGCACAGCTGATTTTGTCTTGGCCTTTCTCCACAGCTGAGGGACTGCTGCCAGGGAGTGGTGTTTGATGGCCTGCAGAGCCTCTGTGCAGGCAGCACGCTCTCTGCTCTCCTCTGCCTGCTCCAGGCTGTGGGAAACCGACCCCACATCTACTTTGTCAACCTGCTGCAGGACTATGGCTCTTGGCAAGCCAGGCAGGCAGCTGCAGAGGAGCGGGCAGGTGAGGCTCCTCATCTCCCTGCCTCCCAAGGCTTCTCCCCTCAGCCCTCAGCCCTGCCCAGGTGGAGCTGGCTCACAGCACAGCTGGGGAGAGGTGTTTGTAGGAAGCCTTCAGCCTCCTTCCTGCTGCCAGCACAGCAGGGCTGAGGCTGGGAGACTTCTCTCAGGCTGCAGCACTGAAGCTGGGGCCCAAGTGCAGGCTGCTGGGGCTCAGTGTCTGAGCAGCAGCCAGATGTGCCCCACGCTGGGGCCTGAGCCCAGCAAGGCAGAGGAGCTGCCAGCCTGGCGCTAGCTTGGGGCTCTGGAGCTGGGAGCAGGGCTGGGAGCTCCCTGCTAGCTGCCGGCAGGGGGCTGGGCTGGGGCTCCTCTCGGCTCCCCCAGCACAGCTCTGCTGATGCTCTCTCCTCTGACCCCTGCTGCAGGCCGGGAGCAGGAAGCTGCAGCCAGGAGGGAGGAAGCCCTGCTCTGGGAGCTGGGGGAGGAGGAGTTTGCTGCCCTCCCGCAGCAGCAGCAAGCTCAGCTGGAGAGCAGGATCCGGCAGCTCCAGCGGCAGAGGAAGCAGAGGTCTGTAAGCCTTCTGTGGGGAGCTGCCCAGCACAGGCTCCCGGAGAGGTGTCCCTGCTCTGGGGAGCTGGGCTGAGCTCGGGGGGGGTCCGGAGGAGAGCCCCAAAGTGGCGATGCCGAGCGGCACAGGGGTGGTGCCTTCCCCCTGCCTGGCTGCCGGCAGAGGAGAGAGCTTCCTGCTGGGGGCTGAGAACATCTCCTGCTCCTGCTGGTGCCGAGGCCTCGGGCTCAGAGCCTGCTGCAGGCAGCTGGGCTCTGTGCTTGCCTTGCCCTCGCCCTTCGGAGGCTCTCTGAGTTCGTGGCCTCGGTTCCATCCCCTTCAGCCCTCCCTCCCCCAAGCAGGGGGGATGTGCTGTGGGGCTGTGTGAGGCACAGCTGTGTGAGGCCAGAGAGCAGAGGTTTGCCTGGGTCACAGCTGGGCTCCAGCAGGACTCCTGTTTTGCAGGAGGGGAGCTCCTGCAGCCCCTGGGTGCTGTGACTGTGCTCTGGAAGGAGCAGGCTGTGCCCAGGGAGAAGGGCTGAGGAAGCCCAGGGCTGTGAGGGTGACTCTCAAGAGCTCTTTTCCCTTTGCCTCGCTGCAGGCTGCAGCTGGCTAGAGAGCAGCAGGAGCAGCAGCAGCGCTGCAAGGAGGCAGAGGAGCTGGAGCAGCAGGGCAAAGGCAGAGGGAAGAGAAGCCTGGTCAGGCAGGTGGGTGGCTGTGTGAGCAAGAGCCCTGGGCACCTTGCTGCTGAGCTGCAGCACTGCTGAGAGCCCAGCAGCCCCAGGCCCTGCTGGGCAGCCTGCTCCTGCTTGGGGCTGTGCTGGGAGACAGCAGCTGCTGCCTGCTGCTGCTGCTTCCCTGGGGGCTTTGCCACGGCCCTGTGGCTGAGCTGCTCTTCTGGGATCAGGCTGCCTCTGAGTCCTGGCTCCACACAACTCCAGGCATGCCCTGGGAAGGCCTGGATGGCTTTGCTCCAGCGTTTCTCCCTGCCCTGCCTGTGCCCTGCAGCCCTGAGCCAGGTCCCCTCTGGGAAGTGAGGTCTGCTCCGGCCTGTCTGGCAGGAGAGAGCAGCAGGGCCAGCAGCAGGGCCCAGGTGTCTCTTGCCAAGGAGTCAGGGGTGCTGAGCAGCCCAGAAAGGAGCCCCAGGGCCTGCCCAGGAGGAAGGAGGCCTCTGGAGTTCCCTGCTGGGCTTGGAGCAGCTCCTCAGTTGCTGCCTCCTCGTGGGTCTGGCGCCGAGGCCTTGGGTTTCAGTGGAGCTCCAGTGGGTGCCAGCTGCCTTCTGGCCTGGGATTTGTAGAGCACCTAGCACAGGTCTGGGGTGAGGCTTGGGCTGCTCTTGCCAAGATCTTCAGTGTCCTGCAGCTTGGAAATGCTGATGGCTTTCTCCTGCTCCTCCTGCCCAGAGCACAAAGACATCGAGCGGCAGCAGCAAGGAGGCCCCCGGCAGGCAGCAGAGCATCCCCAAGAGGAGGACCGAGAAGGGCTCTGCCCAGGAGTGCTCAGCCTCTGCTGCACCTGGCAGGGAAGAAGAAGAGCAGCAGAGCAAGCTGGGCCTGGCAGACAGCTGCTCAGGGGAGCAGAGCGAGCAGAGCTTGGCCCTGCGGTTCCAGAGCTACGAGGCGTCACGGCAGCATGTGGCTCATCTCTTGTCCTGCTGGGACAGGGTGCAGGGTGTCCCTGCAGAGCCGGGGGTGCTGCAGCCAGCAGGCCAGCAGCAGCCTTCCCCCCGCCTCAGGAGGCAGAAGTCTAGAAAGGAGCTCCAGAAGAGGCTGGGGGAGCGCAAGCTGGCCCAGCTGGAAGGGGAAGGTGCAGCAGGGGCAGGCGGCGGCCAGGCAGTCGGGGTGCCCTGCCTAGACATCGAGGTGCTGAGCTGTGCAGATGTGCTGAGCACCATCCTGGAGAGCAGGAGGCTGCCAAGGCCGGAGCAGGTAGAGCCCCGCGAGGCTCAGCGCCGGAGCCTGCCCCGGGGGGGCCCTGGGGCCTTGTGTCCCAGCGGGTGCCAAGGGCACAGAGCCTTGCCCAGGCTGCTGCTGCTGCCCCACAGCAGCCTTGTGGCTTGGCTGGGGGCAGCCAGGGAGTGCTCTCTGTGCAGGCCTCCTGCCTGCCAGCTGCTCTCCCGGTCTGGAGAGAAAGGTGGTGCCAGGCCAGCTCCAGGGCACTGCTTCCTTCAGCTGAGCCACTCGGAGCAGAGATTCCTCTGCAGGTGCCCCCTGTGGGCCCTGGCCCTGCTCTGGAGCCTGCCCAGCAGCCTGGGCTGGGGGTGGGGCTGTGCTCCACCTCCCTCCATCAGAGCTGACCAACAGCTGAGTGTCTTTCAGGAGGGGTGAGGATGGAGGTGCCGGGAGCATGACCGAGGTTTGCTCTTCTGCCTTAGGTCCTGGAGGAGCTGGGCCTGGGTCCCTCAGGGCCCCCCCTGCCCCCCACTGCTTTCTACTCTGTGGCTCACTACCCAGCCAAGAGAGAGCTGCCTGTGGCAGAGGCCGAGCAGCACTTTGTCCTCCTGCCACAAGGTGCCCCAGGGCCAGAAGAGGAGGCTGCTTCTGTGCGCACAGTGAAGGTGCCAGGGCTGGATGGGGGCAGGGGGGGGTGGCAAAGGCTCAGAGTGGAAGGGCAGTGAAGAGGTGCCAGGGCCCCAGGCCTGCAGCCATCCCTTCTGGCTGTCCAGAAGAGACAGAGCTCTGCTCTCTGCCCTGAGCACAGGGCAAGTCTGGGAGGGAGAGAGCCTCCCCTGAGGGGGTGCTGCCCCTGTGCTCTGCTGAGCCCCCCCTGCAGGGCTGGCTCTCAGGGCACATTTCCCTTTGCTCTCTCCCTTTGGGGTGAAGTTCTCAGAGGAGCAGGGAGCCCCAGGCAGAGGCCACTGGAGGGGGGCAAAAGCCTCCAGCAGCCAGGAAGCTGTGAGGAGGAAGCGGAGCTCTGGGGATGGCAGGAGAGCTCTGCGCAGGTCAGCCACGGTAGCCTCCATCCATCCCTCTGAGGAGGGCCGAAGGCCCACGGGCACTGTGCCAGCCCCAGAGAGCTGTGCCAGGTGAGCCGTGGGGGAGGAGGGATCCCTCTGCTTCAGGGCCAGCTTGCCAAGGAGGCTGCTGAGCCCAGCTCCCCCCCAGCAAGTGCCCAGCTCCTCCTGCTCTCCTTTGCTCCTCAGCAGTGCCTGAAGGTTCCTCTTTCCCTGCCAGGAGCAGCAGCTACCGCTGGGTAGTGCCTGCCCAGGGCCAGGTGGTGCTGCAGGTCCACTTCAGCTCGGCGCTGCTGGGCAGCTTTGAGCAGAGGCTGCACTTTGAGCTGCTGGGCACCAAGCGCCCCTACCAGCTGCACTGCAGGGGCAGCTGCCTGTACCCCACCATCAGCCAGGAGCCACGGTAAGGCTGGCCCCTGGGGCCATCCCGCTCTGCTGCCCCTGAGCTCAGAGCTGAGGCTCTGCCCCTCAGCCCCTCAGCCCCCCAGCAGCTCTTGCTGTGCTTGGAGCTGGGCAGCGCTGCTGCTGCCTCGGCCAGCGCTCAGAGTGGGGGCTCTGGGAGCAGGTGTTGTGCTCAGAGCATCTCACAGCTCCTCACTCCCTGTGCCCAGGGAGGTGTTTCCTCGCTGCAGGCAGAGCAAGGCAGCTGAGGCCATCCTCTCCAAGGAGTATGTGCTGGGCACCAGGGTGTTCCACTTCGGGCCGCTGCTGTGTGGCAAGGCCAGGGAGCGGTAGGTGCTGCCCAGCCCAGCCGTGCTGCTTGCATGCAGGGGGGGTTGAGAAGGGATCTGCAGCACCTTGTGCTCTCAGGAACCTGCTCCCAGGGGCACGATTCAGGGCAGGCCCAGGCAGAGAGCTGGGGCTTTGGTGGCTTTGGAGGAGCACAGCTCTGGCAGCTTGAGCACCTAGCAGGCACAGGAGGCTTGGAGGAGCTGGGGAGGGATGGAGCTGCTCTTCCTGCCTGGGGGCTGCCTTGGTGGCCAGAGCCACGTGCTGCCTGCAGCCTGAAGGCAGCTGGGGGTCACTTGTCAGCCCCCATCTCAGCTTCAGCAGCTTTGTGGTGGTATTTCAAGTGCTGGGAGCTCTGGGGGCAGCCTGAAGGGAAGGCTTTCTCTGCTGATGCTTTGTAAAGCCTCCATGGCTCTGCAGTGTCAGCAAGCCAGGATGGTTGGAGCTGTCAGCAGGGGACACAGACACCTGCAGAGCAGGAGAAATAGGCTTTCCACTTCCCTGATCCTCACTGCTGGATCCAGTCTGGCCTCAGAGTCTTGTCCCTGGAGCTGCTGCCATCTTCCTGCTCTTCACTTCCCTCTTTCCCTGCTTTCAGGGTTGGGAATGAAGTTTTGTCTGCAGGGGGGCTCTGGAGAGCTGGTGGCATTTGGACCCCCCAGGGAAGTGCAGTTCCAAGTGTTTAAAAGCCAGGAGAGGATTTGGCCAGGCTGAGGAATTGCCCTTTTTGCCCTTTTCTCTCCACACTCTGTCCCAGCCCCGAGCCAAGAGGCATTTGTTAACGCTGGGACTCCTCTTGGGAATCCCCCCCTCAGCCTCAGGCTCAGCCAGGAGCTGGGCCAAGGCAGTCTCCTGGCTGCTGTGGAAGAGAGGAGCTGAGCTCTTTCAAACCTCCTGTCCCAGCCTTTCTGGGAAGCCTGCAGGGAAGGCAAGCCAGCAGAGGAGGGGAGGAATCCAGGTGCCTGCTGTGCTGCTCTTTGTGCAGGCACCTTTGGGGTCCTGGTGTGCAGAAGGCCTCTGGAGGTGGCCTGTGCACAGCTCTGGGATGGAGGCAGCAAGTGTGGGCTGGGCACTGAGGGAAGCTGGGAATGAAGGCAGGCAGCATGCAAAGTGCCCCTGGAGGTGAGGCTTTCTCTGAGGCTGCTTGTTGGAGCTGCCCTGCAGCCTTTGCCCCTTCTGTGGCCAGGTCCAAGGCTGTGCTGCAGGCTGGCAACCGCGAGCAGCTCTCCATCCGCAACGTCAGCCCCTGGGAGGCAGAGGTGCACTTCTCCTGGGAGCGGGGGTGGCAGCAGGGGCACCTTCCTCTTGGAGCCTGCCAGCATGAAGCTGCAGCCTCATGAGAAGCAGGTAGGGGCCAGGCAGGTGGGAGCAGCAGCAGCAGCAGCAGCAGAGCCCAGGAGCCGTTGCTCCTGCTCACTGGAGGCTCTTCTGTGTTTCTCTTTGCGGGGCTGGGGCCAGGAGCTGAGCGTCTGGGCCTACCCCACTGCAGTTGGCCTGGTGGAGGACAGCCTCATCTGCCGCATCAAGGACAACCCAGAGCCAGTGGTCTTCCAGCTGTGCTGCCAGGGGGTGCAGGTGAAGCTGGAGGTCAGCCCCAGGCAGCTGCATTTCGCCAGGGTGCTTCTGCACAGGTCAGTCAGGCCAGGGGCACTGTGCCGGGGGTGGCTCTGCTGCAACTTGCCTTCCCCTCCCCTTGCCGTGTGGCTGCTGAGATGGGAGCCTGGCCAGCAGCCCTCTGGCTGCCAGCACTTGCCAGCCTCTTGCTCAGCCTTCCTTGCTGCCTTGGAGGTGCCAGGGCAGCCCCCAGCGCTGCTGCCCCGCTGCATTTGCATCTCCCCTGCTGGTGCAGAGGGAGCGGAGGAGCTGCTCTGGCTCTGCCTGCCGTGGCATCCCCTTCTGCCGGCCGGCTCTGCCCCAGGGCCTGGCCTCTGGGGCTTGTGGCAAAGAGCCGAGCCCGAAGGCTGGTTTCAGCGCCGCGGGGAGGGCTGCTGCCGGCGGCAGGGCTGCCGCTGTGCCCCCCAGCAGCTGGCACGGAGCCTTGGTGTCTCTGCAGGGAGCAGAGCAGGATGCTGCTGCTGCGGAACAGCTGCCCCCTGCCGGTGGCCTGGAGGCTCAGCGGGCTGGAGAGCCTCGGCCAGAGCTTCTGGGTGTCGCAGAGCCAGGGCACGGTCGGGCCCCGCTCGGAGCTGGCCGTGCAGCTGTGCTTCAGGGCCAGCAAGCCTCTGAGCGTGGAGAAGAAGATCCGCTTGGAGGTGAGGGCGCAGGGCCCTGCCTGGCAGCGCTGGGCAGAGTGCTCTGGGCCCTGCAGCCTGTGCCTGAAGGCCCAAGGAGGAGCCCTCAGCAGATGCCTTTGTCCCCACCTTGCCTGGGCCCTTAGCAGCAAGAGCCCCTGGCTGGAGGATGCTGCTTGGCAAGCTCTCAGTGCTGAGCAAGGGCTGAAGGGTGGGGGGCAAGAGGCTGGGGCCAGGCTTTGGCAGCAGTGCCCAGCAACAGGCCGAGGGGCAATGGGCAGAAAGCAGAAGCCAGGAGGTTCCAGCATCTGTCTGGTGAGGCTGCTGGAGCCCTGCAGCTGGCTGCCCAGAGAGCTTGTGGAGTCTCCTGCTCAGGCTCTTAAGGCAGAGCAAAGAAATCTCTGCCTGGGTTTTGCTGCCTGTGGTTGAGAGGCTGCCTTGCAGGGAGGCTGCTGTGTGCTGAGAGAGAGAGTTGGGTGTCATTGCCACCTGCTCTGGGACACCTTGTGGGTGCCTCCCAGGGGCTTTACACACAGCTGCTGGAGACAAGAGCTCCTCAGGTGGTGCCTGCCAGAAACACTGAGGAGAAGGACTCCAGCAGGGTTTGTTTCTTGGTGCCTCAGGTTTCAGATGCAGAAAATGTCCAGGGTGTGGTGCAGGTGGAGAACATCCAGGTCCTGGCCGAGGCCTACGAAGTTGCTCTGAACATCACCCTGCCTGAAGGTCAGTGGCTGGCCCCAGAGCAGAGGAGTTCAGATGGATTGCATGGCCTTGGCAAGGGGGGAGGGGAGGGGAGGGGAGGGGATGGGAGTGGGGATGGGAGGGGATGGGAGTGGGGATGGGAGGGGAGGGGAGTGGGGATGGGAGGGGATGGGAGTGGGGATGGGAGGGGAGGGGAGTGGGGATGGGAGGGGAGGGGAGTGGGGATGGGAGGGGATGGGAGTGGGGAGGGGAGGGGATGGGAGGGGAGAGGGGAGGGGTTGGGAGTGGGGAGGGGAGGGGAGGGGATGGGAGTGGGGAGGGGAGGGGATGGGAGGGGACAGCAGTGCAGTCTGGCACGGATCCATGACACAGGCCTCTTGCCAGCTGTGTGGAGTAAAGCCCTGTCAGGCCACACAGAGCTTTGCCTCTCTCATCTCTGGCCCTTGAAGTGTGCCCCTTCCTGTTGGTTTGATGTGGGGGCTTTGGAGCAGCAGGGGTGTGCAGAAGCAGCTGGCAGCTGCTGAGGGCTCAGCACAGCACATCAAGTGGTTGGATCTGTGCTTGGAAGCAGGGAGGTGGAGGCTGAGCTCCTTGGCTGCCAAGGCCTGCAGCTCCTCTCTCAAGAAGAAGAGAAAGGGCAGCAAAGGAGCCAGGGCAAAGTTGCAAGGCTGGCAAGTTGCTGAGCAGGGCTTGGTCCCAGCTGAGATCTCCAAATGTTTGTCTCCTCCCCATTCCCTCCCTCGCTCTGGGGGTGTCCTGCAGGTGCAGAGGGCTGCCTGGACTTTGGAGTCCTGAACGTCCTGGGGAGTGCCAAGCAAGTGCTGACCCTGAGGAACCAAGGGCAGTGCAAGCTTGCATACAGGTTGGTCCAGCTGCCTGCTCTGGGAGTGCCTGGGGCCACCACCTGCCCAGGCCTGCAGTCTGCTCCTCTGCATGGCTGGAGGCTGTTGCCCTGCTGGGGGTGGGCACTGGCACTGTCCTGAGCTCCAGGCTCCAGCCACAGCCCAGTTGCTCACAGCTCAGCAGGCAGCAGAAGGAGACACCCAGCCCCTGGGCTCTGTGGTGCAGGAAGAAGAGTGTGGCCAGCAGGTCAGGGGACATTCTCCTCTGCCTTTCCTCTGCCCTAGGGAGAGCACATCTGGAGTCCTGGCTCCAGGTCTGGGCTCCCCAGTTCAGGAGAGACTGGGAACTGCTGGGGAGAGTCCAGCAGAGACTAGAGAGATGCTGAGGGGCCTGGAGCAGCTCTGGGAGGAGCAAAGGCTGAGAGCCCTGGGGCTGAGAGCCTGGAGAAGAGCAGCCCCAGAGGGGAGCTGAGCAATGCTCAGCAAGAGACAAAGGAGCTGTGGGGGGCAAGAGGCTGGGGCCAGGCTCTGCTCAGTGGTGCCCAGGGACAGGAGAAGGGGCAGTGGGCACAAAGTGGAGCCCAGGAGGTTGCATGTGAAGAGGAGGAGAAAGTTGTTTGGTGTGAGGGTGCTGGAGGCCTGGAGCAGGCTGCCCAGAGAGGTTGTGGAGTCTCCTGGTGTGGAGAGCTGCCAACCCCCCCTGGGCACTGTGCTGCTGGGCAAGCTGCTGTGGGTGCCCTGCTGGAGCAGGGGCTTGGACTGATGATGCCCAGAGGTCCCTTCCAACCCCTCCATGCTGGGTTCCAGGGTTCTGTGCCCCTGAAGTCGAGGCCAGTCCCTGCTGAGCTCTGTTGCCCTCCTTCCAGGGCCAAGTCCTTTCTCTTCAGGAGACTCTTTAGAGCAGGATGAAAAGCCTGGGGGGGGAGGGCAGCTGGCAGCACTCAGCACTGCCTGGCTCTGCCAGGAGCTGGGGCTGGCCTCTTGCCTTTTGTTGCTTGTCACTGGTGCCATGCCCAGTGCTGGCTGTGCTGCTGGCCCCTGGGCTGCTCACTGCAGAGATCTTCTCCTCCCTTCCTCCTTCCTTCCCTGCCCAGGTTCAGGCTGCGTCCCGCAGGCCCCAGCACCCAGGACCTGGCCTCCCACTTCACTGTGCAGCCCCAGCAGGGCCTGCTGCCTCTCTCTGAGCGCCCTGTCGCTGTCCAGCTGCTCTTCCACCCTCAGAGGGAGCTCAGCATTGAGGACAAAGCCGTGCTGCTGTGCCAGGTGAGCTGCCTGGGGCGGGCAGGGTGAGCACAGCCGGGCTGAGGGGGGCAGGAGGACATGGCTCTGCTGGAAGGAGAGCTTCAGCTGGGGACTCTTCTCTCCTCTGTGCACAGCAAAGGCTTTCAGACAGCAGCTGTGCTCCTTCCTGCCTGCCAGGGCCTGGAGGGGCCAGGAAGAAAGCTGGGGCCAGACTTTTGCCCAGGGCTGATGCTTTGGAAGTAGAAGAGGGAGATTGAGGCTGGAGAGGAGGAGCAGGAGGAAATGTTTGACACTGAGGGGGGAGAGAGCCTGGCCCAGGCTGGGCAGAGAGGGGGGAGCTGCCCCATCCCTGGGAGCGTTGCAGGGCAGGCTGTCTGGGGCTCTGGAGCACCTGCTGTGGTGCTGCTCAGCTGAGCAGCTGCCGAGGGCCTGCAGGGAGGTTGAGCAATGACTCTTCCAAGGCCTTCCAGGCTGGGCAGAGAGGCTGGAAATGCAGCTCTGGAGGAGGCCTCCCAAGCAGGGCAGGAGTTGCTGGGCGGCTGGGCTGTGCTGCCAGGACAGAGGCCGCTCTCTGCTTGCAGGTGCTGGAGCCCAGCCTGCGTGCAGGAGGGGAGCCCATGGCCAGCATCCCAGTGAGGCTCTCAGCCAGAGCTGTGCTCAGCCAGTACAGCATCAGCCCTGCGGCGCTGCTCGACTGCGGGGCCATGGCCAGCGGCACCAGGAGAGCCTGCAGCTTCCTGCTGCACAACACAGGCCTCCTGCCCTTCCAGTTCCTCATCTGCAGAGCAGAGCAGGGGGCAGCTGAGCCCACAGAGCAAGGGTGAGAGAAGGCCTGCAGCAGCCTTCCTGCTGGAGGGGGCCCCACAGCAGGGCTGGGCTGTGGCAGGCAGGACACACAACCAGGCTGCGCTGTGCCTCCTGGCCTCGGCTTTGGCTTCCTGGCTCCCAGGCCATTGAGGGGCTGGAGTGTGGCCAGAGCAGGGCAAGAGGGCTGCTGAGGGGCCTGGAGCACGTGGGCTGTGAGGAGCAGCTGAGGGAGCTGGGGGAGGGCTTCAGCCTGGAGAAGAGGAGGCTCAGGGGAGCCCTTCTGGCTCTCTCCAACTCCCTGCAGGGAGCTGCTTGGAGCCAGGTGGGGCTTGGTCATTTCTCCCAAGCGACAGGAGAAGAGGAAAAGGCCTCAGGTTGTGCCAGGGGAGGGTTAGGGTGGCCATGAGGAAGAACTTCTTCCCCTGGAAGGTTGTCAAGGCCTGGCCCAGGCTGCCCAGGCCAGTGGTGGAGTCCCTGTCCCTGTCCCTGTCGGGCTTTCAAAGCTGCTGCTGAGGGCCATGGAACAGTGGTGCCCTGGTAGTGCTGGGCTCAGGGCTGGACTGGATGATCTGCAAGGTCCCTTCCAGCCAAGCAAGTCCATCTCCTGTGAGCCCTGGCTTATTGCCTGCCTGTGCAACTGGCTTGTGAGCAGGGTGTAGAAAGAGGCCCCAGGATCCTCCTGGGGATCCTCCTGGCCCTGGGGCTGGAGCCCATCTGTCCATCAGCTGCAGGCACAGGTGGTGCAGGGGGCATGAAGAGCAGGAGGACTTTCCTGCAGGGGGAGGAAGCTTTGGCTTTGCAGGGGGGCAGGAGGAGCTCAGCCTGAGGGATGTTCTCTGCTCTCCCCTCTGGTGCACCCCAAAGGAAGTCCTCCCAGGCCCAGCGGAGGCAGAGCTTGGAGGGAACCTCTGCTGCAGCCAGGCTGAGCTGCAGGCAGGTGAGTGGCTGCTGCTGCCCAGCACAGGCTCCTCCACACTGTGCCCAGGCTGGGGGCTTGTCCCCATGGCGTGGGACACGCTCTGCATGCTGGGCCTGCACCTCTGCTTGGCTTCTTTCTCCCCTCCTGGGTTGTGCTCTGGGCCACGGAGTCCTCCCTGCCTGCCCTGGGCCCAGCTGCAGGCTGAGGCCTGGAGTCCTCCTTGCTGGGAGGCTGAGGGGGAGGCTGTTGGCCATCAGCCTCTGCTGGCTCTCTCTCTGCAGGCTGGCCTCACCCTGGGCATGTTCACTGTGTCCCCTGCCTTTGGCTGCATCCTTGCTGGGGAGCAGCAGCTGGTGAGAGTGGATTGCGCCGCGGGGCCGCCAGGGCCGTGCCAGGAGCAGCTGCTCATCGACATCAGCCACAGGGACCCCAGGGACAACCCTCTTGGCATCCCCTACACCCTGCTGGCCGAGTCCTGCCTTCCAGGTAGGTGCTGCCCACAGCTCCCTGGGGCCAGGCTGCTGCTGCTCAGCACCCAACCTCAGTCCTGGCAGAGAGCAGCCAGCCTGAGCCCGAGCTCCCCTCTCAGCCTCCTCGCAGGTTCTTGTCAGCTCCAGCAGTGGGAGAGGCTGGGAGGGCTGCATGGAAGGAGCAGAAGAAAGCCTTTGGTGCTCAGGGTGCCTGAGCTCCCTCCTGACAGGCAGCTCCCCTAGCCAGGGCTGGCTTTGGCAGCTGCCTGGGCAGAAAGGGCTTCTCCAAGGGCGGGAGAGGCCCCCAGGGGGCCCCAGGGGCAGCTCAGCAGGAAGCTTCTCCTTGCTCAGCCCTCCCTCTGCTCTGCTCCGCTCGCAGCCTTCGTGGTCGATGACATCGAGGCCATCTTTGAGGGGCACCAGATCTGCAGCAGCAGCAACCTCTGCCCAGGCCTGCAGAGAGGGCAGGAGCAGCAGGGAGTGTTCCTCACCGACCAGAGGAAGTTCCTCTTCCCTGACGTGCTGGTGGGGCAGCGGGCCACGGCGCGCTTCAGCATCTGCAACAGGAACAGAGTCCCCTGTGATGTGCTGCTCTCCATCAAAGCCAGCCCCAGGAAGGTAGGGACAGGAGGCCTTGGGCACTCTGCAGCCTGCCTGACAGCTGCCCTCTTCCCCAGCCTCATGGCTTCCTCTTGCCCAGGCTAGGCCAGCTCAGCTGACAGCTGGGCTGCATTCAGCGTGTCCCAGGCAAGGCTTTAGCTCAAGGCCCCTGGGTGCTTGGGGGGAGAGCTGGGGCCTTGTGAGCCTCTCCTGGAAGCACAGAGAGAGGAGGAGCTTGCCCTCAACTTTGAGCCAGGGCTCCCAGCAGAGCCTTTTGGGGGGGGCTCAGCCTCTTCTCCCAGGGAGCAAGTGCTGGGACAAGAGGCCATGGCCTCAGGTTGTGCCAGGGGAGGGTTAGGTTGGACACGAGGAGCAATTTCCTCCCCTGGAGGCTTCTCAAGGCCTGGCCCAGGCTGCCCAAGGCATCTGCAGGGGGGTTTCAAAGCTGTGGAGCTGTGGTGCTGGGGGCCATGGTTTGGGCTTGCCCCCTGGCTCAGCACTGCTTGGGGTTACCCCCTGAGATGGAAGGAGCCTGTCCAAGGCAACAGGCAGGGGGCCAGGCTGCCTGGGGCTGCTCCTCCTCATCCATGCATGGCTGAGGCAGCAGCACCTGGGGAGGAACTTCCTCCTAAGCCTCCTCTCTTGGCTCCCCCAAGCTGAAGAGCCGCCCTGGCCAGGTGTTCCAGGTGGATCCTGCCCAGCTGTGTGTGCCCAGCTGCTCCCAGGCCTTTGCCACTGTCACCTTCAGCCCACAGAAGGTGCAGAGGTACCAGTGCACCTTTGAGGCCTGCCTTGATGCTCAGAGAAGGTAAGTCACCTCAGGAGAGCTTGGGAGGGAGCTTCCTGACGGCTTCTGGCTCTTGGAGTGGCCTTGGGCAGAGTGCTTAGCACCCCAGCAGGGAGGGGTTTGGAAGGGACCTCTGGGGCTCAGCCAGCCCAACCCCCCTGCCTGAGCAGGGCACCCACAGCAGCTTGCCCAGGACCCCAGGGTGCAGGGGGGGTTGGACTCTCTGCAGAGGAGACTCCCCAAGCTCTCTGGGCAGCCTGCTGCAGGGCTCCAGCAGCCTCCCACTCAAGATCCCCTCTGGGGCTGCTCTTCTCCAGGCTCAGCAGCCCCAGGGCTCTCAGCCTCTGCTGCCCACAGGGATGCTGCAGGGAAATCAGCAGCTGTGGCTCTGAGCTCCAGCAGAGCAGGGAAGGCAATGTCCTGCTGCAGCCTGCAGCAGGGACTGTGAGGGCAGTGGGACATTGACCCAGGCTGCCCAGAGAGGTGGGAGCTGCCCCCTGCTCAGCACCACTGCAGCTCAGGTTGGTTGTGGCTCTCAGCAAGCTGCTGGAGCTGCAGCTGTCCCTGCTGCCTGCAGGGGCTTGGGCTGGATGAGCTTCCAAGGTCCCTTCCAAGGCAAAGCATTGCAGGCTTCTGTGAGCCCGAGGAGCCAGCAGGGGGTGGGGGACTCGGGCAGCAGTGGAGCTGTGCAGCTCCAGCTGAGCTGGAGCTTGCCAAGGACAAAGGATTGGCTGCAGTGGCTCTGTGCCCCGAGGCAGCTGCCCTTGCTGCCTCCTTGCTGCTGTGCTGAGGAGGTGATCTGCTGGATCTCCTGGGGGGCACGAAGAGCTCTGGTGCTGAAGGAGCCATTGGCTCCCCTCTGACAGAGCTCAGCTCCTCTGCCCTGGGCCCCCTGTGTGGCCTGGGCCTGCCCTGCCCTGGCCCAGCCCTTGAGTGGCTGAGCTGGGGCCAGGTCCAGCAGCTTGCTGCCCTGAGGAGCAGCTCCTTGGAGATCAGCTCCCTGCTGGGGTCACTGAGTTGTGCCTCTGGCTTGGCCACTTCCTGCCGCTCCGCTCCTGCTGCGGGAGGAGAGGAGCCAGGGGGAGCTGTGTCCTGGGGGCCAGGAGCCCCAGGCAGGGCAAGGGCAGCAGCTGGCCCTGGCCTCCCTGCTTGCCAAGTGAGCAATGGCTCTGCTGCCCCTCTCCTGCAGCCCTGCAGCAGGCAGAGCACAGAGCCTGAGCTTCGAGGTCAGCGGCGAGGGGAAGGTGCCGGAGGTGAGGGTCCTGCGCCCGGCGCGGAGGGACAGGAGAGGGAACCCCCTGCTGCTCTTCAGGAAGCTGCCCCTGGGGGCCTGGGAGAAGCTGCCCCTGGTCCTGCAGAACTCTGGCCCTGTCCCTGCCCAGGTGAGCAGCTGCTGAGGGAACTCTGCTCGGGGAACAAGGCTGCTGCTGGGGAGGAGAGGGCCCAGCGCAGCCGGGGGGGTGGGCAGGTGCCCCACGGCTCTGCAGGTGCCCTTGGAGCCCAAAGGAAAGCCTTGGCTTGTGCTCAGAGCCCCTCTGTGGCAGGAGGACGACCTCCTGAGCCTCTGCTGTGGCAAAGCAGTGGGCAGAGGCCTGTTGCCAGCAGCTGCCTCCAGGAAGGTGCCCTCAGCCCTTCCCTTGTGTCCTCCTCTCCTTGGCCTCGGCTGCTGCTGGCCTTGCCGCTCCTGAGCCAGCCCTGGGGCTTGTGCTGCTTCCTTGCTCCCTGCCTCAGGGAACAGCCTGGGAAGGGGCCTCAGAAAGTCTGGTGGAAGCCCCTGGCTGCCTTCTGCTTGCCAGGAAGGGAGTTCCTCTGAGAGAGGCTTTGGAGGGGCAGGGCTTCCCCAGGCTCCCTTCTCCCCTTTTGGCTGGGCTGGAGGTCATCCTCCTGTCCTGCTGGCACTGGCTTGGCTCTGCTCCTGCTGTACCAGGCTCTGCTGAGCCTCACTTGTGGCTTAGTCCCCTTGTGCTCCTCACTTTGGGCCCTCCTGTCCTGCCTGCTGCTGTTTCCATCAGCTCCCAGGGGCTGTGGAGCCTTGGCTTTGGTCTGGTTTCACTCCAGCCTTGTGCTCAGAGCTGTGTTGGAAGGGGGGCAGCACCCTGGGCTCCCTGTGGTGGGACAGCAGCAGCGTGGGCTCAGGCCCTGGGCCATGCTGTGCCCACCCCAGTGTGCTCCTGCTCTTTTCCCAGGTGCTGCTGGACCTGCTGGATGAGGAGGGAGCTTTCTCCTTGAAAGCCAGGCCCAGCACCAAGTGCCTCTACCAGGCTGTGGGCATGGAGGACTCTGCTGGAGAAGGTGAAGTCCTGGAGCATGAGATGTGCTCACCCCCCCAGGGAGAATTCCTCTCCTGCTGCTGGCTTGGCCAAGCAGCAACCAGCTGCTGGCCCTGGGCTGTGTCCTGGGGCTCTCTGGGCTCTTGCAGAGGGACTCTCTGCAGGGTTGCAGCTTTCCTTCTGGCAAGCTCTGGGAAGTGTTTCTCTTCCTCTGGACATGGGGGCTTGAGTCCTGGGGGGCTGTCAGCACCTCAGTGGAGCATCTGAGCTCTCTGCTGCTGCAGGTGGGGAGTCCCCAGCCTGGCAGGAGGCAGCCCCTGAGCCCACAGCCAGCCAGCCAAAGCCCAAGGCACTCTCTGGGTCAGCTCTGCTGAAGGCAGGAGCTGGCTGGCTGCAGCTTGAGCCAGAGCTGAGTGCTGAGCTGAGGGCAAGCAGCAGGGAGATTGCTGCTGGGGTCCCAGCCTTGTGAGCCTGGGAGGAAGGTCTGGGAGCATTGGTGAGGCAGGCTGTGCCTAGAGGCAGCTGGGCTTGAAGCTGGGCTCCCTCTTGTGCAGCATGGCAATGTTTGCAGTGCCTCACCTGTCCCTGCTGTCCATCTCTGTGCAGAGAGGAAGCTCCACACTGCTTCCCTGCTCCTGCAGTGTGGGCAGGCAGCAGAACTGGAGGTGCTCTTCAGAGCCAGCCTGCCCCAACGCCTGGAAGGGAAGCTGCAGCTGGCAGTGCTGGACAACCCTGCTGGGGCCAGCACCATCAGGCTGCTGGGGGCAGGCTGCCAGGAGGACTTCAGCCTGGACAACATCCAGGGGCTGGTGGCAGACAGGGAGGAGGAGAACCCCCCTGAGAGCAGCCTGGAGGAGGACAGCCTGGAGGGTAAGAGGAGAGGCTGCCAGGCCGGAGCAGGGCACAGGAATCTCCAGGGCTGGGCTCAGGCTGTGCCGGCGCAGGGCTGGCCCAGATTTAGCAGCCAGCTGCTGTCCCCTGCTGGAGCCTGCAGAGCAGCCTTGCTTGGCAGCCCCAGGGAAGCTGGCCTGCCCAGGCAGGAGCTTGCAGGCCAGCAGGGAGGGCTCCCAGAGAGCAGCTTTGGGCTGAGGACCTCTGCAAGGAGGCCTGCCAGCCCCCGGGGTGCTGTGCAGAGCACAGCTGATCCTCTGTGTCCTCTGGGGGTGGACTGCTGCTGGCTAAGGAATTGCTCACAGCCAGAGGGCAGTGATCAGCAATGTCCAGATGGAGACTGGGGACGAGGGGTGTCCCTCAGGGCTCCATGCTGGGCCCAGAGCAGCCCTGCAGAGAAGGCCTTGGGGGTGCAGAGGGTGAAAGTCTGCCCAGGAGCTGCCCCCTGAGCTCACAGCCCAGGCCCAGCCACGTCCTGGGCTGCAGGTGCCAGAGGAAGGAAGGCTTGGAGAAGGCAGAGCCCTGAGTGTCTGTGGGGTAAGGGGGCAGCTGGGTCTGCCTGCACACTGAGACCTTTCTCTCTCCCTGCCAACAGCTGCCCCAGGGCACCACATCCAGTTTGGGGCCTGTGCCCTGGGCACCCCCTGCTCCGTGACCTTCAGCCTCACCAACCGCAGCAGGGAGCAGGCCCTGCGCTTCCAGTGGCTGCCTGAGGCCCCCTTCCACTTCTGCCCCCAGGTGAGCCTGGCTGTCTCTGCCCCCCTGCTGCCCAGCCCCTGCCTGGCTGTCTCTGCCCCCCTGCTGCCCACCCCCTGCCTGGCTGTCTCTGCCCCCCTGCTGCCCACCCCCTGCCTGGCTGTCTCTGCCCCCCTGCTGCCCACCCCCTGCCTGGCTGTCTCTGCCCCCCTGCTGCTCACCCCCTGCCTGGCTGTCTCTGCCCCCCTGCTGCCCACCCCCTGCCTGGCTGTCTCTGCCCCCCTGCTGCCCACCCCCTGCCTGGCTGTCTCTGCCCCCCTGCTGCTCCCCCCCTGCCTGGCTGTCTCTGCCCCCCTGCTGCCCACCCCCTGCCTGGCTGTCTCTGCCCCCCTGCTGCTCCCCCCCTGCCTGGCTGTCTCTGCCCCCCTGCTGCTCACCCCCTGCCTGGCTGTCTCTGCCCCCCTGCTGCCCACCCCCTGCCTGGCTGTCTCTGCCCCTCTGCTGCTCACCCCCTGCCTGGCTGTCTCTGCCCCCCTGCTGCTCACCCCCTGCCTGGCTGTCTCTGTCCCCCTGCTGCCCAGCCCCTGCCTGGCTGTCTCTGTCCCCCTGCTGCCCAGCCCCTGCCTGGCTGTCTCTGCCCCCCTGCTGCTCACCCCCTGCCTGGCTGTCTCTGCCCCCCTGCTGCTCACCCCCTGCCTGGCTGTCTCTGCCCCCCTGCTGCCCAGCCCCTGCCTGGCTGTCTCTGCCCCCCAGCTGCCCACCCCCTGCGTGGCTGTCTCTGCCCCCCAGCTGCCCACCCCCTGCCTGGCTGTCTCTGCCCCCCTGCTGCCCAGCCCCTGCCTGGCTGTCTCTGCCCCCCAGCTGCCCACCCCCTGCCTGGCTGTCTCTGCCCCCCTGCTGCTCACCCCCTGCCTGGCAGCTTCCCAGGAGCTACTGGGGAGCCACCAGGGAGCAGTGAGAGCTCCTTTCAGTGCCACCCAGGAGATGCCCTCCCTGGTTTGCTGGGGCCAGAAGAGGCTCCATGCTGTGGGAGGTGGCATCCTGTGGTGCTGTTCCTCTCTAGCAAAGCCCAGATGAATACTCAGTCAGATGCAGTTTCACACAGTCCCAGCATGCTGGGGTTGGAAGGGACCTCTGGGCATCATCAGTCCAAGCCCCTGCTCCAGCAGGGCACCCACAGCCTGCCTGGCCTTGGCAGTGATCCCAGGTTGGTCTTGGCTCTCTGCTTCTCCCTAGGTGGGGCACCTGCATGCTGGCTGTGCCAAAGATGTTACAGTCACCTTGCAGTCAGCAGTGGAGGTCACCTTCCAGAGGCACCCTGTGAGGTGTCTCCTGTCCAGGATCTGCTTCCAGCTGCCCCCAGAGGAGGTCCCTGACTGGGACGACCGCCTGGGCACCCTCAAGTGGGTGGATACCACCAGGGCCCCAGGTGCCAGCTGGCCTCTCAAGAAGAAGGTGAGAAGCACAGCAGCCAAAGCTCCCTGAGCTGCCCCAAGAGGAGCTGCTGCTGGCAGCAGATCTCCCTCTCTGCTGGCCAAGAGCTGCTCTTCCTCCTGGCACTGACTCCATCCCTGAGGGGAAGCAGCAGAGTGTGTGAGAGGGGAGGAGGCTGCTGGGGGCTCTGAGGGCTCAGCCAAGGTGGGGAAGTCTCTGACAAGAGAGGCTTTGGCCACAGGCAAAGCCTAAGCCAAGAGCTGAAGTGTTGCAGCCTGTGTTGGGTGGGAGCTCACAGTTTTGAACACATTTGCCCAGCCTGCTGCAGCTTGGAAGGGCCCTCTGGAGCTCAGCCAGTCCAAGCCCCTGCTCAAGCAGGGCACCCCCAGCAGCTTGCCCAGCAGCACAGGGGCCAGAGGGGGTGGGGAGCTGTGCAGAGAAGGAGATTGCACAACCCCTCTGGGCAGCCTGCTCCAGGCCTCCAGCACCCTCACACCAAAGCCTCTTCTCCTCCTGGCTGCCAGTTTGTGCCCATTGCCCCTTGGCTGTCCCTGGGCACCACTGAGCAGAGTCTGGCCCCAGCCCCTTGCCTCCCACCCCCTGCCCTCCACTTGAGCTGTTGGTCAGCACTGAGCAGGTCTCCATTCCCTGGAGGGCAGATCTCTCTCTCTGGTTCAGTGCCTTTGCACTCCCGAGGAGTTCAAGCCCCTGCTGCTTGCTTTGGGGTGCAGAGCAGCAGCAGCAGCACTCTGCTGTGTGTGCTGAGCAGCTCCCTGGCCCCTTGGGGCTGAGCTCTGAGCCTTGTCTGCACCAAGCAGGGCAGCAGAGCTGGCCAGGCCTCTGGAGAAGAGGGCTGATGCTTGGCCTCCACAGGCATCCAGGTCTTTCCCAACCCAACCCTCCTCTGCTGTTGGCTGTGGGCTCTCTGCTGGGGGGATCTCAGCAGCAGCTCCTGCTCTGCCTTTCCTGCTTGTCCAACACACTGCTCTTGGCTGCTGCCTCTGCCCCAGCTGCTGAGCCAGTGTCAGACCTGGGCCCCAAAGCTTCTTGCCCAGCAGAGGGACAGCACTCAGAGACTTCCCAAAGGAGTTGGTTCCCAGCCCCCAGTGCCCTTTCCCAGCCCCCAGCAGCGTGGCTGATGCCCCACAGGAGACTTCTCTCTGGGAAATCCTTGCTGCTAGGACAGGAAGGAAAAGGAGCTGCTGGAGCTGCTCCTTCTTGGGCTGCTCCAGCCCCAGAGCTCCAGGAGGGAAACTGACTCCTGCAGGAGAGGCTGCTGGGTTTCTAGGGGCCAGGAAAAGCAAGGTCAGGCCCTGGGAGCCAGGGGCAGTCCCCAGGGCTGTGTTTGCAGCGCTGGTGGCTTTGGCCAGCAGGTGACCCCCAGCCTCCAGCAGTAGGCTCTCCTGCTGCCCTCTCTGGGGGCTGAGGCCTGGGGATGGCCTTGGTGGCCCCTGGGTGTGGCTGCTGCTGGAGGCTCCCTGCTCAGCCTGGCTCTCTGGGCTCTGCTCAGTGACTCTTCCCTCTTCTCTTGGCAGGTGCTGGAGCCAGAGGCAGAGCCAGCTCACACTGTGCTGGAGGGCAGCAGCCGCGAGGTGCAGCTTCTCCTCAGCGCTGTTGTCACCGGCGCTGAGCTCCAGCTGCCCCCAGAGGAGCTGGGGAAGCCTTCCTCTGCCTCCAATTCAGAAGATAAGGCTCCTCAGGGTTGAGAGGCAGGATGATAGAAGGAATTAATTCATTTCATTCATCATAATTTCCCTGCCCCAAAGGTTAATAAACTTCTTTCTCATTTGTTTGGGCTCGGGGATCCGGTGGGGAATCCCTTCCCCAGCACCTTGGTAATGCTAACGATGTGAACACTGTAGAGAGAGGAAGGATTCCCTCTAGAGTGACTGCCCTCCTGGTAGCAAACTCAAAGCTGAAGGGAGAGAGGGTGGTGGTGAATGGTGCCACAGCCAGCTGGCAGCCAGGCACCAGTGGTGCCCCCCAGGGATCAGTGCTGGGCCCCATCCTCTTTAACATCTTCATTGATGATCTGGAGGAGGGGATTGAGTCAGGCATCAGCACATTTGCAGCTGATACCAAGCTGGGGGCAGATGTTGGTCAGTTAGAGGACAGAAGGGCTCTGCAGAGGGGCCTTGCCAGCTGGACAGATGGGCAGAGGCCAACAGGATGGCATTCAACAAGTCCAAGTGCCAGGGGCTGCACTTTGGCCACAGCAACCCCATGCAGAGCTACAGGCTGGGGTCAGAGTGGCTGAGAGCTGCCAAACAGAGAGGGACCTGGGGGTGCTGATTGACAGCCGCCTGAACGTGAGCCAGCAGTGTGCCCAGGTGGCCAAGAAGGCCAAGGGCATCCTGGCCTGCATCAGGAAGAGTGTGGCCAGCAGGAGCAGGGAAGTCATTGTGCCCTGGGCTCAGCACTGCTGAGGCCACACCTTGAGTCCTGTGTCCAGTTCTGGGCTCCTCAGGTTAGAAAGGACATTGAGAGACTTGAAGGTGTCCAGAGAAGGGCAACAAGGCTGGGGAGAGGCCTTGAGCACAGCCCTGTGAGGAGAGGCTGAGGGAGCTGGGGTTGCTTAGCCTGGAGAAGAGGAGGCTCAGGGGAGACCTTCTTGCTCTCTCCAACTCCCTGAAGGGAGGTTGTAGCCAGGTGGGGGTTGGTCTCTTCTGCCAGGCACCCAGCAGCAGAACAAGAGGACACAGTCTCAAGCTGTGCCAGGGGAGGTTTAGGCTGGAGGTGAGGAGAAAGTTCTTCCCAGAAAGAATAATTTGCCACTGGGCTGTGCTGCCCAGGGAGGTGGTGGTGTCCCCATCCCTGGAGGTGTTCAAGAGGGGATTGGATGTGGCACTTGGAGCCATGGTTTAGTTGTCAGGAGGTGTTGGGTGCCAGGTTGGACTTGATGATCTCAAAGGTATTTTCCAACCTCACTGATTGTATGATTCTATGATTTCCTCAGCAGGGCTGGCAGGTGGCAGGGCTTGGCACTGCCTTTGGGTGCAGCCCAGGCTCTGTCACCTTGCACAGAGAAATCCTTCCCACTGCAGCACCTTTGGCTCTTTCTCCCCTTTCAAGGCCTGCAGTGAGAGATGGAAAGGAAGGAAGTTACTCTGCTCCTGCCCTAGTCAGGAGCTCTAATGTCTGCACTCTTTTATAATTCAAAGTGATGCTGGTGATTATCTTGTATTCCCTTTCTCTGGGAGATACATTCCCTGCCTCTGCTGCTGGGTGAGGGGCCAAGGATCACAGCTCACAGGATGCTAGGGGTTGGAAGGGACCTCTGGAGATCTGCCAGTCCAAGCCCCCTGCCAGAGCAGGAGCAGAGAATCCAGCACAGGTCACACAGGAACACATCCAGACAGGGCTGGGAAGGCTCCAGAGAAGGAGACTCCACAACCTCTCTGGGCAGCCTGCTCCAGGCCTCTGGGACCCTCACAGTGAGGAAGTTCCTACTCATGTTGAGGTGGAACCTCCTGTGCTGCAGTTTCCATCCATTGCCTCTTGTCCTATCCCAGGGCACAACTGAGCAGAGCCTGTCCCTGTCCCTTCCTTCCTGACCCTCAGCTATTGATAGACATTGATCAGATCCCTCTCAGCCTTCTCCTCTGCAGACTAACCACCCCCAGGGCTCTCAGCCTCTCCTCCCCAGGCAGTGCTGCAGTCCCTTCAGCATCCTTGCAGCCCTCCCTCAGACTCTCTCCAGCAGATCCCTGTCCCTCCTGAGCTGGGCAGCCCAGAGCTGGATGCAATATTGCAGGTGAGGTCTCAGCAGGGCAGAGCAGAGGGGGAGGAGAACCTCCCTGGCTGTGCTGGCCACACTCCTCTGGATGCAGCCCAGGACCCCCTTGGCCTTCTTGGCCCCCAGGGCACATTGCTGTGCCATGCAGAGCTTGCTGCCCCCCAGCACTCCCAGCTCCTTCTCCTTGGGGCTGCTCTCCAGCAGATCCCCTCCCAGCCTGTGCTGCTGCAGTTGATTCTTCCTGCCCAGCTGCAGGACTCTGCTCTCATCCTTCTTGACCCTCCTTAGGTTCCTCTGTGCCCAGCTCTCAGCCTGCCCAAGTCTCTGCACACCACTGTGGTCCATGCTGGAACCTGCCAAGCAGATATTTGCCAGAGCAAAGAGGAAGCTGGGTGAAAGGGAAGTTGAGTTTTCCACTTCCTGATGCGCAGAGGGTGCTGCAGCACTCCCTGATGTAAGATGACTGCAAAGACTCCGTGTCACTGTGTGTCTGCAGGAAAGGAGGCTGGAGCCGGGGGGAGGTTGGTTTCTTCTCTCTGCTATCAGGTGATAAGACAAGAGGAAATGGCCTGGAACTGTGCCAGGGGAGGCTTAGGTTGGGGATGAGGAACAATGTCTTTGCTGCAAGAGTGGTCAGGGACTGGCACAGGCTGCCCAGGGTGGTGGTGGAGTCCCCAGCCCTGGAGGTGTTCAAGGAAGCTGTGTGGCCATGGCACTTGGGGACAGGGTTTGGTGGCCATGGTGGGGTTGGGTTGCTGACTGGACTGGGTGATCTTAGAGGCCTTTTCCAACCCAAACAGCTCTGTGGTTGTGTGACATTGTGGCCCAGGGGAGCAGGACAAAACTGCTGCAGGAAATTTGCTGCTGTGGGGCTCTCTCAGCCTTTTATCTCAGGAGATGCTTCTTGACTTGGGTAGTTTCAGCTGAGTGGATTGCACAGGATGGAAACAGAGCCTGCCTGCAGCGTTCAGGATGGGTTAATAAGCTCTAGACAAAAGCTTTCCCTCATGCAAAGCTCTTTGCCTTGCAGAGGCTGTGTCTGACAGTGAGACATTGCCATCTCTTGGGCAGGTGCAGCTTCAGCACAGCCTCTGCTGAATTCCTACACTAATCCAGATCTCTGAAGTGGAGCTGAGGAGTAGGGAAGGGTTGAGTCTGTCACTGTGTCCTGCTGCTGCTGCTGTGGCTTGGGGGGCTTCTGCAGCTCCCTAAGCAGCATTCCACTGGGAGGGAGCCACCCTGTAGGGCAGCAGGGCCACAAGGTTGCTGCATCCCCTGACCCTAGGCAGGGTCAGCATGTCCTGAGCCTACCTCTGAGGACTTCTGTAGGGCCCAGAGGTGGTCATGGGCAGGCACAAAGGTTCCCAAGGTGGCCTTGCATGTGTGTGTGTGTGTGCAGACACACAGCAGACCTGCTGCAGAAGTCAGGCTGGAAGTTGTCAGGCTGGAGGCTGTCAGGCTGTCAGGCTGGAGGCTGGAGGTTGGCAGGCTGGAGGATGTCAGGCTGGGGGCTGTCAGATTGGAGGTTGTCAGGCTGGAGGTTGATCTTCCACCTCAACATGAAGAGAAACTTCTTTGGTGTGAGGGTACTGGAGCAGGCTGCCCAGAGAGGTTGAGAAGTTTCCTCTGGAGACTTTCAAGCCTCACCTGGATGTATTTGTGAGTGACCTGCCCTGGGTGCCCCTGCTCTGGCAAGGAGCTTGGAGTGGATGATCTCTGGTGGTCCTTCCAACCACTACCACTCTGTGATGCCAGGATCCTCCTGGTTTCATTGATGCAGTTGGTACACACAGCATTAATCCTTGCAAGGGCAAAGTCTGACCCAGGCAGCCAGCACCAGAACAAGAGGACACAGTCTCAAGCTGTGCCAGGGGAGGTTAGGCTGAAGATGAGGAGAAAGTTCTTGCCAGAAAGAGGAATTGGGCACTGGGATGTGCTGCCCAGGGAGGTGGTGGAGTCCCCATCCCTGGAGGTGTTCAGAAAAGGCTTGGATGTGGCACTTGGAGCCATGGTTCAGTTGTCAGGAGGTGTTGGGTATTAGCTCATAGGTTGGACTTGGTGATCTCTGAGGTCTTTTCCAACCTTATTGATTCTGTGATTTAATTACATTTGGGACTATTGTCCTTTACCTCCTAGAACTGAGGCTTTTGAACACCAGGCTCAGAACTGACTTCCTTTCTTTATGACATCTTTTAAATGATATCTGCAACTTTCTGCAATCAGAAGGGTTCAGGGGATGAAGCTTAAGGAGTTCTAAATCCACTGAGTCTCATGCAAAACTGCAAGGGTTGGCAGTTCTGGTGTCTGAAGTGCTTCTTGCTGCTACAGCTGCCTCTGACAAAGGAGGTGCCCAGCCACAAGGTCCTGGTTTGAATTAAGTTTTGTCTTTCAGAAGGGAAGGTGCCAGGAGGATGGAGCCACAGAGGTCCTCTGTGAACTTATTTGATGGAAACTGATAACATTTGGCTTAATCCACAGCATTGGCTCAGAGGGTCCTAGAAAGTGTCACCTGCCCTTTGGTGATTAGGCTGCTGTGGGGTTAGTGATCCCAAACTGAGGGGCAGGGCAGGGCTGGGCACCAGAGGAGTGCCAGAGGCTCTCCATGAACCCCTCTGCCTTTCCTAAGGGAAGAGAAAGGGAAGAAGGGAGAGAGGCTGATGGGCTGGGGAAGAAACTAACCCAGCTGGGATGGGAAGAAGAACAATGCCATGGGATAGAGACACAGAGACACAAACCAAGATGGAAGCCAAGCCCTGAGGGCAAGGATGGCACCACTGGCACCACTGATGCTTCCCAGCACACTTAATATGATTATCCTCAGTCTCAGTTTTCTTCCCACAGTCTGCATATGATTCACATGAAGTATGCAGAATAAATGGGATCTCTTTATATGCACCTAAAGACCCTCTAATGATTTACTGCAGCACTGGCTGTGGAAGGTTGCTGCAGTCTGTAGCTGCAGTCTAAGCAAAGCAGTGTCACTTATCAAAAGGAACTAAGAAGTGCTCCTCTTTAACCCAGCAGTGTGCACCAGGAATGAAGAAGGAAGGGAAAAACAGAAAGAGAAACAATAATGAAAATAAAGAACTAAACCCAAACAAGCCCACAACAAACCAAACACCCAACCAGCACTTTCAAACACGGCTACTCAGCTTTTGGCTCCCAGTCTGCAGTTCCAAAGCTGCAGCAGTGGGCTGCGTGTTACAGCTGCTGAGCCCACACAAGTCTCAGTGCAGCCAATGGAAGTCAGGAGCTTTGAAAATCAGGGCCCTGAATCATGGGATCTAGTTTTAAACGTTCATTTCTATCATCCATGAGTCTCTCACTTGTCAGGTGCCTGCAATAACAGACATGCCATTTCATAAGTGTCCTTTGTTTCAACTAAGCCAATGGAAAACAGGAAACAAGTAGGAGAAAAGGTCCCAAGGATCCCAGTGCTGCTCTGTCACCAGCAGCAATGCTCTGTAGAGGCATCAAACACACTGCTGCTGGAAAAAATAAACCAGCCTAAAAGGACCCTTAGGTCTGAAGGAAGTACGAAAAAGTTGGTTTGGGCATTGATGGTTTCAGACCTCAATTATCTCTGTGAATTTACCAGCACTGCCTGAGCCCACTAAGGCTATGGAGAAATGGAAATATTGCCACTGTGGATGCCTGTGCTGGAAAGAAATATTTCCTACAACAATTCATGCTGGGGAGGGGAAAAAATCATCCTCTTCATTTCAAATGTACAGAACACCTAATCACATTCCCTTTGATATTGATAACTGCTATAAGATATGTTTCCATTGCATGCTGGTGGCTTTTTAATATCAGAGTTGTTAGAGCCGAAATAAACTGGCCTTCCAGCAAGCAAAACCAGCGTCAAACTCAAATGGGATTCCTTACAAAGGTCAGCACATTTACAGGAGAAAAGAGCTTGCCCAGATTGTGTCCCCTGAAGCAGCAGGAACGCAGCCCTTTGATCAAGCTCTTCCTTCTTGTATTGAAACAATTATGTTAATGTCATTGCTGTAGAGCCATATGGATCCTTAAAACGAGCCCAGGTAACATCCTTTCTCCTGATTCCAAGGTAACTTTCTGCCTTTAATTATAAGTCAATTAATATTAAGTAATTTGACTGATTAATTTCAATTAAACCTGTTGAAAATTGATTTTCCTTCAGCAAGTGAAGATGAGGCTCGAGTGCGATCGTCAGGAAGAGAGGAACGGGGAGGGGAGAGACAAACCCGGACTTCACACCCAGGCGAGAAGATGTCTGAAGAAGGGAAAGGGGAAAGGCATGGCAGCCTCAGAGAGCCTCGGCACTGCGCGGAGGAGGCGGCATCGACCGCGCAGCTCCGTGCCCGGGCCGAAGGCGAGAGCTGGGCCCGGCCTGCCCGGGGGCACCGGGGCAGGAAAAGTTCGCTCGGGCGGCGGCGGCGGGGGCAGGAGCCAGCGGGCGGACCGCGCTTGTGGGGATGTGGGGTGTGCGTGTGCGGGGCTGTGTGTGTGTGTGCGCGAATCTCCTCCCAACACCCTGCTCCCCCCACCCACCCCCCACCCCTCCCCGCAGCGATTCCTGCCTCCCGCAGGTCCCCCGAGGCACAGCTCGGGCTCGCCGCCGCAGCCGCGCAGCCCCCGCGCAGCCCCGCACCCCGGGCCGGTTGCAGCAGCTTCAGTGGCATCTCCCTGCCCGCGGACACGCACGCACATGCACACACGGATCCCAAACCGGAACCGCAAAGCGTCCCCGGGCTCAGCCCCGAGCCCCGGCCCCGCAGCCGCCCTGCCCTGTTCGGGGGTGGCTCAGCACCCCGGGCTGTCCCCTTCCATCCCGACCGCCTCCCTCCATCCCGGCTCGGGCTCGCCCCGCACGCCGAGAGCATCAAAGGAGTTACCAGTTCACGGCCGCTGTTCTGCAGCCGCAGCAGAAACTGGAATTCCCTGGATTCGCCTTCTCCGGCTCGCTCCCAGCCGCTGCGAGCTGGAGGTTTCCCAATCGTGCCCCGGACACTTCCCAATTAGATCCATTTTTCCCTATTTTTCTCCCCTTTCCTCGGATCGGGGCGAGGGGAGCGGGGAGCTGGAAATCCCCTTCCGGAATTCAGCCTCATCCGTGCCGAGCCACCTCCATTTAAATCCGACCATCAGGCAAGCAATAGAAATGATCAAACGCTCCTTCTCTCCGTCCGCAAGCAGATGATCCTACTAATCCAATAGATCTCCCCCGAGCCGAAATTGCCCTCCAGGCGAATCCCTTTCGCTTGATGTCCGGCGGGTGATCTCGGCGCCGCGACGGTGCCCCGAGGGGTGCGTGTGTGTGTGCGTGAGTGTGTGTGGGGAGGGGGGGATGGAGGGTGGTCATCTGTTTTGGCTCCTGGATGCACGGCTCGCTCAAACCGCCGAGAACCCTGCTGCTGGATGAAGAATGGTACAAAGATAGCCCCAGTGGCAGCGCGGCGAACAGCGCGGCCAGCCCCGGCCCCGTTCCGCACCGCCCCGGCCCAGCTCCGCACCGCCCCGGCCCCCGCTCCGCACCGCCCCGTTCCCCACCAGACCCTGCCTCCGGGGAGAAAGCCACGGCAGAAAAGTAGGTTTGGGGGTGCCCCTGGGGTGGCTCCTTACAGCCGCAGGAAGCCCATGCACCCTTGTGTAGAGAGTGGGGGTGTAAAGTGTTGCCAATGGGGGATCAAAAGGCTGCAGACACACCTGCATGCTTATTAAATGATACCTGTGTGCAACACTCGATTCTTTCACACAGGTATAATTAAGTAAGAAACCATGATCTTACTTACTAGACTGTCACTGTCTGCACACAAGATATGTGACTCTTACTTTTTTTCCCCCATGCAGCTTCTTGAAATCTTCAGATTATTTTCACTTGCCTGCTTTCTGGTTTTAATTGAGGAAAAAAACCTATTCTCAGACCCTGGCCTTCATGTTTTCCAGGAGCACAGCAGAGAATGAAAGTTGATGGCTCAGGGTATGTGGGGAGAAAGAAGGCCACATCAGAAAGGAAAGGAAAATAGTCCTCTGAATTCTGAAAGGTCTATGCATTTAAGAAGAGCCACAACCAGACACTAAAAGATGATAAGCATCCTAAGTTAGAGCCCTTGCAGAGGGCTCAGTAACATCTCCTGTTCCTTTAGGAGACACTTCCCTTCACACTGTGTTCAAATCTGTATTTTGTTGTGTTAATATTTTAAAGGGAGGTGGATATTGACACTAACCAAGCAGAGAACACCCACTCCTGTTTCCAGGCCCAGAGCCTCAGGCAAGGTCTGCAGGTTCCCAGTAATTTGCTAAGCTTTTACACCCCTCACCTGACAGCACATCCCAGTGGAGCCAAGGCTAGTCCCAGCCACACCGGGCAGGATATTTACACGTCCCGCAGTCCCACTGAGGATCTCTATCTACATGTCCATGGCAGGAGTGACAGGGCACAGCAGCAGTTTATCCTGTGACATTTATGTCTGCTGCAATAACAGTGGCCTGGGCAGATTTTTCACCTGCTAAATATCAATAATTATGATAGCCTATGGTCAATTTTCCAAGTCCAGCATCCTTCAGTACTGTGAAATTTAACTCTCTCACTGCTACTGAAAGCATATGGCTCTCAGGTAGATGGGAAGCAAAGTCAGAACACACTCTGCTGACAGAGCAATCCTGTGCATATGGCTCTCAGGGAGATGGGAAGCAAAGTCAGAACACACTCTGCTGACAGAGCAATCCTCTGCATATGGCTCTCAGGGAGATGGGAAGCAAAGTCAGAACACACTCTGCTGACAGAGCAATCCTGTGCATATGGCTCTCAGGGAGATGGGAAGCAAAGTCAGAACACACTCTGCTGACAGAGCAATCCTCTGCATATGGCTCTCAGGGAGATGGGAAGCAAAGTCAGAACACACTCTGCTGACAGAGCAATCCTGTGCATATGGCTCTCAGGGAGATGGGAAGCAAAGTCAGAACACACTCTGCTGACAGAGCAATCCTGTGCATGTTGTTATGTTATTCTCAGGGGAACACTAGAGGGGAAAAAAGGGTTTCAAAACGAGAAAGAAATATCAATCACTTGTGACCAGATCAACCAACAGCCTCAAAACTATCACCAAAGAGGGTGGTACCAGCTGAGCTGTTCTGCCATTCTCCATCCACATAACACCCTGGAGCAGTTTCACCTTTGGGCTGGTTTTTACTCTGAACAAAGACATAACCACAGGATCACAGGATGTTAGGGGTTGGAATGGACCTCCGAAGGTCATCAAGTTCAACACCCCCCCCGCCAGAGCAGGACACAGAATCTAACACAGGTTGCACAGGAACACATCCAGAGGGGTTTTGAAAGTCTCCAGAGCAGGAGACTCCACAACCTCTCCAGTGCTCTGTGCCCCAGTGGTGACAGCTAATAACTTACTATCACTAGGTGAGCCATGGAAATCCTGGTGTGTACAGTTTTCTTCTCACTCCTTCAAGGATACATGCACCTCACCCAGGTTCCCAAGGCACCATGCCAAAACCCCTTTGGAGTGCTCCAAGAATCATTTCAACAGATTGCTTCCTGCTAACTAGGTGAAAAAAAAATCTACCCATTTAGTCCTTCACCTTTTGGGGTTTTTTTTGGGGGGTGGAGAGGGGATTTGGAGGGGGCAGGGCTGGGTGGGAGCTGATAATTTCCATCCAATTTGCTCCAATCCCACCTTTGGCCACCAAGCCTCCACCTGATGGTAACCCATCTTCACTTGTGCAGAAATGGCACAAAGCTGTGGTTGGAGCACATGAAGTTTTTCCTTACCTCTCTCTCACAGCAGTGATCTGTGAAATCAGTTCATACACAACATCATTTTTGTTCTGGCCTGTCCCCAAGGCTGAGATCCCTTTCCCTAACTTTCCTATTGTCTCTCACTCTCCTGCCTTCCCTTATGCTTCAACATTTCTCCTCACTTCTTCCGTCCAGGGACCTCAGAGGAACATCTATTCATCCAAACTGTTGCTGGGGAAAGAACAGTACTGGCTTGTGGGTTGGGCAACAAGATTTGCCTTCAGCACCAGAAAGGATTGTGCAGGTTTAGAAAGGGATGTAGAGTTGGGAGAACAAAGTACAAGACTTCTCTCTCTACCGAGATGTGATAGTAACAGCTGTGCCTGAACATAAATGTGGTAATAATGCTGCCCAAGGCCTGCTGCTACTGTATCACTAGTAGAGTTTCTGACACTGATGCAGCCTGCATCCAGTATGGCCTAGCTTTGAAGACCTCAGTGGCCTATACACACATTTATTTGTGCATAAGCACACACACATATATAGCTACAAAGTGTTTGGACTCATGTGAATGAAGAGGAAAACAGTTTCAGATTATTAGGATGTCACTCAATATGTTTTGGCATGCTGCAGATCAAGAAGTTACACTTGTATTGAAATCTAAGACATGCAAAACTGGTTTAAAGGATGCCATTAGTTACTGTTTAGTTTGGCTGAGTCTTGAGAGGGATGTGCTATCTGCATTTATTAAAGTAATGCAAAGAAAGATCAATTTCCATGGACAGAAAAGCCATGGAAATGTCAAAGGCCAGCAGTTGGCAATACCATTACATTGAACTCTGCTCCATTTGCTCTGTTTCAGGAATATAAAACCCTACCTATAATCCTTACCTAAGCACTTAACTTCTAAAAAGAGCAAAACATACAATCAAAAGCTGGAAGGAAAGAGGCTACCAATCAGCAATCCAAGCTAAATACTCAGCTGAGGTATAGAAACTATGTACCTGAATCATTAAAGAAAGGTTTTTATGTGACACAAGTTTCATGAGCTATTGAAAGATATAACTTAAGATAGCAAAATGCTTTCCTTTGGAGTACAGATTTACCTGACCAGCAGATCCAAGCAGATGAGGCCCTCCACAGGCAAATAGAAGCGGCTTCCAGGTCACAAGCCCTGGTCCTCATGGGTGATTTCAACCACCCAGACATCTGCTGGAGGGACAGCACAGCAAGGCACCAGCAATCCAGGATGTTCCTGGACTGCATAGAAGATGACTTCCTCCTCCAAATGGTAGAGGAACCAACAAGAAATGGTGCTGTGCTGGACCTTGTTCTCACCAACAGGGAAGGGCTGGTAAGCAATGTGAGGCTCAGAGACAGCCTTGGCTGCAGTGACCATGAAGCAGTTGAATTGAATCTCCTCAGGGCAATCAGGAGGAAGTATTCCAAGCTTAGACCCTAGGCTTTAGGCGTGCAGACTTTGATGGCTTCAGGGATCTGCTAGCCAAAGTGTCCTGGGACAAAGCCCTGGAGGGAAGAGGGACCCAGGACAGCTGGTCAGTATTCAAGGACCACCTCCTCTGTGTCCAGGAGCTCTGTGTACCAACAAAGAGAAAAGCAGGTAAGAATGCTAGGAGGCCTGCCTGGATGGGCAAGGAGCTACTGGACACACTATTACTTAAAAGGAAACTCTACAGGAAGTGGAGAGAAGGACAGCTAGAACAGGGGGGAGATAAGGAAGCTGCCCCAGCAGCAAGAGTCCTGGTTAGGAAAGCCAAAGCAGAGTTTGAGTTGAATCTAGCCAGGGAGATTAAAGGGAACACTAAGAACTTCTACAGGCATATGAATGGGAAGAAGAAGCCTAGGGAAGGTGTGGGCCCCCTCAGAAAGGAAACTGGTGACATGGCCACAAGTGATGAGGAAAAGGCTGAGGTACTTAATAACTTCTTTACCTCAGTCTTCACTGCAAGGGCCTCCAGTCACACTCCTGATGTTATGGAAGACAATGCCAGGGACGGGAAGGAAGAACTGCCCATGGGAAGTGAAGAGCAGGTTGGTGATCACCTGAAGAACCTGGAAGTGTTCAAGTCCATGGGACCCCACGGGATACACCCACAGGTGCTGAGAGAACTGGCAGAGGAGGTTGCTAAACCCCTCTCTATTCTATTTCAAAAGTCATGGCAGTCTGGGGCAGTCCCCACAGACTGGAAAAGAGGAAACATTGCTCCCATCTTCAAACAGGGTAAGAAGGAGGAACCAGGGAACTCCAGGCCAGTCAGTCTCACCTCTGTGCCCGGAAAGATCATGGAGCAGATCCTCCTGGAGGCACTACTGGCTCAGAAGAATAGTGAAGAGGTGATTGGGAACAGTCAGCATGGCTTTGCCAAGGGCAAATCCTGCCTGACCAACCTGGTGGCCTTCTATGAGCAGGTGACAAAATTAATAGCTGAGGGGAGAGCAGCTGCTGTCATTTACCTGGAGCTGAGCACAGCCTTCGACACTGTCCCACACCACATCCTGGTCTCCAGGCTGGTGACACATGGGTGTGATGGGTGACCACTAGATGGATAAGGAACTGGCTTGATGGCTACACCCAAAGAGTGGCTGGCAATGGCTCCATGTCCCAGTGGAGGCCAGGGACAAGTGGAGTTCCTCAGGGATCAGTACTGGGACCAGGCTTGTTCAACATCTTTGTGGGTGGCATGGACAGTGGCATTGAGTGCACCCTCAGCAAGTTTGCTGATGACACCAAGCTGTGTGGTGCAGCAGACAGCTGGAGGGAAGGGAGGCCATCCAGAGGGACCTTGACAGGCTGGAGAGGTGGGCACAAGCCAACCTCAGGAGGTTCAACAAGACCAAGGGCAGGGTCCTGCAGCTGGGTCGAGGCAATCCCAGGCACAAATCCAGGCTGGGCAGGGACTGGCTGGAAAGCAGCCCTGAAGAGAGAGCCTTGGGGGTGCTGGTGGACAAAAAGCTCAACATGAGCTCTCAGTGTGCACTTGCAGCCCGCAAAGCCAATCAGATCCTGGGCTGCATCAGAAGAAGTGTGGCCAGCAGAGCAAGGGAGGTGATCCTCCCCCTCTGCTCAGCTCTGGGGAGACCCCCACCTGGAGTTCTGCCTCCAGTTCTGGAGCACCTATTACAAGAGGGATCTGGAGGTGCTGGAAGGTGTCCAGAGAAGGGCCACAAGGATGAGCAGAGGGCTGGAGCACCTCTCCTGTGAGGACAGACTGAGGGAGTTGGGGCTGTTCAGGCTGGAGAAGAGAAGGCTCCGAGGTGACCTCATTGTGGCCTTCCAGTATCTGAAGAGGGCCTACAGGAAGGCTGGGGAAGGACTTCTCAGGATCTCAGGTAGTGATAGGACTAGGGGGAAGGGGATGAAGCTGGAGGTGGGGAGATTCAGGCTGGATGTGAGGAGGAAGTTCTTCCCCATGAGAGTGGTGAAACCCTGGAATGGGTTGTCCAGGGAGGTGGTCGAGGCCCCATCCCTGGAGGTGTTTAAGCCCAGGCTGGATGAGGCTCTGGGCAGGCTGATCTAGTGTGAGGTGTCCCTGCCCATGGCAGGGGGGTTGGAACTAGCTGATCCTTGTGGTCCCTTCCAACCCTGACTGATACTGTGATACTATTCCTGACAATTTATCAATTGCTTTTCTCACTTTTGTGTAACTGTGGTTAAAATCTAACATGAAAGTCTTCTTCACAGATTCTTTGTGGACCTCACAGTCTACAGTTAGGACTCATAATTTAAAGCCTTTATCTAGTACTTCATTCATGTATAAAACAACAACAACAACAAGAACAGTGTAACTCCAATACACATAAACATGGATTTGTTCATTAGCAATGCTCCTTCTCTAACTACTGTTAGAGCACCTTAGGGAATTAAATACTTAATTCTAAGCATTTGAGAGGGACAGATTCTCAGCTGTGTTGTCTGAACTTGCTGAAAACAAAGCACATAGAACAGAATAAAGCAGGTTGGAAGAGACCTTTAAGATCATCATGTCCAACCTACCATCCAACACCACCTAATCAACTAAACCATGCAACCAAGCACCCCATCCAGTCTCCTCCTCCTAAACACCTCCAATGATGGTGACTTCACCACCTCCCAAATTGCCTCATGTCTGATATGAAGTGGTCAACCCACTAAATAAATATTATAAATGCAAGAGGAAAATCTGATCTCCAGAAACCCTCACACTGCTCTCCCAGGGAACTTCATCAAGATTTTATCTTCATCCTTTCCTCACAATTTACCCATAATATTTAACTTCTTAGCTGCTGTTTGGCTACACTTGCACAAGTGATAATGAAACAGCTTGTGATAGTCAGTGGCTAAAGACAATTGTGTTTGGATAGTTTCAATCTATTTTGGGGAAAAAAGAAATCTCTACATTTGCAATGCATTAAAGCAACAAAATAACCTGATATTCATATTCTAGGTTACATGACCTGCCTTAACAGATGACATCATGGCCTGGAAAGGATTTTACCTGGTACAGGTCAGCACAAATGATTTGCTGCAATTAAACTAACCTGAGCATGGTGTTCAGCATACAAATGTCTTAAGAGAGTCTGACAGTGGTATGAAATGGGGGCAAACAGTGCCAGGATTCCTTGTGTCACCTTCTCTTTGTGTTTGGGGCCTCTGAGAAAACGGTGAGTGAAAAGTATTTGAGAAGAGATCTACAAAATGCTGTTCACCACATCAATGTCAGTATAAATTGTATTTGATTTATAAAGGCATTTTGCTAGCAGGAATACTCAGGGAGGTCATTCTGACTAAATAGCATCCAAAAGAAGATTTCTGCATTTCAAGCTTTAGATCATTGTGTAGTGGTGAGACATGATTGCATACAGCTTCCAATTTCATCCTTCTTTTGGGGCAGTTCTCAGGGAAAAACAAACCCAAACAACATCCAAACCAGCAATCATTTATCCTTAAGCACAATTTGCTGCCTAGTTCATACATATACAAAATAATTCAAGGAGGCACACAATATGCATGTGACAGGTTCCCAAAGGACACCAGTGCAGGTTCATATTGTTTGCATTTGCAGGCATAAATTCATCGGTGACTCTCATGCTAGATGACTTGAAAAACTCTGCAATAATAACTGCTATAGAGAGCATTCACTTATTCAGTGCTTTAGCTGCATTTTCTTCTTGTGTTATTTCCTGCAATACCTACAGGATCTTGTTATTTAGAGATGCTGTCACTACTGTCCCCATACAACAGCATCACTACTGGAAATACCAAGAAAATGCTGATTTGCAGGGTTTTCTCCACAGAACAGATTGTAACAGCCTACAGAAACTCTCAATAAAATAGGACTGACCTAACTATGCCCTGGAGAGCAATGGTTAAATAATAATATACATACATAATGTCATTATTATACTGACTTATACAGATGTGATATTACCTAGGCTAGATGTGACAAGAAAAAACAAGACAGCTGTTAATGAAAGGGGAAAGTAGCCATATCACTTCTGCAATCAGGCAAAGATCTTAAATCAACATTGAACAACATGTATACATGATTGTCAGTCTCACAGCTGCCTTCTCAAACACCCCTGAAGCAAGCATTTCATAAATAAAAGAGCAAAACAGCTTCCAGATCAAACTTCTTGCTCTTCACAGCAGATTTGATTTGACAGGGACAGAACAAATAAAAACAATTACAAAAGCTTACTCTAAACAAAGCCTTCTCTATACAACCTCTTGTCACCCAAACCTGTCAAGTCAAGGCCAGGTTTGGATGTGGCTCTGAGCGACCTGATCTAGTGGGAGGTGCCCCTGCCCATGGCAGGGAGGTTGGAACTAGATGATCCTTGAGGTCCCTTCCAACCCTAACAATTCTATGACCTTGTTATTAGTTCTTTAGGAAGCCATGGGACACCAGCAGTGAATGGTAGGTTAAAGTCATGCATGAGTTGCACTGCTGCTGAAGGAGGATTCAAACATAATCTGGCCTGCACTGGAAACTTTTCAAGTTATCTGCCTCTCCAAGCTGCAAGACAGGCAGCAATGCACTCCTGTACTATGACTTGGTATACAGAGGTGCTGTATTTGTAATAGAATTCTTGAGGGCACATAACCCCCACATAAAATCAGGTTAAAGGCATTCTGAGCAGTCATTGCAGCAATCAACATATGGTTTTCAAACAGGTTTTTGACTAATAAAATGGAGGCTCTTGGCTCCTACTGAAAGAAATATCTCTAGTGGGACAGGATCAGCTTTGGTATATTGCTTTTTTTCTGTGAAACATCTGGATCATTTTTCTACTGATTCCTAGTCCAAACTTCTCTCTTTCAGCTCTGTAGTGATGGAATGACCAGACAGAAAATCTGCTTTTGCTCAGGTTATGCCCCAATGTCTTCACCAAGTCCCTAACCCATCTACAACGTGGGTTTTTAAAGGTGATGTTTGGTTCAACAGAAGAAAATACAAAACTATTAAGGAAGCTATAATGGAAGATACAAACCCTTAGTATCCTTCAGATTTAGTATGTCATAGAACCATAGAATTGTTAGGCTTGGAAGGGACCTCAAGGATCATCCAGTTCCAAACCCCCCACCATGGGCAGGGACACCTCACACTAGATCAGGTTGCCCAGAGCCACATCCATCTTAAAAGCCTCTAGGGATGAGGCTTCTACCACCTCCCTGGGCAACCTGTCCCAGTGTCTCACCACCCTCATGGTGAAAAACTTCTTCCTAACAATCAATCTGAATCTACCCATTCCTATTTTTCTCCCATTCCTCCTAGTCCTATCACTACCTGACACCCTAAAAAGTCCCTCACCAGCTTTCTTGTAGGCCCCCTTAAGATACTATCAATTTAGAAGATACTATTTGATTGCTCCAATGATATCATTGTGTAAGGCATGCAAAATGAGCTGAAGACAGAGTGATGGTAAAACATCAGGCAGGGGCTAAAAAGCAGGATTTTCCTGTGCTTCTTTCTTGGGGAAATGTAAATGGCTCAGAGCTTATATACCAAACTTGTACCTCATGTCCTATCACATGTTATTATGTGCACCAGATACAGCTTTATGTGCTGCATCAATCTCTTAAATAGACTCAGCTCCTCAAGTTATGCAATGTACCACAAATAAGACACCAGCTTCTTCTGATTTCATGAAAGCCAGTGCTCTTAAGGCAATAAAATCTAATACAGGGTGAAACAGGCAGATCAAGTGAAACTTATCAGCTAAATAATACCTTTAGTTCAAGTGCACCACAAGAAGCAAAACCTTTACAATCCTTGGACATTCTACCTTAATCCATTGGTATCTGGGATATCCAAGATACTGAATGGAACACACCAGCTTACAAGAAAACAGAGAAATCCAAGCCTGTGAGGAAGGGCAATGAATGTCTGTTCCTGGCAGTGTGATGTTAGGATGGAACTAAGCTAACTGCTAAATACAGAGAAGGAATCAAGAAGAGGAGAGCTTCTGATGTGAACAGGAAGACAGACACAAAATAACTGTTACACCTTATGACAGGAATCTGAAAACCATTGCACAGCCTCTGAATTCTGTGCTGACTGCAGGAGCTGGGCACAGATACCCTTCCACAACGTTTCCCAAGCACCAAGGCCCTGTGCATTAAGCAAGCAAGGATGCCCCACTGGCTGCCTCAAGTGTGCTGGCTGGGCAAAGTCCACCTTTCTCTGACCAACTAGGAAATCAAATCCATACAGAATAAATATTCCCTGTCTCCTAGCTCTGAATCCACCTCGCAAGGCAGAACGGATGATGGCAGAGCCATGGCAGTCCATAGAAATGCTTCAGGAAAGCTTCCACTCAGCATCTCCAGGACTTTATTTTAACCTTTAGTGCAAAAGAAAACTGATCTTCTCCTTTGCAAGGCTCTGGGTGCCACTGACAGCTGAGATGATTTATTTACAGGAGCCATCAGAAACTCCAGCCTGGGCTTCTCAATGGTTCATTTTTATTCAAGCACACAAAGGAAAATGGATTGCACATTAGGCTCTCCTGCTGGCTTAAATCATGAAATAATTGCCTTGAAATTGATCATGACCTTGCCTTGTGCTTCTCTAAATACCTCTGAAATACTCTTCTAAAGTCAGCCAGCTCAAAACAACCTATTCTCCCAACTAAAAGGAGCCTAATATTAGTAACAAGCTTTCCTTTTCACTAACAGCCAAAACGTTGCCACTCCCAATCTGAGAATGTCTGCAGATGAAACCATCCAGCAACATTTAAGCACTGGATATCAAGTGGAGACTTGACAGGGATTCCCATCAAGTCTTCCTGGCTAGGTACAAAGGAGACCTTTGAAAGAAATTGGGTGATCAATTTCTCTGGTCTAGAGGGGCTTCATATTGTACCCTAATGTATTCCTTTAACACATCATTGAGATGCTTCTCCTATAGCATCAGTCATCACTAATGGCCTAAGACCTCTCCTATCTTCCACACAGCATTCATCAGAACTGGCTCTTCTCAACATTTCTGTCCCTTTTCTGACCAAGTTACTGATTGCCCTCTGATGTCATTATCATCAAAACATGACAGCAACAGACTTAGCTGTTGAAAAAGAAGATTAGAATCTTGAAAGCAGAATTCTGTTCCTTGTCTTTGGTTTCAGCGAGGAGCTGTGCAAAGCTGCTTCCAGATTGCAGAGTTCCTCACCTCTCAATCTGTGTTTCTGGGGTAGCAAGCAGCTGCTCAGAAACTCCACCAGTGCAACTGGCTTGCAGCAACCTTTCCCTTGGCATCCAAATGCAAGAAACCTCACTTTTAATGCACTACATGTGCAAACTCATCATTGCTTCACTCTGGAGAAGTATAAATGGCTTGCACTGCCAGTAACACAGGTCTCTTAAGGAAGGGAACAGAGGCACTTAGGTAGGTCTCTACTTCCTCCTTCCAGAGCATGAGGACCAGCAGAAGAGGCTTTCCCAGGAGTGCCTTTGCATATCCACAGGATGGCTCCCAGAAAGCTGCCAGAATAAATTACCTTCTGCCGCTTCCAAACCTTTCCCTGGTACAGGCTGCAGTTTTAGCACAAGAAGTCTACAACCTGTTTCTGACAGGAGTGATACAAAACTGAAAGAAGAGCTTCCTAAGTTCTCACTTCACCCTTGCTGCTATGTCCCAGAGGAGGACACAGCCATTCTTCAGCCACATTTGCCAAGCAAAATGTACTTTGTATTGCCAGTGCCTGTCCTACGCTTCAAACCAAAGAGTAATGCCACCCTTCTGGTATAAGTGACACAACACAGAGGAGCTGGTCGTTATAAATCACAATGTCCTGATAAAAAGAAAAGGAACATTTCTGTGGCACACACAATTCACAGCACATTTATATTGGCATTTTTCAAGAGCTGAAAAGGTGTATGGACAGAGGGTGAGGAAGGATAAGTGACATAGAGAACTGCGTGATGCACTCCCAGGATGTCTGTTCTGAGTGCAGACAATTTCTGAAAGCATTTTAAAGCTCATGGTTACTTCAAGTTCACACTGAAACCTTCAGATCTTTCCCCTCTTCCTTGCTGGTCTTTGTGTCCTCCTTCCTGATTTCATGCCATTTCTAAGCTAGTTACAAACTTTCTTGGGCTTCTTGTTACTATTCAGGAATTACATGTACTAATTATGCAATACATTAGTGTAGTAAGCAATAATAATTGACATCAAGTTTCCAACTGGTGTGATTGTTGACATGAAATATGCTGCAGAACACAGCAATCATAGAATGGTTTTGGTTGGAAAAGATCATCAAGTCCAGCCATCGACGTAACACCACCATGGCCACTAAATCACATCCTGAAGTGCCATGTCCACACATTTCTTGAGCACCTCCAGGGACAGGGACTCCACCACCTAACCTGTTCCAATGCCTGACCACTTTTGCCATACAGAAAGTTTTCCTAATATCCAATCTAAATGTCCCCTGGCACAGTTTCAGGGCATTTCGTCTCATCATCTCACCTGATACTAGAGAGAAAGAGTGGTTGTAGAGAGCAACGAGGTCCCCCCTCAGCCTCCTCTTGTCCAGACTAAACAATTCCAGTTCCCTCAGCCATTCCTCACAAGACTTGTGATCTGGACCCCTCACCACCTTGGTTTCCCTTCTCTGGACACACTCCAGCAATTCAATGGCCTTGTAGTCGGGCACCCACAACAGAGCACAGTATTTGGATGTGTGGCCTCACCTCTCTAGACAGTAAAAAGAGCTGATTCTGGTTTAGGTTTTTAGCAGGACTTCATCAGCATGACAGGAAAAGTTTCTATGAGCATACCAACTTTGATGTCTGAAGAACCTTTATTTCCAAACAATTGTTTTATTTCATTTCTCCTGTGCCATTTTTGATGGCTTTGTTGTCATTAGTACTTCAGATAAAATGTCATAATTGAGATTCTTAACTTTGCCAACCCTTGGAAGGCCACTTCAGTCATCAACCTCACCATGACTTTCCTGAGAGTACCATGGAAGGGGAGCATTAAAGAAGGTGGGAAAATCTATTGGCCATTGGAATGGGCTGCCCAGGGAGGCGGTGGAGCCACCGTCACAGGAGGTGTTTAGGAAGAGCCTGGGTGGGGTGCTTGGTGCCAGGGTTTAGTTGATTAGATGGTGTTGGATGATAGGTTGGACTTGATGATCTCAAAGGTCTCTTCCAACCTGGTTAATGCTATTCTACTCTGAAATCAGTACACTGTGGTTTCCAAAATAGGAATGGTGTCACTGAGGCCTTGCACCACATGGCATGTTTCTCCAAAGCTCCATCACACCATCTCTCTTTTGGAAGGAAATTTAGCAGCTGGTGTACTGCTCCTGCTGTTCAAGCCAGCCCTGACAGTCTCAGACAGTTTGTCACTTCTGTGGGAAAGGTGAAAGCAACAGACACATCCCCACAAACCCTTACACGCAATGAATCTGCCTGCTCCACCTTCAGACTTCTAAAAGAGAAGAAAGCTCCACATGGGTAACCCCAAGGCAGACAAATGCCAGGCTGCAGTTAATGCTCTCTGCCAGGCTTCAAACATTTGACCTTTTTTTTTTGGCTGCTAAGATAAGGGGACTGCTCATATTTACTGCTGGTGAGAGATGAGCAGGGTAATGACAAGAGTGTAAAATAAAACTCCACTTCAAGTCAGAGTAAGGTAGCAGCAAGTACTGGTATGCTCTGACAACTTCAAGGAGTCTGCCCAAATGGTTACACATGTAGCAAGAGCTGAAAGTAAATCCAAGTCGATGGTCCTAAGGAGTAAGTGCAATCACTATTTTATCTCCATTTAAGTGATACATTAGGACAGGAGGAACACCACTGTGTTCCTAGCTGCACAAACAGATATCTAACAGCGGTACAATTTTATGCACACTCCCTAGTAAGCTGCTATGAAAGTGCCAAAAAATGTAGCAAAGGAATTAAATAATGGACAAGGCCTGAATTTTATTCAAAGCTTTCCAAAGCACAAAAACAAAGCCAAAAGAAAGCATAAATTCAGTAGTGTTTGAAATTCCTTGGCACTGTGGATTCCTGAAGTCCTGTACTCTGATCTCCTCTTTATTACTCATCCACAAAACATCTAGCAATTGTTATTACAAGTCCCATCCATTGCAGTATTCAACTTAAATTCACTATACACTGCAAGGTCATGATTCTACCAGTGATGAAAATCTGTGTCTGGTACAGCCTGCTTCATTTAAGGCTTAGATCTCTTGACCTACTACAAAAATGAGACTCATGAAAGGCACGCTCAGATGTCAGAAAGAGCAGACTCAGCATGAGAGGGGAAGTCTACCTAGCACCCAAATGGTTTCATTGCCTGCCAGACTCTATTTACGAAGCCCCTCTGATGTTAGCGTGCCGGAAGCAAACCCCTCCGGTTATCTGATGTCAGAGTTGAAATTAGTCCTTTGGATCAAACAATGACAACAAAGAAATATTGAAGCCAAGCTGTGTGGGCATTAGACCTGCCACTGGCTACAGCAAGTCCACAACCTTTGGAATCACTTCAATTTTACTCAATAATATTTGCTAAGTTGAGTTGTGCTTTGACTTTGTCGTGCTGCACCAGCAAATGCAGTAACTGGAATAATGCTGTTTTGCAGAAGGTAAATAGCACCTTCTGGGCTGAATGTCTACTGCTAATGGTGAAGTCAGAGTGACACAGCCCAACAGGTGGCATTACTACATTAGAGAGAACCTTATATTCTTAAAGCTTGGAAGCAGTCAGGTACTTGCACTGGAAAGACATGGCTCTTCAAAAAATGACACTTCATCTCACTCCACTTTGCTTTGCTGTTTTCCTTCCTCTCCTCTAATTAGTTTCCTTTTTAGCATCTGAAATGGAGTGATTGCTTCAGCTCACAAGCAGTGGGATACTTCAAATTGTTTACATTTTAATGCTGGCAAGAGCAGGCAGGATTTGTCAAACAAACCTCATAAGGCACCTACTCCTGATGTATTGGGTTGATTAATACTAACTGTATCACTCCTGCTGTCTCACCATCCTTGTCTCTTGCTGCATACTGTCCAGATAAGGATTGCCATGAGCTAACAAATCTAGACCGGTTACATCGCTCATCAGAAGGTAGAAATTGGCACAGACTGTCTAGTTATCAGCTAGCAACAGCATACTATTGCCTCAGCCTCCTGATTTGCCAAGGCAGTTCTTTTTCACACAATCTTAGAATCATTTAGGTTGGAGAAGAGTTTTAAGGTAACAGAGTCCTGGCACTACTGAGCACACCACTAAACCACATCTCTCAGCACCACTTCTACGTCTGTTAAATACCTCCAGAGACAGTGACTCCACCACTTCCCTCTGCAGCCTCTTCCAGGGCTTCAGAACCCCTTTTGGGAAGAAACTTCTCCTAAAATCCAACCTAGACCTCCCCTGGCAAAACATGAGGCCATTTCCTCTTATTTCTTGTTTCTTGGAGTAAGAGACTGATTCCCAGTTTGCTCTAATCTCCTTTCAGGTAGTTGTAGGAGAGCAAGAAAGTCTCCCCTGAAACTTCTTTACTCCAGACCATATGATTCCAGTTCCCTCACATTTGTTGCTTTTCTACGGATGTACTCCAGCACCTTAACAGCCTTCTTGTAGTGAGGGGCTCAAAACCTAACACAGTATTCGAGGTGCAGCCTCTCCAGCTTTCCAGACACTCTTCCCCACTGTCATATTGATCTCTGCCTCACTGGCCTTCTCCTTGATTCTTACCCATAAACTTGATTCTGTCATCACCACCATTAATCTCTAGCAAATGAAAACACTCCCTAATGTACAGGGCTACCTCACCACCTCATCTTTCTTGCTCATACCTCTGAAGAGTTTATAGCCCTCCAAAGGAGCTCTGCAGTTATGAAACTCATCCCATCACGTTTCCATGATGACAACTATGCCATAGTGTTCCTGACGCCTAGCAGCTTCCAGCTCTTCCTGTTTGTTGCCTGTGCTTCAGGTATTGGTGTAGATGCACTTCAGCTGGGCTGTTGATCCTGACACCTTTCAAGGGGGAGAAGCCCTCATTCCTATGTGACCACGCTCAAATGCTTCTGTGCTTTCTAATCCATCAACAACCCTGGTGTCTTTGCTGCTGCATGGATCTCCATCCTCCACTGAGTCAGCAGACCAAAGGACCTTTCCAGCACACCATCCCTCAAATATTGGCGTGCCACCCCGAGGCTTATCTCTAGCAAAGCTGGTTTTATCCCTTTCCTCCTTCAAATCCAGTTTAAACCTCTTTCAGAGAGCCCTGCCAACTCCTGATCCTTTCCCCACTTTAAGACAGGTGTACCCCATCTCTTGCCAGCAGGTCTGGTGTCATTTAAACCGACCCACCAGCAAAAAACATCTCAAATTCTGCCGGTGACAACAGGAGCAGAGCCAGGTATTGATCTGATGGGTCTTCCTGTTTTCTCCTTCATAATTTCCTGCAGCTGGAAAGAGAAGAGCACTACTTGTGCTTCTGATCCCTTAATCACTCCATAAGCCAAGAAGATGAAGGAATTGCAGTATACTCTGGATGCAAAAGGACATCCTCCCAGCTCTCTGCCCTACAGTCAGAACAGACTGGTTGTGTTGCACAGAAATCAAGGTGGTTTTCTCTCTCTGCACTGACTCTTGCATGAGGATAAATATTACAGATTCCCAAGGATATTCCTTTCCTGTCAGCACAGGAAGATGATCTTTTGACCTTTTTACACCCAGAACTCTCCTGAGGGAGGCATTGGAGGGGGCCCATAAAAGGCAAACCCTTCCTTCTACCATCTCCAAAGCTCACAAAACAGAAGTCAGTTGTACCCTCATACTGAGTGGCATCTTTCCTGTTAGCTACACAATTTCCACCTCCCCAATATGAAGAAATACTTTCAAGCCAGTCTTCTGCAGCAAAGTACCACTTATGAACAGTTATCAGGAATAAAGGTTCACAATCTGGCCTTGTTAACTCATCTAGAAGGGACAAAATTAGAATTAGGCTGTGAGCAAGGCTGCTGGGATTTGTAAGCCACACTGGGAATGCAAGGAGACTTCAGAGTAAAAACACAGCCACCGTGGGTTATGCTGTTCTCCCTGAGAAAACAATGGTAGAGGCCATAACAGGAATTAAAATGGTGAGTGCATAATAAAGGGTGGAAGACACATTTGATAAATGGAGACTAAAGAATAGCATTTTCAAACACTTAGGGACTGTATCTGACACTCCCATTGCTAGGGACGGGAGCTGAGCCAAAATGGTTATACTCAAAAGGAAGAGACAGTTTGGAACTGTTAAATGGAAATGTTTTGTACTAAACGTGTCATTAAATTGTGGAACACTCTCTCACTGTAAAATACCAAGTCCAATAGCTGAGGGGGATGTAAAGAATACCTAGATATTGTAGACATTATGCATGTAGACATGCAATGCATCATACCAAATTACTCTAAAAGAGTGTACTAGTCCATGTCAGTAGCACAGCGAAATACATCTTCCTGTTCAGGACATGGTGTTACCAACCAGTGGTGGATACAGTGAAACTGGTCCCTAGGTGTACATCTCCTTAACTGGCAAAGAAAGAAAGAAATTATGATAGACCCCATTTTTTCACATTCTAAGGCACCCCACAGGTGCTGCTGATTTTCCCCCTCTTAAATAGCTGGTGCTACCACCATCATTGATTGGCAGATAATCTAATTAGGTGCTGGTTTATGTGATTCATATACCTAATATTCTGAGTACTACATTAAAAAAGAAATACAACTTAATTTTTCATAGGGCATTGGTTTGTTTTGCTACACAGCAAACAGCTGATTACATGGAAGGCACAGCTTTGATTGGCTGTAAAAATTAGGATCTCATTGTACTGTGCAATAGCTTGTCAAATACAGCTGCAGAAAACAGGCTGCATATATATAAACACATAAAATCCCCAGGGGAGAAATTATCACCGTATTTGGGCATTTTTTGTTGAATCTTTGTGCTGAATCTCACAAATCACATCCAGTCTTGAATACCAACAGCTTAAACAGGAAAAAACGTTCTTCATAAACTATTGATAATACACATTTCTTAAAATGTTAACTTTCAGGTTTGCACCAAGATTTAATGTAACTGGCACGAGACTTTTAAGTCAAGGCTCTCTCGTATCTCTAGGCTACATACAGTGATCCACAGAAGTGCTGCATTTATTGTTTACATAGACGTGATGCAGCTGTAGTTCTGTGGAAGTCAAAATTACACCAGTGAAAACAAAGGAATCAGGCCCATATTGATTAAGCAGATTAAAATCATTCCTTTATAAGTTCAGGAAATGCTTAATAAACACCTGATAAGCAGGAACAAACAGTTTTCTCCTGGACTAGCTACATAATTTAAAATGTATATGCCCTGGGTATCTCTAAAATCTAATGCAGAACAAGTTTGTTGTATTTGTGAACAACATGAAGGGCAAAAGGATTTTATAGAGTTTTGTCATATCTGAACAGTGCATCAGTGATTGCAGTCATTGTTAAAACTCTGTAGCTACCTGCAACTAAACAATACTCTCACAATACATACAGTAGCAGGGCATCATAAATCTAGGCATACAGAAGTTTAAGACTTGAAGATCAAAGGAAAGAAAAAAATTCTTTGGCAGAAGAGAAAATATTTGTAGAGATTTTCTATACAAAGCCAAGATCTCTCCCCTTCCAATTGCCTCTAGAAAGCACAAAGAATGTTCTATGTGCTACCTATCACAAACAGGGAGTAATATTTGTTAGATTCTTTTAGAACCTATTCCATCCAAATTGGTGCCTCTGCAGACCCTCAGCAGCTGGGTTTTGTGCCAGGAAAGAAAGAAGTGCAGCAGGTAAGCTGTAAAACCACACACGTAGCAAATCAATTCTGCACTGACTTGGGCAGCAGAGCACTGGGAGGAAGCTGTCATGGGAAGGCCAAAGCTGGGGCCCCATTGCTATGGAATAATTTCACTGTGTTGTAAACCTGCCACACACAAGGAAGCAGAGAGACCAGAGATACATCCCAAATGAACCCAATCCACAGAATCCCTCCTTCATAAAGTGCCCATCAATGCTGCAGCTGGAATCTGCCCAAGTCAGGATGGTTTCATGCTTCAAGAGAAGCGGACACAAGGGTGCAGATGCAGAAAAGAAGAGCGGCATGATGGTGTCCTTTATTGTTCAAAAGGCTGCATCAACTGAAAATATTTCTCCAGCAAGTGTCAGGACTTCTGATTTCATTAGAAAATTCAATGGATTTAATGTGTTGATGTGCATGATTACTCTCTTTGTTTTCAGTTTTCAGTCTGTGAGCCGTACATTTACAAATATAAAACAGCAGAAGTATTTTGCCACTTGGAAGACATCAACATCTACAGCAGCTTGGTCTTCATTTGCCCTGCATCTTTTCCTATCCTTTAGTCTTCAGAGTGGACAGAGAATGCTACCAGGTTGCAGGGGTGACATTTTGCTTATGCACAGGACAGACGACAATAAAAAAGACAATATAGCTATATGCTTGGCAAACGTGGATTTCTTTTCCCTTTGCTGTATGAGTGGTTCAGCTTCACAGAGTGATGATTTTCTATTTGCTTTTTAAAAGCTAGAATTGTCTTGAAGCTATCTAGCCATTAAATTTCCTCACTACATATATGAATTCACAGATAATATAACTAGAAGAGAATGGAAAAAAAATAGCACAGTTTGATTTCTTTTTTGTTGCTGTTGACTTGTTTCAAGATCTCTTCTTGTGTTTCTAACAGTTTCAGCTGGAATATACAAAGAGAATGATGTACACTGCTAACGTACCTAAAGAGATTTCCTATTACAAGGAGCCTTAGACAATAAACATAATGAGTCTGCAAGTAATTTCTCACTGGAAGTGAACGGTTCCAGAGTCCTTGACTTAAGTGTGGGATTGTTTTGTCACGATGGCCAAACCCATCACAAGTACATAACCTGATAAAGGGCATAATGACTACATAATTATGTCCAGAAAACTATTTACACTCACCAATGCAATCTACTGTAAGATCAGCCAAGGCTATCACCAGATGTTCCTTGTCCCACGTGCCACGGCTTGACTGTACTGTAATTAATTCAGCTGAAAAGTCTCTGCAAGAACTGTGTTTTCAGCATAATTTCAAGCTTGGTTTCAAATACCAGAAATCATTGCTGATTTCTTAGAACACCCCAGACAGATGTGAAACTCTTCAGTTAAAGCATGCCACATAAAAATTACATTTATAAGCATTAAAAGAGTATTCTCAAAGTTACGATTACAGCTAGACCTTTGGGGTTCAGGGACTTCACACATACAGCATGGAGGCTTCAGGCCTTATTATTTAAAGCATTTCTCCTAGACCATGCTGCAAGTGCAGTGACACAAAAGAAATTCAAGTTTCTGCACCAAGCTGCAGTAGTATTTATCCAGTTAGCCATCCACAGTATGAACAAACAAACCAATCAATCAATCTTTCTCACAGTATTTTACAACTCATCCTTCATTTCTTTATAGCATACCAGACCAAAGACCCACTATACTCTTACTGTGAAGAAAGATGCCTTTAGTTACATAAAGTTTGAAGTCCATTTAAAAGTGAATTTTATAAGAGTCAGATACTCACAAGCATGAAGTTAAGATACAAATAAAACAGAACATATTATACCATAATATACCACTTTGCTGCAACATCTGCAGAAAGAACACACTGAAATGCACTTCCAAACTACTCTAAACCTAGTTCTGGACAATACAAGCCTGAGACAAAACGAGGGTTGTTACAAAATATGGTTCTGGTTTCCAGAGGTATTGACCACTAACACCTATATTTAACTTCAGGTAGATTTGTGTTCAGCATGGCTGAAAATTGGGCTCTAACTTAGAGAAGTCTTTTAGCCTGGGTATCATCCCCTTAAGTACCACCCACAAATTATATAGTGATAGTTCTTCCCATAGGAAAATCTGCCTTTGGAATATTTGAAGATAGAAGCACAGGCCAATGGCAGCCCTCTTACAAGCTGCATACTCATGCAAGGAGGGGAAGGAAGGATTTATTTGGACTCTTCTAATTGACCTCAGTGGAATTGGGCCTGGACCCCTTGAAACAGTTATGAAAAGTAGTTATGAAGCATGAATAGTACCCAATCTAAAACATTAATGTCTAGGTAATATTAAAAGTAACTTGTTTAAAAATAGCAGGAAGGGGAGGAGCAGGAGCCCAGCTGCAGTAAGGACTAAACTACTCCGAGTTTCTGTTGGTCTTTTTTGTCATTAGTCTTTAAACAGTTGCAGAAACAGAAACTGCTGTTTTTCATCAGACTTCTTCTTCCCCAGCACTGAGCCAAGCATTAGCAATACACTTAATTTTCATCTCAGTACCACACTACCCTAATTTTTAGACTAATGTGCCAGCATATCACAGCTTCATCCTTTCTCAGGAGTGACGCAGGTAAGTAAAGACATTGCAAAAGTTAAAAAGAAAGCCTCTAAAATGAATGCATTTTGCAGGAAGCAAGCAGGAAGGTATCCAAAGCCAGAGGATGCGTTCAGAAGAAGGATTCAATCCCAAGATGTCACAAAATGTTCTCCATCAACACAGCATGGCAGAAACCTCTTCTTAATGCTACAACAGATGCTCTAAATACACCACTTAAGAGCTGGATCTGGGAACGTGCACATCTACCCATAGTGCGAGAGCCCACACTGTGTGAAGGGCACAGCTGCCAGAGAAGTTAAGAGCTTCTAAAAATCCTGTTTAATTTCTTACCAATCAAATCCAAGGAAGATAATAAGAAGCTCAACCAAGTCTTAAAAACACCTTCCTTCCACTCCAAACTTTTGTCTGCCTGCACCATTCCAACAGCACAACAGGACAGGGAACGGGGGGCTGCAGTCAGTTATCATTACAAGTTGCCTCTGCTGCTCCTGCCTCCTCAGGAGAAGAGCTCCTCAGACTCTCCCCCTGCTCAAACATAGCATCTCTTCCACAGCAGCCAGTCCTGCACAAACTGCTCCAGCCCCACCAGTATACCTGTTCCAGCACAACTCCTCTCTCTATGAGTCCACAAGTCTCACCAGGAGTCTGCTTCAGTGCACACTTCCCTCAGAATCATGATCTCCTGGTGTTCAGGCACCTGCTCCAACATTACATTCCCCACAGGTGCTGCTGATTTTCCCACTCTTAAATAGATGGTGCTACCATCATCACTGATTGGCTCAGCCATGGTCAGAGGAGTTCAGACACCTGCTCCAACATTAAATTCCCCACAGGTGCTCCTGGTTTTCCCCCTCTTAAATAGATGCTGCTTCCACCCACCCACCCTCCAAGTTTCTAGCAACTTCTCCCAGGGTCCACCTCTGCAGCCTTCTGCCTGCTACCAAAACCCCACCACACAAACTCAACACACACCTTTGAACAGGTGAATGTTGTATTCTAGCCTTTCAAAGGTGGAGGAGTCATCTCAGAACTAGAAAAGCCACCTTTTCAATAGGTAATGTTGCAGCTCAGCTTTTGACCAGAAAAGATCCTGCAAGAGTACATGATGCCAATGCTGCCTTCCCTGACTTTGGCTACCTGCAGTTTTTCATGGATGCATTTAAGACAAGCCCTTTGGGAAGATGAAAAGCAAAGCATTTTGATTGGAGAATTTTGTTTCAGTGTCTCGTGAAAGCTATACTCTCAATACCTTGTGTCCTTGTATTGAATCTGCACTCCTTGCTTGGGTTATATCATACAGAGACCACTGCAACCTGTTGCTCACTCACATCAAGTGTTAATCAAACAGAACTGCTTTACTTTCTTGTTTATTTTTCAGCCAAAGAAAGATTGTTTGGTTCCTTTTTTTGCAGGGGGAGAGATTTGTCAGGAAAACACTAAGCCTCCACTAAAACATACCTCACAAACATTTGTCAAGTAGACTGCTTTTTATTTTTTAAGGTTTGTGCCCAGTCAAGAATCTTTGATGTAGTCAGCAAGACTTAGCTTCTGCTTAGAAGACCTACTGCTACATAGCCAAACACAGAGCAGAGGGAAAAAATCCTCTCCTGGATGGCACTGGACTCTTAATCTATTTTATGAGCCTTAAACACTACAATTCTTTGCACAGTAGAAATTTCAGAAGATCTAGAAACTCCTTTTTTTCCAGCCTTAGGTGGCATTTCTAAACCTCATGTTTTGCCCTTCATGAATATTTTTAACCAGCACAAACCTTTTGAGGCTTTTGCTTACATCTCTCCTTTGTCAAGGAAGAAGCAAAGCTGTGAATCAGATCCCATGTGCATAATCACACACCTATACAAACTAATCACATCCATACAAAGCATTCAGTTCAAACATTGCTGTACAGGGAATGCTCAGCCTTACAAACTATGCCATTAGGACTAGCAACTTTGAATACATCTCATGAGCAATCCAGCTGCACCAGTACCAGTTTTTAATTGTTTTTTAAGTCAAATCAGGGGACATGAACAACCTAACAGTGTCTATAATAAGCCTGCTGTTTACTTCACCTTTTGTCATTACTTCTCATTTGGTTTCACATTTTTGTTCTAAGAAGATGTGTATTTTTTAAAGGTGTTTTTAAGAAATGGATCAAATCTTGGAAGTTTAGAGTAGTAGCCTCTACCAAATTCGTTAGCCTGTACAGAGCCATCACCCATCCTCAATAATGACAGCTGGGTGGGCTGGACTTGCCACTTAGCCTGGAAGGCCCCATTGACAGCACAAATTGGCCACCTTTGATTTTAGCCAGAGTCATGGCCAAACCCGGGGGCTCACCATGGAAGTGGAAGGCTGGTGGCGAGGGGTGAGGGGTGACGGAGGTGCTAGGGACATGAGGGACACTGGGGTGTGGGGCTACACAGGGTGGGGAAGCTGCAGGGAGTGGCCGGCCAGCCGTTATGACCGATGCCCCGCGGGGATGCGCAAGCGGCCGCGTTACCGTGGACACATCCAAACACTTGTGCCGACCACGGCAAGGGCCGCCGTCAGAGGGCGTCCGGATCGGTAAGGATGGAGCCGCCGCTCCGCTTCTCTCGGCACAGCTCTGCCCCTTGCGGGCTAACCAGGGTAATCTGCGTCTCCCGAGCTAGCGCTAGCCTCTCTCCTTCCAGGGGAGGTGGCCCTGGCAAGGAACGGAGGGCTCCTGCCCAATCCGTCTACCTCCATGTTTAACGGCTTGGGGAGTAACGACCGAGCAGCTTTTGCTTATCTTCACCTCACCCAAATTCACATCCCAGACACAGCACGTTCTAGGGAAACCAATACATTTAGTCCAATCATCTCCTCTGCCACCTAGCCCAAATCCCCTCTTCCTTTCTGTCACCAAAAGTCAACCTCTTTAGATGTCAGCCATACACTCAGCTGTCTCATCTCCAACTGCAGATTCCCAGGTTCACAGATTGGCTTGGAAGGGACCCTCAAAGATCACCTTGTCCAGCCCACTGCAGCAAGCAGGGACACCTCCAAACAGATCAGGCTGTCCCCTCCCTGCAGCTTCCCCACCCCATGGAACCGCACATCCCAGTACCCCCATGGCCCCAGCATCTTCCCCACCGTTTGGCCCTAGCAACCACTGCCTGCCACTGCCCCTCCACTTGCAATGTGCTCAGCGATTTAGTCTCGTGACAAATGAGTAAGGACCTTACCTAAAACCCTTTGCTAAACCTATTTTACAATTTTTATTATTTTTTTTAAATCATGTGCATCAGGTTGTGTTTGGGTCCTGCTGAACAGCAGGGGTCCAAGGTGGGCAGAAATTACTCCTTGCACTCAGTGGTCTTAGATGCAAGTGGTAGAAGAAGGGTTATTAGGAATATGGACTTCCCTTCTGGTATTATATACAAGTAAGACACCTTCCAGCAGGTTCAGTTTCTTCTGTTTGGGAAATATTGAACTAAAAGTATTCTCAGGGAGGTGAGTAAGATCTGAGCTGGAATTACTAAGATGCTGTGAAACTCTGGAAGTGAGAAGCTGATCTGCCCTGGGCATCCTTTATGTGTCTGAGCAGGATGCATTTCTCTGTGCCTCATTTCCTTATCCACATCTTCATGCAAAGGATACTTCTGTCCTCTGCTTGGCCTATTTCAAAATGTCTTTGACAATGAACATGTAGAAGTATAATAGCAACCTGGTCTCAGATTGCCTCATTTCATTCTATTGCAATAACAGTAATAAATGTGCTAAGCACAAACAATGTGCTCGCTGTAGAAATAGATTTAATACATTTAACTGGGTTTTGAAATTGGTTCTCCATGGATGGACACCCATTCTTGTTTAGACCAGAAGTGGCAGCTCAGATGGTGCTTTGGAAGATGATAGAATACCTGTCATCCTCCTACTAGGATAAAGTGGAGAAGGAACATTAGATTCCCACTCCAGGCTGTGAAAAGAATATTCTTTGGTTTTTTTCAGGTACTTGAGTTTTATTTCATAATGTTTCCTTCTCTTCATTTAATTTAATAATACCTTCCAAATCTATTTATCCAACTGTATCTGTTTTGTGCTCGGGGAAATACAATCTGAAAAGAAAATGTAACTTTGGTTTTTTTCTCTCCAGTAAAGTTAGAAGAATGAAAGGCAACTGATTGTAAAAAACTGCCACTCAATGTCATCTTGTTTCCTGATAAAATACCTGCTAAAGCATTTCCAGTAATCATTCCTTGAAACAAAGCAGAGCTTTCCTGGCTAATGAATAGAGATACATTTATTCATATATAGGATGCTCATCCTTCTGATTCCTTTGTGTTTCACAAATATTAGTAAGCTGATCCGTGTGGCACTGAAAAGAAGTGAAGTCATATTAGCCCCAAGAGGCACAGAAATCGCATGATCTGCCCATTTTTACCAGACAGATCCATGTCAAGTGTCATTAGAATGAAAACATTTCAGAAGTTGTTCTTATCACAGTACCTCACCAATACAAACCTGCCTTTGTCACCCAATATTACTAACCTTAGACATGAAACATCCTCAGGCAGGCAACAGGAATATCTAACTAGATGAAAATGGTATCCTGTTCATTTACAAACACATTCTTTGACTTCTTTCCCTTTCATTTCCTGAGCCTTTATATGATACTTGAGTTATATTTCCAAGCATGTGCCTGCAGCCATGTTATTTTTAACTAACACTGAGGATGTCATCTGATTGCATACCTTCAAGAACCTGAATTGTAAGCAGCCTGCTAAACAAGATGAGGGCTGCTGCATTTCAGGGTGGCCACACTGCTCATTTTGTCCTTGCACTGGTTTCAGCAACTAGAATACTGTAATACATGACATTAGAATCAATAAATGAAGTCATTACATTAGAATCAATACATGAAGTCTTTTATCAGGTATGTTCTCTTTATGGTGCCTAGGCCTTAAAAGGTCATTAGTGACATCTGTGCAGATTGGTGGCATTGCCAGGATATCCAAGCTTAAGCTTGCAAAACTATTTAGGAATCACAGATTAAATCCTGGGGTGACCGTATTCAGATGTGACCCCTGACAGGGGCATTCTCTGGACACCAGTAAAAGTGAGGCCTTTAGAATGTTTTGCATCAGCTTTTCTCTAACAAATTCATTAGGGCTTTTGCCAGCTGACTGAAATGCTAAGCATGGCCAACAATATGGAAACTCCCAATTTTTTTTGCTGTTTTGAAAGAATATGCAGAAAATTGAATGTAAAATATATGCTGCATTTGCATTTCCTCATCCTAACTATAAGCTCCAGCTCTGTAACTGCTTGTTTGCATGGCTAATGTTATGTGACTCGGATACTACTCACTCCTATAAAATCCAGAGGCTGCATGTGTGTGTTTGCAGGACTGTGACCACGAGGAATACTCGCTCAATGTAGGAACTACCAGCTGAAATACCAAATAAAAATCCACTCTAATTGTGCCCATTTAGAGTCAAACATTGAAAAATAGCTTAAATATGGTATTTTGGAATGGAAATGTTATACAAAGTCTGCAGGCTGTGGAATTCTGTTAGCTCTTCAGTCCCTCTGTAACGAGGCTATTACACAGCATCACTCAGAATGAGGTTGAAAATAATGCAGCTGCTCTTGCAGCTGCAGCAAGAACTCAGAGAAGCCAGGATGCAAAGCAGGCCTTGCTCAAAGTCCCTGCCTTTGGCCTTCTCTTGTGGGCTTTTTCTTCCCCTTATTTATTAGCTTCATTCCAGCATCCTCTGAGATGATGTCTTGCTGGAAATAACTGAGGGGTAAAGCTTTAATGGCTTTACTTAGCCTCACCAATGAAAAACCTGAAATCTACTGCTTTCTGCAAACTCTGACAGCAGCAAGTGCTGGGTTTGTTGGTTTTTTTCCCAAATTAACTCATCAGGGTTGGTTCACAATAAGACAGTAATGGTCAAAACTAAAATACAGCCATAAAAAAGGCAGCAAGGTATTTGACAGTTAGGTATACAGGTATGCAAGAGCACCTTCCTGCTCCTGGGATTTAAAAAGACATTTATGCCCTTGGGCAGGAACTGATGAACTGTTGGGCTCCCACCTCAAAATGTTTGTCTGTCAGGTGGCTTGCAGGCAGGTTTGCAGAAAGGTACAAGTGCAGCACTCAGCCTTAGGCTTCCTTTTCCACAACATATGGAGGGTGACAGGAATGAATTGCAGCAGCAGATTGCTGAGCCCTGGCTAAACCCACTTTGGGATTTTGGTAACCCCAGAGAGATTTGCAACCATCCTCACCCCGTTCCTTAACTCTCAAGATTGGGGTGAATAACTGACACCTTGGTTCTTGTTGGTTCTTTCATGGACAGGTTGATACTGGGTAAAACCAGTTTTAAATCATTTTGAAACAAAGCTTTGCACATCACTGAAAACCAAGGTGAATAAATGACGTCACCCAGCCTTTCACAGACACCTTGCAAGACCTTCAGAAGCATAGCTCCCAGGGCAATTGACAACAGCAGATGATACAAAGAAGTAAAGCACCATCATTCACCTCCCACATCTGGATGTACCCTAGCCTGTTAATTCAATAGATCTGGTTATTGGCCCAAAGTGACACATCCTCAGGATACAAAAGCAAAGGCAAACCTTTCCTCCTGTTCAAATCTAAATTTCAGAGCTAAGAGAACCCCTTGGAAGGTCTCTTCTAATGGCAAGGTTCCTAACGGGATGTTTGCATCCCAGATGGACCATACCAAACAATTCCCAAGTTTCTCCTGCCAAAATCAACTGGATCAAAGGAATTTGAGACAGTTTTCTTTCGACTGATGTAAGGTCTTCACCACCTTAATACGCATCAATATTCAGGGTGCAATACCTTGCATCCATTGGAGCTTTGCAGAATTTTCTCAGGGAGGTCATAAAAGCAAACATGAGAGTAGTGTAACTGAAAGGTTACAAAAGCATGGGCTACAGAATCAGCCTTGGTCTGTGGCAGCATTGGCTCCTGCCCCAATGCAGTTTACAGGAAATAAAGGTGAGAAGCAACCACACATTTCATCAAATGAACAGAAACATCTTAGAAGCAGCTGCTGGATCAGACTTTTTGTGGTTGTTTTTCCAGGGGCTCAAAACTGCCACTGGGTTTCCCTTAGCTGTCACTGCCCTTACAGATTTCTGCTGTCACATATAAGCATGTCAAAGCCCACATTTGCTCACAGATCCTGAATGGGAGATTTGTACCCACAGCAATGGTGCTATGGACCTTTCTATTCATCAAGGCAAGGAAAAAATTTCCTTACTGTTCCTGTAGCACTCCAAGGTTAAATTTCATATAGACAAAAATAATGCAGCAGAGGTAAGAAACATTGCCAGAGATTACAATCATTGCTCAAAGGGCAATTTCTTCACTGTAAAATGAAGACACCAAGCTGAAAGAAGAAATTAAAACCAGAAGCCACACTAAAAAACCAAAAGCTGCCAAAGAACTGCCTTGAACGTTCATCTTGAGCTATTTCAGCCAGTCCTTTTTCACAACCTTTTCTTTCCTGCTAACTTTTATGCTACAGCTCTACTGCCTGCACAAAGTTGCTGAATTGGAGCTCTGCCTGTCAGGAGCTCTCATCTGTGCGTGCTTTAGCTCTCAGTTGTTAGTGGATCTGCTTCAGCTTCCACTATTAAACCATTGCATGTCAAATTACAAAGCCATTAGGGTGAAATGCACAGTTGTAATACACAGCTTAAAAAAACCCATCAGAAACCTCTCTCTACATTTTCTAGGTTTGGAATGATGACTTTGGAAAGGAGTAAAATATTAATATAACCCTCCAATTACTGACATGTGCTTCACCTGGTGTCACAAGTGGTTTATCTTCCCTCCTTTCTTTTTTTCCCCCTTCTCAGGCTGTTTTAGCCTAGGAATATTTCAAGTTCATCATTCTACATGGTGAGAAATGGAATAAGCTTGAGTATTTGCTAAAGCAGCTAGTGAAATAAGGAGGTGGAGAGATTAACTATCCAAATGACTTAGCATTTATTCTGAGCCCAAATTTTGCCTCATTCTGTCTAGCAGTATGGCAGAAACACTGTATCTAAACTAAGCTCTTATTATGCCATTAACAGAAGGCAATCATAGTGGTAGTATGAAGAAGAGGACTGTAGTGGACAGGTCAATGATAGCTGCCACCATTGTGCTCTGAGTCAGGAGCCAAAGAGGGACTGATGCACAGTCATGACTAACTCCTCTAATATCTCTGCTTAATATCTTTGTGTCCCAGCGGGACTCCTAACATTTAATTACATATCTCATGGGAAATTCACCCTCACCCTGTGAGGTATTGTGCCTCCTCAATTTCTCTTACATTGCAGAAGCACAGCACTTCACAGAACTAGTCCCTGCCATGAAAATTAATTAGTTTATGCCTAAATAGGGCTTTCAACATACAGATCATTCTGTATGACAGAGTAGTATTAGATAACAAACCAAGTTATTCAACTGAATTATGGAGCCATAAGAAAATTATTGTCTCTTATTTTCAATCGAGCAGACTCCATGCCAGATCAGTCCCTGATGATGATGCTTAGGCGGTTTCAACAGGCTTTACTGCCACCAGAGAAGTTGATTTCTCTTTTGGCTCCTGTGCACTCTGCAGTTTTCACTGCTGTGTATGGATCTGCTCAATAAAGCCAGTTCTAGGTTTCAGGTTAGCCCTTAGCTGTAGTGCACAGCAACTACTAAGACAGCTTGCTGAAGGCAAACAGACAGCCTTGTTGGGTTTTGCACAAACATCTGCTTTAACCATCACTCACTGCAGAGATACCCAAGTCTAGAAACAGCTCTGAAAGTTTGAGAGAACTAAGCAGCAGCAGTTCTGCACTTTTTTCCCATGGCATCAGAGAAATCTCAGGTTATAGATGTGTGTATGATTTCACAGACTGTGTATGATTTCACATGCCTGACTGCTTCAGTGCCCTCCCACCAGCTATCAGATTCTTTATTAGCCTCCATGACCCAAGCAGGAGAATTTCAATACTGTTTTTAAGGGTCACTTCAGCAGAAACTTCAAGACAAGTTGTTGGCATCACAGGAATTCTGTAGCTAACTTGGCAAAGGAGAATTTGGTTTCGTTTCCTGAGGTATAGAGGTATATTGTTTGTGTGGTTTTCTTTGCAAAGATTAATTTCTGATCATAGGAACCTGTTTGTAGTCAAAAGCTTAGAAGAGAATCATTGAATGATGAAGGTTGGAAAATACCTAAGACCAACAGTTATCAGTTTCCACCTTTGCAGACTTGCTAAAATCTTGGGGACAGTGTAAATTTATATCAGTGGAAGATCTGGACTAGGCCTTCAAGATTCCTCATTACTCATTTAGCTGTGGTCTCCACAGACCCCTGCTGCAAGAGCATCCTTATTACAAGAAGAGTGGGAGGTATTTGCCAGAAGCCGCTGTCTGCTCACTTGTTCTCTGCTCACTTGTTCCCTGCATTGTACTCTACCATTTCTACACTTCTTCATCCATTTATTGCTCTTACATTGGAAATCAGATACACCAATCAGAAAGAACAGCAACACCAAAGAAATAAAAGCCACAACAATAAAAGCCAAGAAAAAAGGACAGTTAATGGCATCTGTCTAGGGTGCTTTCCCCTACAGGGAAGCAGAGCAATATGGAAGGACATTCTGAAGGAAGAGAGCCCCTTAGTCCACTACAATTCACTTTGCAGCTTGATATGATGGCCTCTTAAAACCTTTTCTTATCTCAGAGCCCTACTTGCTGACTTCTTTTTCTTCTTTCCATTCTCATGCCTTCCTTTTCTTGCTGTTACTGCTTTTGGTTGACTTTGATTTGTTTTCTCTGTTGTTACCAGAGCAAAGAATTTGTTAAATGAAGAAAGATGTTAGATTTTTTTTATCAACTAAAATTAGTGACTTAGAAAGCTTGAGAACTGGTTGGCCACATTTATGTACCACACACCTTCATTCTAGTTACACAGCTAGTGTAAATGAAAGGAAGGATTGCTACCAACATTGTATTTGTTCAGCTGGAGTGGTCCTAATTAGGAGCTTGGATGTGGCAGCTGATATTTTACTATAAAATTTTTACTGTTTACTATTTAATATATAAAACATCACAAGAGGTAGCAGTGGAATATTGCACAAGGGAAGCAGAAACATCAACAGCTACAATGGTAGCTCTCATCTAACACATCTCTTCTCGACTAACCTCAGCTAATGAGCAGAGCTTCAGGGACAGTAAGGTGACACCCACCACAGGTGGTGACCAGCAACTAGGGCTGGGTTAGATTGTGCTAACTGGTTTGTCTGATACAGCTAGAGCAAGAAGAGCATCTGTATCTTCAGACACATCTCCTTATGTGTTTCATCTACGTGCTGTGCAAGGTGTCAGGCACCTGCTTTGCTGTGGATCTGATGGCTGATCTATTTTGTGTACTGCATAAGAGGTAATAGAAGTCATCACAGATCTGCTGATGCCTGCTTTAGGTTTGGGCTTTCCTACATTCTGGTCCCATAGGAGTGTGATTACTTTGTGAAGCGAAAGAGTGCTCTCTTCTGTACTGCAAGTTCTCCTTCAATTCCTGCCTCATCCTGGAAGCAGGACTGCCCAGAGCTGTTCTGAGATGCAGACCTCTTCATAGCACATTGGCAGATCTAATCAAGCCCACAGCAGTCTGAGGCAACCCTCCTAAACCAAACTTTGCCCCTCTGCACTCCTCCTTCACAAGTACTTAGCTCCTACCATTTCAAAGCAATCTTTTCAGAAAATCAAGAGTTCTTCATAACCTACTCTCCTTTTAAAGCTCTAATGTGTTGGGGTTTTTTTCCCAAAGAACTTGTTAGTAAGATCCTTGTGCATCTCTACAGCAATAAATATCTACCTGAGGTGCTTAATTTGGTGTTAAATTGCTTGCAGTTAACTATATTATTATCATCATAGCAAAAAAGGTTTTAAATAATACTTTAAAGAACACATGGAGGGGAAGAACCTCCAAAGAAATGGGGGGTTAGCTCTCTTGTGAGATTGGCTCAGCTGTTTCAGTGAGTACTAAAACCTTTTAAGATGCTGCCTTAAAGCTTCAAACAACTGCCTTCATGCTGGTTAGAGATTGGCAGCCATGTGCCAAAGCACAGTCTTGACTAAATCAATGTCTATGATGCGATTTCTCCAGAGAAGTCAGAAAGAGCAAAATTTTCCATGTTCTGCCCATCTTTGTCTCCTTTCCTGTGCCTGACATATTGTGTACTCCTGGCTCATGGTACCTATTGCCAGCCCACTTCAGTGCCTAATGAAATGGATTAGCTCAGACTCCAGGTATTTCTGGGAAACTGCTTACCCTAAGCTGGTTTAGTCCACAGAGAAATGCAGTAGGAGCTGGAGAAGTAGAGGAGAAGGGTGGCATGGACCAGCTGGGGGAAGCAGCCTCTTAAATCACTCAAGCTAGATCTATAGGTCCAGGGCTGTCTATATCCTTACTTCAAGAAAGGCAAGCAAGAAGAGTAAGACAGACAAAACATGGAGTGAAGAATGGGAAAAGATTCAGCAAAGCAAGGAAGCAGAGCTCATTACTGTTCAAGACTACCCAAAATTGGCAGATACAGGCATTTATCTATTTCCTTCCCCCCTCTCCCCCAAATCAATGCCCAACTATTTCATGGAAGACCTCCTGGACAGAGCAGTGATCTTCATGCTGGTCTTTCTTTCCTGCATGTAAGCAGTGTTCAAGAAGGAAATAACGACCACTTCATTAATGTCTTGTGAAAACTTCTCTTGAATATTTTAATTGCATTTCCTATTTCTTTTTGCACATTATCCCTACAGACATTGTGTCTTTCAACCAAGATTTGTTTCTTACATTGTGTTTCTGTCATATTTGTCCTTCATTCCACTTAACTTCCATAAGCTATAGAACAAAAGAAAAAAAAGAGAGTTGTGTTACTCTGAACAACAGCAAGTCAAAGCTTACTGTCTCTGTGTAAGTGCCCAGGGAACTGCTTATCTGAGAGCTGTGAACAGTAATTAATAATACAGTTTAAGATTTCTCTTATGCCTATAGCCTAATGAGATTAGTGCTCTGTGGTACTCAGCACCACATAAACAATTAAAATGTTGAGTTTCAGCCTCCAAGAGCAATTAGGACTAGATGGTTAAATCCCTGCAAAGTGCTATGAATAAACTGCAATTACCCTTGCCAAATGTCAGCCCAGAGCCCAACTGATTATGATTGTTTTTATAAACAAGTTAAATATAGTGAGGGGAAACTAGTGGTTAGAGAGGAAGTGCTGACAAAACCTTTACTGCAGCAATGTGGACAAAGCAGCTGGAATAATGGCAAGTGTGCCCTTATCACAGCAAGAGAAATGGAAGGAGTTCAGATCTTGCACTGAATGAGCCATGACTGATGTCTATCACAAAGAAATAAGAAGACTGAACCAGAAAAAAAGAGACTTAATGTTGTTGATGTGGATTTTTTTCTGGTTTTTTCCCCTCAAAAGAAAACTAAAACTAAAAAAGATCAGATGTGACTCAGGCTTTCAAACAATACAAACAGCAAGATGAAAGAACTAGGTTGCTTCATTGCCTAAAGAAATGGCTAGAATCTCAAAAAGTCTGACAGCTGATTGTGAGAGACTCACTTTATGGGCTGCTAAGGAGGTGCTGACCTGCCTCATCAATAGATTGTCTGAGCCTTTGTGGTATTGGGCAGGAAAGGAAGTGCTTAAAAAGTCATCCCGCTGAAAGATGGCCTGGAAACATCTCCCGTTCAGATCTCAGCATAGCTGTTGGCACTGGAGCAGGCTCATTTAGAAAGTCTGGCTGTAAATCTAGTACAGATAATTCTTGCTTCATTTTTAAGTGATAAAACCGGAGCATCCTCACCTTAGAGATGGATCAAGATAGCTGCAATTCAATAGAAGTGAAATTATTACAGAGGAGGGCAGCTAATGACCTAGCTGTTGTGGTGCTTTGGCTGTGTTTTGTTACAGTACTATAGTTCTCTGTCTGGACTAGAGGACATTGAAGGAGTGGGCTAACACTTGTACAAGTACCAGTGGTATAGTTTTCTTAGAGCTGCTCCATAGTTTTGGATGCAGTTTTGCCTGTTCCAACATTTGCACTGAAATGAACTGTAGCAGATGACTGCCCTGGGATTTCAAATGGCCTCCTGGGAGAAAAAGACTATTACAAATGAGAGAGTTTGGTTCCTATCACTGTCTAGAAAAGTCCCATCACTGTCTAAGGAGCATATTAATATAGCAGTTGCCATTACATGGATCTTCTAGCAGGGTAAGTTAGCCTGGGGGGAGTACAGGCCAACACAATTCTGCGGTTGCCAGCAGAGCTCACTGAAGGACAGATGGACTATCTGTGCACAAAATGCATGGATGATGCAGAGAGTCATGCTCTGGCTGAAAAGTGTTGTGATGTTAACCTCTGAAAACCATGCATCCTGGACACTCACAGCAGAGAGCACAAAATACAGATTCTGGGACAGCAGATGAGATACAGCCAGACCATCCTCATTGAGGCAGCTTGGACCTTATGCTGCAGAGGAAGTGAAAGCAAAACAAAACAGTCACAATAGAAGTCTCTGCCAGCTCTGATTGGGGTTGGGGGCAGGGAAGGAGAATTATTGCCATCTCTACATCTGATGCCTAATTTGGCCCCGAGCTTTAGGAAGATGTTCACAGGGTACATTCAGTATCAGCATATGGGTCCTCTTGGACTGCTGTTGAAGAGTCAGGGTAAGGAACCTGCTTCTGAGTAAGAAACGTTATCATCATGTCCTCTCCCTGCTTCCCAGCTGCTGTGGTCCCTCTAGACCTTCAAACCATGGAGAGTTTGATTCAACAGGCCAGCACTGGGCAATCTCTCCTTGAATTCTTTCTCCATAGCCTCTGACAGAAAGGGCAACTGTGATGCTCAGGAACAGTGACTTCTGCAGGACTGTACAGAAACTGGGAAACAGACTTTTGTCCCCTGAACTGCAGCCCCACAGAATTCCTGTCCCAAAGAACTGGTAATGGCAATGTAATGGTCCAGTTTTAATGCAGCTTAATCCCCTCTGAGAAGTACTAGAAGAAATTCCTTTCCTGTCACTCCACTGAAATTCATGCTGAATGTAGCCCAGGGGTTCTGCCTTGCTATATGCAGATTCAGGAACATAGCACTGCAGCCTTTGGTGTTTAGATAGGTTTACTTCACAACTAGAAAGGCAAAAGCTTTCTTGGTTGAAACCAAAGGTTAGATTTTGAAGGGAAAAGGGCTCATCAAAGAACTGGCAAAGAATTTAACAACTAGGTGCCAGCTGAAGTGCCACTGTGATTTATCAGCAGGTTCTTCTCTAATCTGAGGTAATAGGAGAAGGTGTTGAAAGCAGAATCAAACTAGATACAGAACAAAAAGTGTAAGTACTAGGCTTCATAAGATCATTCACATAAGAAAGTTCACCTTATCTAGTAGGCAGGCCACTCTCCCCAAGAAGGTTGTCTTAGATATCTAAGGAAATCAACAGACAAAGGCAGATTTCAAGAGATAAATGACTGATCTTACGTCCCTTTGGCATCTATATTCGCTGTCAGGCAAGCCTCTCCATTGGAAGAGATGTGGTTTCCTTACTGACAGCCCCAACAAAATACTGAGCTAGAGTAGCTGGCAGTGCCGTGGACAGACATCTCTTAGCAAAGATTAACCCTCAAATATGCAGAAAGCTGAATCTGCTTAGGACTGATCAGGAAGATCATTCCTGAGAGCTCACAAATTCAGAGCCCCTGACCATAGTGCTGAATTGCCTACCTAGATCCTCCAGCACAGCCATTCATTAGAAGCATTTGACAGGAAATGCTTCCAAAAGAAAACCTAGACATTTGAACCAAAGCCTCAGGAAAATACTTAACTGACAAAGAGAATGATTTTCTAAAAGCTTTTCCCTGCAAGTTTTTTTATTGAGGCAGTGATTAGAGTGAGCCTGCCTGAGTTATAACAGTGCTTCCCTGGCACAACCCAAAGTCACCTTAATCAGTTTGAATACCCAAAAATACAATAGCAGCAGTATGAATCTAGTTGATAGAGCAAAGTTCATTTCAGGTGTTGGTCCACCAGAGAGAGTCCATAAGTGATTAAAGAATGATTGGTCTGTATTTTACAGTTGGTTCTCTGCTACTTTTTACTCCATGGTGGATTATTTTAAAGGTCTTCAGACAGCCTCACAGCAAAACTCTTTGCTCCAGAAAATTTCCCATTCACACTGATATCAAACACACACACATCAGGCATAGGCCTTTGCCTTTGTTAGCCTTCTGGTAAGGAGAAGAGACCACTTCTCTCCTTCAGGGCTCCTCAGTACTATACCACTGCTCAGAGGAAAACTCCTGCAACTTCTGCCTGATGTAGACACACAAATCTCATTGTTCTATAGGGCATTCAGTCAACAGCCCATCCAAGGGGCTGTGAAAATCTCCTCTTCCTCCTCCAGAACACAGTCTAGCTATATACTGCAGGACCACATGGAGGGCCATCACAGATCCCCTATGTGACAGCTATGCTGGCATGACATGGCACCAAAATCATCATGCTCACTCCCTCAGCTGGTGCTGGGGCTAGCTGGACTAGGTCTGTTGCACTGCACAGTGAAGAGAAATCATCCTTTCCTCAATTACCTAGTGCTGAAGCCAGCACTGAAAAATGCAGCTTCCAATCTTTAGGCCATGCTATGGTTTGTTTTAACAAGGGATTGAATGTCTTACAAACAGGTAAAATTGCTGCCAGGTGCAAGGACATTAGCCTTTCCCAGCTGCTTTAGTGCTGCCATTCAAAAGAGTTTGCTATCAATAGGATTCATTTGAGCTCTATTCTGACAAGTGCTGAGCACTATCTGGGAAGGGCCAGTGGTTTTCCATCCCCATTGAACTCAGTAGGAGTTTTGATTGCTCAGCACATTGCTGGAAACATTCTGCTGAAATTCCCTTCAATCACACAATTATCCCCTCACCTCTTGCTCCTTCTTTTACAGTTGTAGAAGGAGGAATAAGTTACTGTAGCAGAACTGCCTGTGGAGAAAAGTTTTCAGCCTGAGGATTGTGAACAAACATCAAAATCAACAAGTTCCCTGAGTCAGGGCTGGAGACAGTCCTGGCTTAGCCAGGTAAGGGGACAAAGCATGACAAAGATTTGAAAGATTTACACTAAAATTCAGTATTGATGTGGCCTGAAATGCCTTTGCCTCCTCCCTTTACCCCTTTGTATACATTTCTGCCCACTGCCTAATGTCCCTTGCTGTAACCAGTACAGGTTCACTGCAAGAAACATTCCATCAGCATCTAGGACACCTTCTGGCAGCTTTTACCAGCACAGTAACACATACTGTAGGCTCCTCAATAAAACTCAACAAGTTGCTTATCGTTTCAAACCTGTTTCTGGCTGAACAGAAATGCATTCCTCATGTATCTTTCCTTTGTACAGTCTGTACCTGTAGCCAAGGACATTAAACTGGTGCCAAATGGAGGTCTACTGAACAATACCACAAGGTTAAAGGCCGAGTACTTATGCTTAACAAACCATTCTGAAAGATGACCATCGTTAAACTCCTTACAATTAAACTTTTTAGAAGTGATGGAAACACTGAGAATTACCTGTGCCTTCCACCTTTTCACTCTGGAGTCAGCAGAGGCAGATGAAAGTCAACATTTGCTTTGACTCTCAGCACAATGAGGAGTTTAAAATGCAGGTCATGTCACCTTCCCTATTGTACTGGAACTGATGTTGAGAAGAGGTTTATGGACCTAATTCTGCACCTTGTTATGCCAGTCTGGATCTGCTACAGGTTCCCCAAACTGAAAACTAGGCTGTTCATTACTAGGGGAGGGGTGGCTTGCTTCTGAGTAGCAGCACTTCAGTATACTTTGCAGACAGTTTAGGAAGAAATGGCTTTGAACCCAAATTCCCAGCTGAAGCTGGGACTCCACTTGCAGCTCTTCCTACTCTGTAATAAAAATCTGCCTGTTTTTTTAATACCCACCCCCCTCCTCTGATGGCAGCTCCTGTGCTTACCAGCTCTCAAAACTCAGGCCATAATGGTTTTTCTACACCCTGCAGCAACACACAATGCAAGTCAGAGAGTCACAGAGGTGGGGTTGGGTTTTTCCTTTTTTATTGAAAGCCAGCTTTTTCCTCTCTTGTTGCAGGTGTAAGAGACTGGTACACTGGCACTGCTTAACACAAACAAACAGCCATTACCAAAAACTACCAAAAATATTTAAGGGGCTTTAACATTTACACAGGAAAGAGTAATGACAGCAAGTCTGATAATTACTAACTATTGAAGAGCTTTCTCTCAGCACTGTGTCCACAATCTGCATGCTTATTCTGGGCATTGCACAGTAGAAGTATTCTTAATTTTCTGTTTTCTCCTAGGGCACTTTCTTTCTTCAAGTGATGGCAGCAATAAGGAAATATAAACTCATAGGTGGTATAGTATACATAGATGAAAAAACACTTGAGAATAGAGAAAACACAGCGTCAGAGACGGGCAATGAGTCTATCCCAACACATCTGCCTCATACTTCCATACTGCACCCACAGATTGGAGCAGCAGAAAATAAGGAGGTAGGAGAGAAAATGAGCCCCAGTGAAAGTGATGAGGATGCACTCTTAATAAGTCTTACATGGAAATTACAAAACTATGTGAAAACAGATAAGGAAAAAGAAAACACTACAGCAGAGAGCGATAATGAGTCCATCCCAACACCTCTGTCTCATAATATCACATTCCCCCTTGGGGGTGGAGCACCAGTACCTAAGGAGAGTAGACAAATGGCAGAGAAAAAGAGAACAAATCAGAGTAACGATGTAGTCAAAACACATCCTAAAACAAAATCAGAAAACACTGAAACACCAACTAAGAAAAAAGAAAAACTGTTGGAGACTGTCAAAGAGTTCATTCCAACACCTCTCTCTCAGACTCCCACACTCCACCCCGGGGGAGGAGGGGCAGAAAATAAGGAAAGCTTAAAAATGGCAGAGAAAAAGAGGACAAATGAGAGTAATGATGTGCACAAAGCAAGTCGGAAACGGAAATCAGAAAACAATGAAACACCAACCAAGAAAAAATTGGTGGAGAGTGTCATAGAGTTCTTTCCACCACCTGTCTCTCATGCTTCCATACGCCACCCCAGGGGTGCAGCAAAAAGTAAGGAAAGCTTAAAAATGGCAGAGAAAAAGAGGTCAAATCACAGTGGTGATGTGGAGAAAGCAAGTCGTAAACGGAAATTGGAAAACAATGAAACACCAACTAAGAAAAGACAAAAAACATTAGAGACTGTCCAAGAGTTCTTTCCACCACCTGTCTCTCATACTCCCACACTCCACCCCGGGGGTGGAACAGCAGAAAATAAGGAAAGCTTAAAAATGGCAGAGAAAAAGAGGACAAATGAGAGTAATGATGTGCACAAAGCAAGTGATAAATGGAAATCAGAAAACAATGAAACACCAACTAAGAAAAAATTGGTGGAGAGTGTCATAGAGCTCTTTCCACCACCTGTCTCTCATGCTTCCATACGCCGCCCCAGGGGTGCAGCAGAAAGTAAGGAAAGCTTAAAATTGGCAGAGAAAAAGAGGACAAATCAGAGTAATGATGTGCACAAAGCCAGTGATAAATGGAAATCAGAAAACAATGAAACACCAACTAAGAAAAGAGAAAAAACATTAGAGACTGTCCAAGAGTTCTTTCCACCACCTGTGTCTCATACTCCCACACTCCACCCCGGGGGTGGAACAGCAGAAAATAAGGAAAGCTTAAAAATGGCAGAGAAAAAGAGGACAAATGAGAGTAATGATGTGCACAAAGCAAGTCGGAAACGGAAATCAGAAAACAATGAAACACCATCTAAGAAAAAATTGGTGGAGAGTGTCATAGAGTTCTTTCCACCACCTGTCTCTCATGCTTCCATACGCCACCCCAGGGGTGCAGCAAAAAGTAAGGAAAGCTTAAAAATGGCAGAGAAAAAGAGGACAAATCACAGTGGTGATGTGGACAAAGCAAGTCATAAACAGAAATTGGAAAACAATGAAACACTAACTAAGAAAAGAGAAAAAACTTTAGAGACTGTCCAAGAGTTCTTTCCACCACCTCTCCCTCATACTTCCATACGCCGCCCCAGTGGTGCCGCAGAAAATAAGGAAAGCTTAAAAATGGCAGAGAAAAAGAGGACAAATCACAGTGGTGATGTGGACAAAGCAAGTCATAAACAGAAATTAGAAAACAATGAAACACCAACTAAGAAAAAATTGGTGGAGAGTGTCATAGAGTTCTTTCCACCACCTGTCTCTCATACTTCCATACGCCACCCCAGGGGTGCAGCAGAAAATAAGGAAAGCTTAAAAATGGCAGAGAAAAAGAGGACAAATCACAGTGGTGATGTGGACAAAGCAAGTGGTAAATGGAAATCAGAAAACAATGAAACACCAACTAAGAAAAAAGAAGAAACCTCAGAGACTGTCAAGGGATCCTACCCAACACCTCCATCTCATACTCCCTTACTTAGCTCTAGAGGTGACGCAGCAGAAAACAAGGCACAGAGAAAGAGATCAAATCAGAGCAACGATGTAGTCAAAGCAAGTTGTAAAGAGACATTGGAAAACAATGAAAAACCAGCTGAGAAAAGTGATTCCAACTTAGCACAGCTGTCTCATAAGCTAAGGTGCATCGAAAAGAGGTTGGTCTACACCGATGAGGAGGACATTTCCCTCGAGTTCGCTGAGGCTAGGCTGTCTACCAGCACACAATCAGCAGGTTGTGATTCTGGCAAAGCCGGTCCTTCACCGGCACCGCATGGCCGCACTTTGCCCCGCATTAGCAGACACTTTAAGTTAGCCATCGACCAAGCCCAAGCTTGCTACGGGCACAGAAACTATGCAGGAGCCATGGAGCACCTTTCAACAGCTCTGAAGGTATGAGATGAACAAAGTACAATCACCATGGCAAAGTAAATGCAAGGCTGTCGTTGTACTGACTAGATACAATAATACCAAAGGGAGCAAGAAGCACAAACCTGGGATGGGGATGGTTCCAGGAGATGTCATTTCACACCAAATCTGAAAATTGAGAACCATAAATAAATCATAGCAGGAAGGGGGTACCAGACTGAACAAAAAAAGAGAAAAAAGAATCCCAGGTGATTCTGTAGTTTTCTCCAGATCTTCACCCCATTTATGTATGGGGGGAATTTAAGTCCCAGACAGTGAAAACAAACTAACAAAACCCCCACAAACAGAAAAGCAAAACCTCCCCCAAAGCCCAACCAAACAAAAAAAATCCCACAACTCTGGTTGGTTTGTTCATTTAATCCCAGCTCTACCAGAGACAAATGATATCTCAATTATCAGGGGAGGTTCCCACTCTACCCCAGCTGTCCATGCACTACTGGACGAAGTGTTTAATCCTTTGATTAAACAAAAGGTCCGGTTCAGTGTCCTTTTTTTTTCCCCCGCAGCATTTCCAACATGCACTCTGTTTCCCTTCTTTTCTCTAAAGTCAAAAGACAGCCACTGGATTTGTGTAGAAACCCTTTCATTTCTGGGTGAGAAAGCACAGGTTCAGTAGTGGGTAACCGCCTCCTGGACACAGATGTCTTTCTCTCCAGGAGCTGAGAGTCCAAAAGCTGTGTTTTTGTGGAAGGAAAGAATTCTTGCCTGCCTCAGATACTACAGAAATAACATGACCTTGGCTATGATCTTTGAAACTAATCTGTGATTTTCATTACTTCCTGCCTTTAAGTGCTCAAACTTGAGCTGTCTTAAACAGACCTTTTCTTCAATAAGCAGATACTTCTCTGTTTTCACAAGCAGAGGCCTTTCCAGATTCAGGCTGAGCACCCGCCCAAAAGAGTTACCTAAAGACCTTTGACATTTTAGAAAGCCTTGAGTTTTATCAGTATACTGCAAGAAAAGAGTAAAAGAGGGAGTTCCTAGCACTTTGGCAAGGTTGCAATTAATTTCACAGGAGCAGAGAAGAAAAAGGAGGTGTAGGAAACCCCAGCAGGTAGGTCACAGTTCTATCCACCAGCCTCCTGTTTCCTGGAAGCCAGAGCTAGCAGCATTTACAGTAAAACTGATTGTTCAAAGTTGTATCATTATTCCCAGATTTCTCTAGTGCTGCTAATCTCAGTTCATTATATTGGAAATCCCTTGTATTATGGCCATGTAATTCATCATGTGCCAGTAGAAGTCATGGCTCATCATAATCACACAATGGGCAAGGACTTAGACGTAATCAGATTTTAGTTCCCCTGTCGTGTTTCCATAATGCTGCTGTAAAACCAGCATAAGCACAAACAAGCACCACTTGTTTAAACATTTTATCAGATGGATCTACAGTATCTTTCTCCCTCTTGATTTAAACAACGTACGATAACAAAACATTGGATTACAATTGCTGGGAACTGACTCTGATAAACTGTTTGCTTGAGTGCAGAATGAAATTGAATAATGGCATCAGGCTCTCTCTTTCTAGTAATGTTAAATCTGTTAAATAGTTAAATTCTACAGACAAAGGCTGCTTTCAAAGAGGTAGCATTAGGGCATTTTGAAAACAGTGTCTCCAAGAGTATAGCTGTCTTACAGACCTTGAAAGATGCCCTGTATCCCCACAACTAACCCCAACACTAACATTTGCTGTGCAGATGAGGGATTGACTTGTTCCGTGATACAGGATGCTAAAAAGATGCTTGCTGCAAAGATTTTAAAAGCCAGCATCTGCTGCTCAAATCAAGTTTCAAAAAGAGAGACACTTGCCACTTCACAGGAGTATGGCCTGTGATTAGAATAGAGGACTTGCAAGCTAGGCTCTCTGGGCTCTCCCTGTCTACTCTGACCTCAATCACTTCAGCTATGCTCTTGACATCCTGAAAAAGGGTCCAGCTATACTTGGTTTCAGGGCTGTAATGCCAAACTTAATTCAAAAACATTTGCAAAGCACTAGAGCTTTGCAGCTGAAAAGCAGATAACCTCTTCCTACTCCTTTTTCCCTCTACAATATTGAGGGGATTTTATGTGAAAACAATAAATATTCTAGCACTGAGTGAGTAAGATTAGAAAGTGCCATTCTCTTTCGGCTTTGTTTCTCCCCCTACATTCAGGAACGAGGCTTGATGGGGACAAAAACACTTGTCACCTGAAAGGAAAAGAGTACTTGTCTCCTAACAGGAAATGGAAAAGCTAGCTAACAGGCATCCTAGTGAAAGAATGAATAGATATTAAATAACTCCTTTTCGGGTTTGTGGGCAGAGTGCTTGGGAAATCACAGAATTGTAGAGCTGGGGCTCCTCAGCAGAAGCAAAGACCAGAATATCCCTGAAAGACACTTCTGTACTCCATGACTAAAAAGCTGCAGGAAGTAGGACTTCTCACCCATATTAGCAAGCTGACACAAAGTTTTTCCACATCTTCTATGCTGCAAAATAGCCCATACATTTGTTTTGGTATCCTTATTTGACACAAAGAGCCACTAACCACCCTGTGCTCTCTGTACTTGCAACCTCTTAGCTTGCCTCTTTTCAGTCTCCTCTAAATGAAATGAATTCAATCCTCTCAGGATTTTCTCCTGGGTCATGTTTTCTAAACCTCTCTATTCTTTTTGTTGCTTTTCTTTGGATCATTTCCAATTTCTCTCTGCTCAGATATAGGCAAATTTGAGATGGTGCAGAGAAAAGCAGAAAACTTAAGCTGCTGAGATTGGAACCCTGGCTGTTTTGCCCACAGCTTTTTGAAAGCTCAAAGATCAGGAAACTCAAAGCCATGGTTTCTAGTGTAAAATGTTTACAGATATTTTTTTCAGATGTAAGGAAATCAAACCTTTAGTCTGATATTGCACCGCTTGGAGTTAGACACTCTGATCCAGAAAAGTGTGTGCATAGCACTGGATGTGAACAGTAACTAAAGTTAGTGCTACCTTACATGTTGTAAATATCATACACTGCTTGGCTCTACTCTAAGCAAAAAATGTCTGTTCTAGATCCATCCACATATTCAGGTTGTATTCTTTAGATCATGTTTTTCAGATATGCAAATAACAGGCAATTATGAAAGCCTAGCACCAAAGTGATTGAACTTGATAACAACCATGAAAAAAGGGAGCTAATGCAGGCAAGTGGTGGTCAGAGAAGGTGTGCTGTTAAATATTTTCTATCTGAAATGTCTTTAAATCATGCTGCTGCATACCAACATAGACTGCAGAGGAAAGAGAGGGAGAAGCAGGCTGAAGTGGGCACCAAACTGGAAACTGTTCATGGACTGATTTGAAAGTAACTTTATCCATGAGGACAGCTTAGAGAAAATGTGTTATTAAAGTACTTTATTTCCATTGAGAGATTCACACAGGCATACACAGACAGTAGGTGGTGACAGCTGCTACCAGAACCATTTGTTATCTTACTCCTATTCAGCTTTGGACAGTGTAAAATGAATAGAAATGCTGAAAAGCTTTACAGAGGTGAACCAAACAATAACAAGTAGGGGAGAATGAATTCTGGTTAGGTTACTTTAGGGAAGAGCTCTACTTCTGTTTATTCCTGAGGCATAGATACAGGCTGTGTTTCTAATGCTGACAATAGTGTTGAGAGGACTCTTGGTAGAGTTTGTCACCTCCACACCATCCTGAGGTGGGAAGAGAGGGGAGAGCTGGCCTTGCAGCTAACTTTAATGCCATCTATAGAAATGGCATGTAAATAAGGCTTCAGCAAATTATTGCTTTTCCCTAATAATCCTGTCCATCAAAATGGGAGTGAACCTTTCCCACAGTTTGCCTTAATAAAAGTGCTGGTGAGATAGCTCGTATTTGGACTTAACAGTAGCCAATCTCTTGGCATCAAAAGGATTATATTAGTTGGCCTGAAATTAAATTGCTTTTCCCAAGCAATCAGGACAGCTCTCAAAATCTTGCTCCAATATAGTCACATCACACCAGCTGACAGTTGCCTCCAAAAACCCACTCATTTTGGCCAGCTCCTCCTGCAAACACTATCAACATACTGAGGCTCCTGCTTCCAAGTGCAATAGGCATTTCAAACTACAATCCTATGAGGAGGAGGTACTGGTATCAGTTTGGGCTTTTGTCTGATTGTTTGGTTATCACATGGAATATTTACACCAGTCTCAGTTTGCTTTGATTTTGGAGGGACTCAAGAGTGGAGGACTGACAAATTTTGTATTACAAAGGCAATCTAGAAAGGAGATTTCAGTACACTGTCCAGAATATAGAGTTCCTGGCAAACTATTGCAGTATATTGATTCCACAATAGATGTTTCATTAGAAAGCTTTGGGGCTGGCTGGGTGGGTTTTTTTTCTTTTGGCTGCTGTGACAACTCCTCTCACCCTGGCAGTACTGATAATGGGGACACTCCATAAAACAGGGTTGGTAATGAGAGGCACAGATTTCTAGTGCAGCACACAGATGTAGCTGAAGTCAGACAGTTGATACTTTCCGAAAACCTTTCTTCCCCATTTAATGTTTTCTAAGCAAATTATTTACAAGGAGAAAGACCCCTAAGTTTGCACTGGAGGGAGGTAAAGCCTTTAGCTGAAGTTGGGCCCATAAACAGGAATGACTTAGGTTTAGGAGTGCTGCAGGAAACATCGTTAGCTTCTGTGGGAGGGAAAGAGTCACGTCAAGTTTGTTTTTATAAAGCAGCATTCACCTAGAAATCAGCACAAACTAAAATGCTATCTCCTCTGAATTTGGTGGGCCACTTGTAATCTCACTTTTGCAGAGAGATCCAATCTCCAAAAAAGGCCAGAACAGTGATAGATGTAAAACCTGCCAGCCTCCAGGGAGCATAAAACTTGGGTTTGAACCTCTCTAATCTTCTGCCCTACCAGGAACCAAATCCTTTCCACATACCTATGGTTCCTGCAAAAAGGCTCATTGTAGGCAAAGAAGGAATTTCAGCCTAGACATAGACAGATTTGAAGATAAACTCACTGAGAAATGTGGGGAGAGCAAGCTCAATCCCACCCCACGCTAAGGGCATGCAGCCTGGTAAGTTCATCTGGTAACAAGTCAATACTCCCCAGGTTCAATGTGTTCTGGCAAGCACTGGCTTTCAGAATAGAAATAAGGATCATTTCTTGTAAGTTAGCATATCTGAGGGATATCTGGCTCTCAGTCAGTACTCTATAACCAGTAATATGCCCAAGATAGCAAATATGCCCTGCATACACATTCCTATTACAGAACCCAGTGCTAACACTGCAGAGAGAAGCTAACATGCCAAAAATATCCTACGTACAGATTATTTGACTTAGCCACTGCAGAGCACACTGCAGGAAGCCTAGTAAAATTTAGTTCTTACCTGACACCTGCCTTCATATTTAGTAGGGAATTATGTATCTTCAATATGTTTTCTAGCAAGTTATTGACACAAATCTCATCAGCAATAACGACAGGGGGTTTATCTACAGTTCCTGCACGGCTGACTGAAACTGCCTACCAGGATGTCAGTATGACTTTGAATAGAAGCTGGAAAGTTATGCTGCATGAAATCATATCGAGAGAAAATCTTCTTTTATGCTCCATACTGACTTTTTTTCCCTCTTCACCGAGACAAACCCACCATTAAATGGCTCTTTGTTGCACTGCTCTCCTGCAGTATTTATGACAGTGCCTAATAGCTGCAAGGACTGGATTACAGTGCAATATACAAAGAGCAGTTTGCTTTCAGCCCTGTGTGAGGCTTGCTACCAAGTCTGAAAGTTATTTTCAGTAGTAGCCTTCCTTAGCAGACATTTTCTGGGATGCAGTTAGTATGCAACTTGTCAGGCACCTGATGTGCAATGCAGTGACACTATGAGGCTGATTACTTGGATGGCTTGGTTAGGACTGTTGACTAGTTATATGAAAAGGTGCTCCTAAATCTCTCTTGCCTTTTCAGGTCTGTCCCTCTGAGTAGCCACTTTAAAAGAACTAAATAAATAACTCCAGCTTAAAACCACAAAGTTGTCTTTAAACCAGAGAGGTAGGATTCAGTATCGCTCTGCTGACAAACACCACAACAAATCATAAAAGAAGAAACAAAGCAATCATCTCCAGCAAGGCCAGCAGGTGCTCTAGTCAAACTAACTCTTTAACCCCTTCAGCCAGGCAGAGAATAGCATGTGTGATCTTATGGAACTTGCCAAAGAATCTCATTGCCACACACTATCTGACCAAATTTACTTATTTTGCCCAAGAGAAATTTGCTATCTCTGTCCACACATGTAGAGAGATACCTCTTGAGCATCTTCTTCGAGGCAAACCATATTCCTGAATTTAATGCACACCAAACCTCTGCCAGTGATCAGCAAACCCTCACCATGGCCAGTTTCTCACACCTGAACCTTGTTTTCAGTGAAAACAGTGACAACATACAGATCACCAGAGCTCAGATTTGATTCTTCCAGCTTACACACATACTAACCAGGAGCTACCTTAAGGATCAGCATTTCCACTGGTCTTTTCCCAAAGCCAGGAAGGGTTTGGGAAGCATCTTTCCTTCCCTTTTTTATTAGCTACTGCCTAGGAGGTCTTTACTCATAAAATGTCCTTGCTTGCTACTGCCAAAATTTAAGCCCTAGTACTGCAACAAGATCTATGCTGAGTTCACAGTGTCACAGACTTGTTCTGTGACCTTTGACAGAGTACTTTATCACAAGCATTTATACAACTGGGGTTTCAGCAGCATATTTATAAGGTCCTATATGTTTAATTCCTTACATTGCATTTCTATACATGCTAACTCTTTGACTGGGATAACTCAGCAGTCCACAAAAGGATGCATCTATACAACCTGCATGATGGCCTCCAGTTCTAACAAAAGCCCCTAGGAAAAAAGAAATATCCTTTGCATTGTCATTAGTAGCAGTATATGGTTATTCTCCTTAAAGACAAGGCTCTTAGACTTAATCTATTTGTTTACAGTTGTATCTAATTGCTTACAGTTGAGTTTTCCTAAGAACTGGAAGCTCTTTTTCACTACACTTTGGTAGCACAAGATCAGGTTGCCTGCAGATGAATCAAAAGATTTGAGGATTGAAGGTGGTCCTGCCCAGTACTGGAGCTCTGTCAATACCAAGGACTCTCCAAAACTTCAAGGAGTTGTGGGTTATCTAATTCCAATGATGCACATTAGGAGATAGAATGTTATTTAATGAGAAAGTCACTGGCTGTGAAGATCAGCAGGCAATTTATCTATCAGGAAGAAAGTATATTTTTTTAGATAGAAAACATGATGTTTCTCTGTGTTAAATTCTATACAGCTCAAGGAAATGGGAAAGCTTGGTGATCTTATCCTTTTGATTTCCTCTACCAGTTTTCTGGAAGGACAAGTCCCATTAAATGAGGAGAAGAGTTTCTGGTTTCCTTGCCTTGTGTCACTCTCTGCTGTCCTACCTGTGGGACAAGGGCAGCAGAGCCTGCAGCAGAATTCACCACTGGCTCACTAAAATAAGTAAATAGCTGTCTGAGACTCCTCCTTCAACCATGGTCTCAGCCAGCCACAGATTTGGGGAGCCTGAAGTTGAGCCTTTACCTTTGAAAATGGGGAAAAATAGTTCCATTCCTAACAGTGGTTTTTACATTTTAGCTTATTATCTGCTCTCTTGGCTACCCCTTCTGGGGAGACGACACTGCACTTTATCTCATGATCACATGCATCTGTGGTGCTAGTTAAAGTCAGGGAATATTTTACTTAGAAGTCAGTTTTCTCCATTTATCAGTTACAAAACACATTTCTATCTAACAAAAGGTGTAATGTAACAGTAGTAAATCAGATTTTTGTTTCTTGTACAGCTTTGCAGAGATGGTGCTTCTGTAGAAAATCCCTTGGAGACATCTGCAGATGATATTTCCAGCATTGCCAGTTTTATTGAGACAAAGCTTGCCATGTGCTGCTTAAAAATGAAGAGGCCTAGTGATGCTCTGACTCATGCACACAGGTAAGAATAAATATTGATTAGATACCCTTCTGAGACTGAGATAACAAAAATTAAACAAAAACTATGAAAAATCTTGTGCAGGAAGGATCAGTCTAACATTGAGTTACAATAGCCACCTATGCATTTACTGCTTGCATAACTCAGTAGGTAAGGATGTGCAGGTAAGCCACAGACATAGTTCAGAGCACCCTTAAGATTGAAGCCAGACAAATATAAACATGCTCAGCCTTATACAACAGTAATGATATCAGAAGCTTTTGATCTTTTTCAAGCCAGATTAGGTCAGGGATGGCTTCAAATTATTTTCATTATGTAATTCCTCATGGGCTCACTTCAGAGCCACATCACAGACCAGCACCACCAGCAATGCATAGAGAAGCCAGAAACAAACCTTGGGCATGGTGGAGATGAAATTCCCATTAGTTTCAGATGAGTTAGGATTCATCCACACCCCTTTCCCTTGTTTTCCCACACCCCTTGTTTGCAGAGCTATGCCTACCTTGAGTGCACGGCGGGGGGGGGGGGGGTGTCCATCTTTCAGATGAGTTCCAAGCACCATCTGGGTTGGGGGTCTGAATGCCCATGAGTGGTTAGAGAACAGCATCTGCTTTCCCAGAGCACATCTAGTAGGCACACACACCTTTCAGCTTGAGGATTCTGTTAGCTGAGCCTAAGCAAACCAAGTAGGGAAGACTATGAGATGCTTATATAAAAAAATAAGTCACCACCACCAACAAACCTGCACATCTCATCCAAACCCTAACCCAACCACATTTGTTCAGGGCTTCTCAAAGAACCTGTTAATGTAAGAAACAAAAAAGAACTATGTCAAGTTTGACTGTACTCTCAACTGTCAGAGAGATGGTAATGATCACTCTCTTTCTAACTGGGATTTCCAAGAACACTAAAATAAGGAAGCTGTTTGGACAGTATAAATATAACTAGAACAGGAAAGACTTTTCTTTACCTCCTTTAAATTATCTCACTTTCAAAATAGGAAGATGTGTTGACTCCAGGGCTACAGAAACGAAAGCTTATTCAGACATGCTTTGGATTCAATTGTCTTCAAACAGGAACAATGACCTACAGAGAAATAAATGGAGTTAGACTGAAATCACTGGAAAACTGATGTAGAGAAAAAGAAAATCTTCACTCCTCTTTCCTAGCACAAAGCAAAATGGCAATCAGTAATGTCAATTTTCAATACAATTCATTCCATGACTTGCAGAATGGGAATACATCTACTGAGCACGGTTGTCACGTTGTAAGATGCAAGAACTGATACAACAGCACACCAGTTACAAGAAAAACAACTTTCTGAGGCATAATTAAGAAAGACAAACCTTGAAATAGTCATTGTTCAAAAAGAACAAAGACATTATGCTGACCTCCCCTACTGAAATTAGCTCACTGGCAGCAGTTAGCTAGTGCCTATAGAATTTTTATTCTCATTGAGTTTTTATGCCATCACCACATTTTAATGGTTTGCTGGTAATCCTTTGGCATGAATCATGAATCCAAATTAAAATATCCACTTCTGCATTTATTTGCATTTACTGAACTATTCTTTCTTTAATGTCATGTAAATTTCACAGCTCCTGCATTCATTTCTGAAACTTCATTAGCCAAAACTCAGCTTTAATATTCTCACCCACAGCTGTATCAAATCTATGGAAGTGGGGTTTGCTAGAAAGGAATCTTTCCAAGACGTCACAACCAGAGAAAGAGAGAAAACAGAGAACAAGGCCAGCAGCTCATTTTAAAGAGCAGGCATCTTTAGAGGAATAGCTGTTCCATCCTTAAGAAAGAAAAGGGAGTACAATTTAGATCATCAACTTCAGATCGTGGACGAGAAGCCAAGTCTGGGTCGTTCTGAAGAGGAGTAATTGTATTCTCTGGCTTCCTAATATCAACAGTTGAGACTGCCTTTAGCATCCCTGGCACAATTGAGGACACTGGCTGGGATCTGATCATTTGTCAGACCAATACAAAACATTTACCCCTTGCAATCAAACACCATTAAAACCACTTCCCATCTGTCACAGCTCTGAACAAACGTGCCACGGATTGGCCTCACCAAGCAACACCTGCAGTAACCTACTTGACCACCACTTTTCATCATAAGATAGCCAGCAAAATAATCCCTAGCTTGCAGTCTGAAGCTCTAAAATGAATCACACAATACTTACATGCCCTGGGGTCTTTTTGGCCCAGGCATTATGGCATACCAGGGTTTAAGGATCTTAATAACCCCATATGGCTTGCTGAGAAATTAGATTTTTCCCTTTGGTTGCAGAAGGCAATTTTCAATTCTAGCAGATGGCAAAACAGTGAAGGTCTGAGAAGTCAAGAACTGACTAAGAAACCTCAGATTAGTACTCAGGCCTGATGTTGCTCAGCCTAATATTGTCAGGAGTTGAATTTTTGCCCCAAATGAAAACAATCTTGATTCAGAGCATAGAATTTCAGCAAAGCAGCCCCTCAATTATGCCTGTTATTCAGAGGGCCAGGCCCAACAGAGAAATCCATAAAGCTGCTGCAGCTGCATGTGGAAAAGCAACCCCCAGTGCATCACACACTCAGCTCACCAACTGTTAAGTTTTATTTTGTTTGAAATTGGAGTATTCAGTATGTATTTTTCTCCCCTTTTCACCAAAAATCACCTGAAACACAAAGTCAGCATTAAAAGATGAAGAGATAGTTTTGCAGTTTCAGGGCTCTCCTGGCACTAGATTAGCACTCTCCATAAAGGCTACTAACCTGGAGCTGCATCAGGACAGTAAAGGGCTACTTTGGGGTAGAGTAGGAACACAGCAGAAGTGATTTCTAGTGTATAGGCTACAAAGAGCCCAGCAACATCAAACCAAACTGCCAAGAGTCAAAGGCAGCTTTCTGATGTTTGCTCAAGCTATTAGGGTGTGCTGTAATACTTTTCAGTACAGAATTTATAGATGGAGAGAGGCAGTCTATCATTTTGAGACCAGAAAAAAAGGAACCAAGATGGAAAATGGAGAGCTGAGATACAATTCTATGAAAATCTGCCACAGTTCTATATTCATTATAAGCCTACCACAGCACATCCTGCTCAAAGGCTTACAGAAAATGTGTTGCCAACTATCAGGGAATTACTGATTTTGTTAATTTTTTCACTTAACAGTGCTATTGCTTGGCTGTGGTAGAACTGACAGCCTGGAGGGGGTCAACAAGCAAGCAAGCATTAGCAAACAGAATCACTATGACTTTTGACTGCAGTTTCCAGCAGCAATTGTCTCCTCTAAAACAGCTTGCACAAGTACCAGTTGTCATCTGTCTAAGGTATTGCTGTTTCAGTCCAATCATTAAATGCTGACAGCATTTGATGTTTTGATGAGTGTTATTTTGGTCAAAATAAGTTTTGGTAGCCACCAGTATTGTCTAAGCTTCAGCTAGGAACCACACTTGGCTGAGAACTGCAGTGTTTGCCGTTGGCATTGTCTTTTCATTACTGATAAAAGTAATTCATCCTCATTAAGCACAACTCATTTTTAACACCCTGTGCTCTTTTGTACATTGTGACTTAATCCAGCACTTGGATGTGCCCCTAGTCACTAAGGCCTGCACTTACTCCAGTAATGCCTTAAGATACATAATGTATCACTGGATTTTCTCCCACACCTTCTTCCCCAAGAGGGGATTCCTGCTGGGTAATGCTTTCTCTCAGTACAGTTTTCTGAGCATTTCTTTAAAGTGTTGGACTGTGAAAGCATGGTTCTGAGAGGTTCCCTAGTTTCTATACCACCTCAAGATGATTTGCAGCAGAACTGCATTTTTCAGAGCACAGAGCAGTTCTGCTCACACAGAGTAAAGCTTCACTGTGCCAGAACAGAAATGTCACTTCTCACATCTACCTCAGCATTTTGGTTTGGTACAAGAGTAGGATTGTGATATGCTTTACCCATTTTCTGTGCTTCCTGCACACCAGATTACTCACAAACCTATTTTAGCACTTACAAACTAGACACATTTCAGAGAAAACTACCTGCATCTTCTGCTTGATCTCTGCACAAAACACAAGTAGCACCTAATGAAGGCACTGTGGTCGACCTTCAAGAGAGCTTTGAGCAAGATGTACAGGGACATTTTGTTTGAGGAAAGAAATGAAATCCAGTCTGAAATACAAGCTCCAACCACCTACAACACAGATGTAGGGGCCTCAGCATTAGCTTTTCTGGTCTACTGATGCTCTGCTTCTATCACAGTATCACAGTATAACTAAGGTTGGAAATGACCTCGAGGATCATCAAGTCCAACCTATCAACACAGACCCCATGACTAGACCATGGCACCAAGTGCCACGTCCAATCCCCTCTTGAACACCTCCAGGGACGGTGACTCCACCACCTCCCTGGGCAGCACATCCAATGACGAATGACTCGCTCGGTGAAGAACTTCCTCCTCACCTCGAGTCTAAACCTCTCCTGGTGCAACTTGAGACTGTGTCCCCTTGTTCTGGTGCTGGTTGCCTGGGAGAAGAGACCAACCCCTTCCCGGCTACAACCTCCTTTCAGGTAGTTGTAGAGGGCAATGAGGTCACCCCTGAGCCTCCTCTTCTCCAGGCTAAACAATCCCAGCTCCCTCAGCCTCTCCTTGTAGGGCTTGTGTTCAAGGCCTCTCACCAGCCTTGTTGCCCTTCTCTGGACACCTTCAAGTGTCTCGATGTCCTTCTTAAATTGAGGGGCCCAGAACTGGACACAGGACTCAAGGTGTGGCCTAACCAAAGCAGAGTGCAGGAGCACAATGACTTCCCTGCTCCTGCTGGCCACACTATTCCTAATGCAGGCCAGGATGCCATTGGCCCTCTTGGCCACCTGGGCACACTGCTGGCTCATATTCAGGCAGCTGTCAGTCAGTACCCCCAGGTCCCTCTCTGTTTACCTCTGTCACTTTTCCCTGAGCCTCTCGAACTTCATTGATTCCAAGAAACTCTTCGTATCTGTCCCACCAGCTCTTGCATGTTGCAGACATTTTCTGAAGGGAGTTTTTTCCCAGAACAGTCCCAGCTTCTGTCAGATGATGAGAAAGAGCTGTGGCCACTTCTACTGCAGACTTGGCTTCAGGCCTCTTAGGTGCTGAGGAGCAGTAAGTCTGCACTATGTGTACATTCATTTTTGGACTCCACTTTATCAAGGAATGGTGATACTGCAGACCACAGGACACTGAGGACATGCTTGACTTATATTTCATTGGCCCCATGTCTTGATAAAAGTGCACTGAATAAAAGTGCTGCAAGGATGAACAAGAAAAAGAAGTTCTTGAACCATGGCTGACCAAGACTTAAACCAGCATGTGTACCAAAGTGAGTACAATTCAAGAATGGTTAAACCATCACTAGTTTTTCACCATCACTTACCCAGACACCTTTCCACAATTTTCAACAGAGGGCAGTTCTGCCACAGATTCCTGCTTTCCTGTGGTTAGGAATTACTTCCACCAGGCTTCTTGTTTACTAATTCACTCGCTGCATGAATAGTGACCATGTGCAGATCCAGTACCAGCAAGAGTAGCTTCAGAGTAATTTAATGCTTCAGCACAGAAGCGATTGCCCTATGAAACTGTGCCTTGGGCATGCACAGTTGAGTTTGCTGTACCATGTCACAGGTACTAACAATTCTGCAAAAGAAAAGGAAAAAAGGGGGGGGGGGGGGGGCAGAAAATATCTTGAAGTGAGAAGAAGCAGGGCTTGGTCATTCCTTTTATCATGCACTGAACAGGTATATGAAATGTTGATGAATGAAATGAGAAAAACATTAAGCACAAAGAGAAAACACAGCAGTGCTGAAACAAACAGAGAAAGTATTCTCAAGAGCTTGCCTACAAAACTGAAGTTTAAGAGCTACAAAACCAGAAAAATATCAGGTAGTGAACACACAGCTGGGGTGACATTTTAAAATGAGCTTCAAATTCCTGCTCTCACTTTTGCAAAAGCAGACTGCTAGTTATGGTTCACTGATCTGTGAAGAAGATCTTAACTTTCTGCTGAGGGTATTGCTCTAAAAAACTCAAGGAAAAGTAGCTAATAGGGGTTTGTATGAAGTTTGAGTGTGACTGTATCGGGTTTTGACTAATGCAATAGAAAACCACAGACTATTAAGAAAGCTTGATAGTTGCTGCAGAGATTAGAAAAGATAAATTAAAAGTCTTCCATGTTAAATTTAGGCAGCTAATGACATCAAATATGTGCAAATAAAGGCATCTCCACAGGAAAGGATTTTTCTTACCGGAAGACAGTTTAGCTGGTTGCTGATTCTGAATGCCACAAGTTCATTCCCTTTTAAGTGTTTCTAACAAACAGTAAGAACACAAAACACCAATATGCAAATCTCAATAGTTGTTTTCTATACACAATACTATGGTAGAGCAAAACCACAAGAACACATAAATGAAACAAGTTTACTCTCCTCACAGCATCATTCACATATTTACTGTTACAACACTCACTCTACATTGCAGTCCATGTACTGAAACCTCAGCTGAACTTTGTCTGCAGGATTTCTCTTTCAGTTGCACTACCACGTGAAGAGTTTTACCAAATATTCAGACTACTGAGTCAGTAAGAGAAAAGTTGAGATTTTTGTATGAACAGACAGAATGCAAAGAAAGCAACCACAGTTTGAGCTCATAGGACCTAGGGCAGTTATGAAAGTTTCATCTAAGATAACAATCCTTGTCCACCTCGTACATCCTCTGGTATGAAGTAAGGTTTGTCTGCCTACAGTCGTTGACACAAATACTGTTTCAGAGTGTACACCCCTGTTGCTACCCACACTGGGAACTGGTGGCAAGCCTTGCTTTTAAGGGTCCTGTCTTACTTCGCAGCCTTTTTGTCACTGCCAAAACGTAACACCTGAGTTTGCGACACGCCACCACACTCCACAGCTACACTTCTCATGCCTCAGGGGGTCAAAGTCTGTCTGTCCCACACGAGCAGCCCCTTCCCTCTCGCCACACGCAGGGCTACGAGCCCACGCTCCCAGCACCCTGTGGGCAGCACGACGAGAGCGCCATCGCCTCTGGCAGCCACGCTGAGGCGCGTGCGGCAGCAGCACGGCCTCGCCTCAGCCAGAGCAAGGGACGGGTGGGGAAGAGCGGCCTGCCGCGGGGGGCTCCCCGCTACAGCCCCCGCCTAGGCCGCGCCCGCCGCCGCCGCCAGCGTCATGTACAGCCCGGAGCTCTGTGCGCGGCGGAGACCGGGCAAGGGCGGCCCGAGCCGCTGTGCCCCACGGGGCGGCTGTGCCCCACGGGGCGGCTGTCCCCGAGGAGCCCCCCGAGGCTACCAGTCTCCGCCACGGTCTCCCAGCCCGAGCAACACTTCCTAAGTGCCCGGGGCCCGGCCCGGCGCCTGAGGCACACGACACAGCGGAAGCGCTGCTCATCACTTGCAAATGGAGATGTAACCATTTAGAGCTTTAGGCCTCCTCTGTGAGCCTCGGAGAGAGTGCCTGCAGAGTTAATTTAATTCACAAGTCTACAGCATCTCAGAGAGACTTTGAGCTTTACACTTATTCTGAAAGCTCCTTCTGAAGGCCACAGACAGACAGTCACTGGGTGCTGATGCATACAGCAAAGGGAGTTACTGGGCTGCTGAAATACACTGGGGGGTTCCACAAATGTGCATTTAGAGCTGAATGTCTCTATAAACATGTCATAGACTCAGGGTTATCAATAAGCTAATGATTTGGTTATGAAATCAGTTTCGTGGTGATTAGTGGACTGAAATCACAAGGGCAGGAGTTTTAAAGTGAACATGAGATTCAAAACTTTCCATGAGGAAACACAAGCCAGTTTGCAAGTTTCCTCTGTAACAGAATGTAGTGTTAACCTCTCTGCTACGGTTGGAACTAGCTTTAAATACTCTATGAAACATGCCATGATAAATGTTTATATAGCATAAAATGATAAACATTAAACTCTGCATCCTAGAAGACACTAGGTGTAACTTTTCTCCAAACAATGGAAGAAGTGCTGACCAGAGATGCCTGTCACTGGCTGCAGATCTCACAAGTGGAACTAACTAGATGCAGAAGGAGCTCTCACTCTTCCCCTCCCTCCGCTCTCATCAGAAGGCTGCCCTACCCTGACTGGCACTCTAACTACTTAGCTTATGCTAGTTTTAGCCTTCCATCTTTTTCTGATATTGACTTGGAGCCTGTCATTTGTTACAGCTGGAATTGCATCTGCTGAAGTTAAGGGGCTAAGAAACATGCCAAGGTCCACCCAAGTAGAACCTATCATTTCTACAGAAAGCATTTCAAAGTCTTCCAAGTTAATGTTAGAACACATTCTAGATGCACAGTTTGTCCAGGGAGATGAGTCGGACAACTCTCACTCACGTGTGTGGAGCTAGGGGTTAAGAAGAAGTTGTACTGCAGCATTCTTCCTTAGGTTATCTACAACACAGAATATTACCACAGGAACTATTTTCTAGAACAACACACAAATCCCTAATGAAACTGCATTTATGATATAACCTCAATAAAACAATTTACTAATGCTTGTTCACATATCACAGCTGTCAAAAGAGAGAGAGTTCATATTACATTTGAGACATAGAGTGCTGAGTTGTACAGAAGTAGTGCACACAGCATGCACCAAACCACAGCTTGATTATTAGCAGCTTTTAACAATGCAAGAGAGAGAAATCTCAACTTCTCCATCTCTCTTCTCTTTTAAAGGAGCATTAGCAAGAACCCGACTCACTTCCGGAGCCACATGTGCCAAGCTGCTGCATTTTGGCGCTTAGGGAGATACTCCGAAGCTGCAAGGTATGGTGGTGCTTGTGGATTTCCAGTGGTTTCTCTACATCCCTTTCATTCCAGCTCTCAGTAGTAAAGATATCATCTTATATCCAGGCTTGTCCAAAATCAGTGGGAGCTCTGCGTTGGCTTTGTGTATACAATCTCACATGCAGCAGAGCTCCAATCCTCCCAGTTGGTGTAACAGGAATCATTCCAATTATGTCCCTAGCTGCAGTTTAGGCTAATGCCTGTAGGAGCATTTACTTGGTCTTGGGCACAGGGCTGAGCCCTGATCAGGTTCCGGGGGTGCTCTGGGGTTAAAAGCTACATGCACACAAGCATCTGCCACTCCCTGATTTCCCCATAACCCTGGGCAGAAGCTCAGGCGTGCTCCAAGGGTGGGGGGAGAGGGAGGAATAACAGTTTAAAACAACCAAAGCAAGCCCCACCAAACCCCACAGTCTCAGGGTACACTGTGGTATGCTGCAACATATAGCCTGTGTGCAGCTGATGAGATTGCTGGTGTGAGCGGGAACTGCTGGCAGAAGAAAGTCTGCAATCTCTGCTTGTATGCCTGCATTAATGCTGCCAAAATCTTTAAGGTTCATCATGCAGCAGAAGTTTGTAACTACTTAAAATGCTTAAATGAAAGAAATGCAGGAGGAAATGCAACGGTGACTTATCACCACCACTACTACACTAACATTAGACACTCACAAAGGACTCTTAGCTGAAGACCACAAGGTACATCGCAAAACAGTTCACAAATCATTAGCTAACCAATGGCAGAACAGTCAGTGTGAATTAGGCAAGAGACTGAGAGGGTCACTTTGCTCATCATTTAAGATGGATGCTAGTGGTAGAGCTCTGGAGCTATTAAAATAGCAGCAAAACAGTTTGCACAGGGAGAGGAAGACGACTGTATCCAAGCAGAGTTGTAGAGAGGATTTGGGAAGATGAACTTCAATTTTCTGTGCTGGACTTCAGCCAAAAACTTCAGGACAAGCTCTTCTTCTGCAGGACATACATTGAGATTATGTCAAAGGAATCCCCACTAGTTTACAGACATCAGGTCAGGGAGAAGAAATCGGTTCCTCGAGGCACAGAAACAGCTTTTCTGTATTGCTTTAGAAATATGATTTCAGATAAACCTGAAATATTCCACTTGACCATAACCCCACCCACTTTCCAAAAGAACAACTGGTCTGAATTAAGAAAATGAAACATTTTATTGAAGAACAGGGAAGTGGTGTGGTATTTCCCAGATCTCCTTTTACATCTCACTGATAACAGTCTCTCATTTATCCTGCTGGTGTGTTGATTGAAATAGAAATTGTCACCTGCTGAATAATCATCAACAGTTGAGGTGCACTGATCAGACAGACAGTTTAGAGCTGTGGTAAGAGAATGTGTGACAGGGAGGGAATTCTGCCTAGGATTTCAAACCCCAAAACCCACCAGTTTCCCCAACAGCTGAAGTGATCTGAGTGGAATGGAGTCACTGTCCCTGGAGGTGTTCAAGGAGGGGACTGGATGTGGGACTTGGTGCCATGGTCTAGTAGTCATGAAGTCGTGGGTGACAGGTTGGAGTTGATGACCTTTGAGGTCTTTTCCAACCTGTTGATTCTATGAATTGGTTTGGGTGCTGGGGTGGGCAGGATGGGTAAGGAAGACTTTCTTCTTGAAGCCAGGCTGAAGATTGTTGTTTTAAATAATCTCAGTAATACAGGGTTTGTTTTTTTACAATACATTGATATTTCCTAAGCAGCAATACATATAAATGCCTATACCTGAGAAGACAGTATGGAGCAAGGGGATGTTCATAAATATGAATCCCCCCCAAAAAAAACCAAAACACCAGTGGTTGGTGTTACTGCAGATCAGCAATCAGTGCATTTACTCCATCAGCAGGCAAGAAGGAACTGCCTCAGCCTTTTTTTCCCCACACTGAGTAGCTTTCAGGAAACCAGATGATTTTAAATGAGATTATGTATTTTGCACAGCAGAGGAACATTCTGACAGACTGAATCCAGAGTGGTTCCAAAAGCAGTGACTCTAGCAGTATTCAGAGTTTAGCCTAGTTTAACATAGTGTTATAGCAACTGTGCAGAGCTGCTTCTGCAGAGTGTGTTAAACTGAGCTTAGCGCTACTTCTGTCAGCTCACTGGAGTCACTGCTCTTAGTCAAAGCCCACTGATGGTGCAGAATGTACTCTGCTCAGTGCAGACAGACCATGGCACACAGATGTTCAGCTGCAGTTTATAGAAATACAAACTTGTCATTTGTTTACATTTTGTTAAAATGACTTTAAGCCATCATTTATTTCTGCTTGCTTTTTGCCCAAGCCCTGCCCGGCCCCGCGCGGCTCCTCCGTGGCGGCCAGGCCCGCGCGGGCACGGGGCAGGGCCCCGCCTCCGACGGCAGACGCATTGACGGGGGCCGGCGCGCTGCCCAGGGCAAGGGAAGGAACGGGATCCATTGCGGGCCCTCACACATGCAAAGGGGCTGAGAACCTTTGCTGGTCTTGTGACCCTCTCTCTCTGTCTCTCTCCAGTGTACCACTCTGAAAGGAGTGTTTCACACATTGGATCTAGGAAACGAGCTCTGACAAGTGCTGGGATCAACCAAAGTCCCAAAGAGGGTCCACGTGGCCTGTTACTTAATTTGACATCCACACATGATGTTAGTCCATAGCTACAATGACCGGCCCTTAGTGCTGTGCCACACACATTAGTCTTTAGAGTCAAGACTGCCCCAGTGTCAAACCGGAGCTGGCTCAGACAGGGCCATGGCAGAGGCAAAAGAAAGCCTTCAGGAATGTTTTCTTCCACAGCCCCTACCAGAATTAAACCCAAACATCGACACTAGAAGGTTATCTCCCAGACTTGGGAGCGTGAGGTCCAAAGAGCACAACAGGCACCAGCTAGAGCCCAGATGAAGCACAGAGCACATACCTCTGGAAGATGCATGGCACCACTGTTGTGAGCAGTTCATTCCAGCATCCCATCTCTTGCCAGTCAGCTCAGCTGGGAAGCTAACACAGGCACTGGGGCCTCCCACACCTCCTGGGTTTTCTTATCACAGGCTTGTGTGGCTGCAGCGAATGATTTCGTTGTACCCAGGCTGTTAGTGTCAGCAGCTGTCAGGCAGCAAAAGCTGCCTTGGACTCATTTCTTACAAGTCCTAAGCATGCCTGGAGATAGGCTGAGAGAGACGGTGGTGTGCTCCTGGCCTCCACGTGTAGAAATCTGTCTTACTGTTCTGCACCACCAAGTGGCCAGATGGAGCAGGTACAGCAAGACATCTTTGGATCCAGGCTGACTACGTTACCCCAGATGGGTTTGGCTATCTTGTGGAAGTTTGTACTGGCCCTGACTAGCAACTAGGAAAAATAGTCTTTGAATATTAAGCCTCATGTTTTGAAAGAAGGAAGTCGTATGTTCTCTGGCATCTGCTAAAGGTGTGTCCGAAGGTTATCAGAAGTACTTCATCTCTCCTGTCTGATAGAGCTCTTTGATGGGCTGCACACCTGAAACTTGGGCATGTTTTAAGTATTTTGAATTAATAACTCAGAACTGGTGGATAGATCTGTAAATATGAGGCCAGTAGGTTTGAATATCAGTGAAGTGGTTGTGTCAGAGTAGGAACAGACTGCACATATCTAAGGGAAGATTTAGTTCCTGTTTGTAACAATATGTTACCCCCTGATACTGGGCCTGCTTTGGAATGTTTATTGTTAAATCCATGTATTTTTGGTTATATCTCATTAAGAGAATAGTACAGCCTTGGAAAGTACGTTCTGAAAGGGTATCACAACAGGATTGGGATTACTGTTTGTGAGACACTTTTAACTAGGGGGAAATTTCAAATTCAATTTACAGTAATGTCAAAGCACAATTAATATATAGGCAATGATCAGGGGAACATGCAGAAGTACACAGTGATAGCACTACATCAACAAATAAACTTTTGGTGCTAGTAATTAGGTACACAAGATTATTATATGTTTAATTGACTAAAGTGACAATTTGGAATTACATCTAGTCACATTTAATTGGATTTGGAACCTCTAGAGGAAAGGCAATGGAGAGCAGTGTGGAGAGGCAGCCATAAAAGCAAAGTGATTGTCTAAAGTCTGTTAAAACTCTGCATTAATGTCCATTGCACAACGGTTCTTTAATATCCCTCAGTCTAGAAAGAGTAATGCAATGATTGTCACAGACAGTGGGAGTGCTAAAGCATACTCCATTATGTAGCAAGACAGCTGATTACTTTCCATTTGGGGACTTTTTATTTATGAGATATAGTTTAATCAAAGGTGAACTGTGTCTGAGTTTGCCACAGACAAGTGATGTTCTCAGACTGCACGCTGCAGGGTGTTTACATGTTGCTGCTGTGATAGCAGAAATGTATATCTGACACTTCCCTCACAAATACTGTAAAGCATAAAAACAAAAGAAAAGTTAAAGTATTCTGTTCCAGTCATTAAATATTTGCTGAGAGTGAAAGGTGATAAAGCTGTTAAAAGAAAATACAGGGCTGTGTGTTCACAGATAGTTTTGCTAACTAAAAAATGTTTGCTAATGCTTGTCTTAAAGTTGGACAAAGACTGAAGAGTTATGTGTAATCTTTTGACACAAACCTCATGTTACACTCTTTTACTATTACCTGCTTTGCATTTTGCTGTATCCATTCTTCTCTCCCCACACACTCATTCATTCTGCTTTTGTCACCAGGAGCGCCATGATTGCCGACTACATGTACTGGCTGATGGGAGGCACCAGGAAGCGTACAAGCAACTACATCAGATACTATTGGCAGGTAAAAAATTGATAGCACCTCATTCAGAGAATTACCCACTGGGCTAGTGCTTGCAGTGCCTGTGAACTTTCTTAGATGCTTTCCAGCAGAGGATTTTTGTCTGTACAGAGCAGTTTGATTTTTTTACCCACTGGGTCAGACTCATTTAAACTCTTGAGTTCACAAACAGGTGTTGTGCAGGGGTCATTTCTTTGAATGAAATGCCTTTTGTTTTTCTGTCCCTTAACACTGGTATCCATTGACTTCCCTTCTTGATGTCATAGACATGAAGCTTCAAAGAATAACCCTTTCAAGGAGGAGCTGTCATAGCTGCCCTCTCCCCCAGGGGTTCAGACTGTCCTGCTATGTAAGAGGGCTGGAAAAGTGGCACGAAGGACAAGATTCATCATGGTGCATCCTTGTAGATTCTAAATCACAAGCTGTGGTTGGGCTAAGGCAGGAATGAACCAGAACTGTATTTGGGCTACTGAATATACTGAATGAATACTTTTTTCTTTATCATCTTAACCAGTTTAGCATCTACCGCCATACTCATGAAAGAGCCAGACATTCTTCAGCTGCAAGGCCAGAACAGCAACACTCCCTCTGATGTATCTCAGAGGACATTGCAGAGAGGACCTTTCAGATAGAAAGACAGCATAACACTTGCAAATGGGCTAAAAAAGGAAAAAGCAGTGGTCATGGCCTCTCTGCAAGAGCTCTCTTGCAAGTCCATTGGAGCCCTTGCAATCCTCTCCATTGTGTGACTGCATCTTGGGTAGCATGACACATGCTCTGCAGGCACCTCTCTTTCCTGGACACGTTGCCGTATATTCATCCACAGATGTGGACTTCAGTGCATAAAGGCTTAAGCAGAAAAATTCCTAGAGATTTAAATCCTATAAAGTTTTCTCCTCCAAAGTTTTTATGGGCTGAAGTTTTATATCCTTAAAGACTTTCCCCCATAAAAATCCATGAGGATAATAAAACAAATAGCATCTGTGTTCCGGGTCAGTAGCTTGGGGGGGGGGGGGAAATGCTCTTGGGTAATAATAATAACAATACCTTCAGTAGCAGTATTGACCAGAAACTACAGATCTATTATTTTCCCTGTTGGCTGACATTTTGCTGTTACTGCCCTCTGAGCTAGTCACTATTTGCATGCTGTGCAGAGTGGTCATGGGTCCATCATGGCAATGCAGAGATACTATAGGGGTGACTTTGAACTGTTCTTGAAGATGATAAAGCCAAAAAGTGAACTTTGCAGGTTGTCATGAGCTGGTGCAGCCACTCCTGTTTTGGTCTCACTGTCTCACTCCACTTGGAAAGCTAGACTGGTACCCTTGTGTTGCTACTACTCATCCTCTAAGGGCCCTGAACAACTAAATCATTAATGTCCATGGAAATATGAAATCCAAAAATCACTCTCCTATAAAGCAGTGCAGACTGGTAAGAATTCCCACAGGGAGGAACAAGAACACATCCATTCATGGGCCCCTGAGCTCTTGGCAGGAGGACACACTTGCTCCTTTCAGGTCTGATACCTCCAGGCCTGTGGCACTAACCATGGATAGCATGGCTGTGCCCATGGAAAGCTGGAACTCCTTCTCACCAGTGGGAAATGTTATCACTGCCCCAGGTGGTCAGGATACTATTGCATACATTTGAAGCTTGTTAATTTTTCAGGGCTAAATGCTGGTCACTCCAGACTGCTCCCGTTCCAGTAGATGCAGGAGAATGGGCTGAACAGATAATCTGTTACCTAAGCAAACCCCCAGTGACACCCTTGACATCCAGGCAGAGCATTCAGTGTGAGAGCACTCAGGGTGCATGCATGGCAGTCTATCCCAGTATCTGCTCAAAACAATTACAGTGTTTCGATGCTATTTCTGCACACCCCATACCAACAATCAGGATGGAAATCAACTGCTGTAGGACCCTGTCAGAGGACCTGTTGTCTAAAGCCATTAAAGAGAAGGACACAGATACATAACAAATTGGCACACTCAACCCTCCCTTCCAGGTTGGTGGGAGCAGATGTCAGCTCAACAAGCAACCCACAGAGGCACAGTGTGTCTTGGATAATTTTACATAAGTGGAGGCTAGGCTGGAGAACCAAAGTGAGGACTTGTCAATAAAACACGAAGCTAGTCCCATAATGATACCTTCTGTGAATCACTTCAGTGTATAAGGCCATCTGGAAGGTTGATACCACCCTGTTAAAAACTAGTATCTTTTCCTCCCATGCTTTTCTGACCATCTCTGGTAACTTTGTGTTGGCATTGCCACTATTAACCACGTCTACACATTTGCCAACATACAGCAATGAAGGCTTAGAGTTCCCCCAAAAGGACAGCCCTTGTCAAGGAGACAAGGCTTTGTTAGCAACAGCTGTAGCTAAAGCAGTGCTGAACGTAGTCTTACCCAGAGCCCAACACAGGAGAAAATGAGCTCCACCTCACTTACTCTGACTGATAAGAGTACCTAGCAAGACTGTTTCCAGGCTGGTAGCTCATCCTGGCAGTTCCAGCACCGGTTCATTGGGGTCCACTGAGTGTGAACTCCACCTCTCCACATAAAAGCAGCGCAATGCATCATTTGAGTCATGTTTAAGGGATGAGAAGGTTCATAAGCTTCGTGTTGCCCTCTGCACAGGAGTGAATTTTACTCTTAATGCAAATAGGGTTTAAATGCAATATTTTAAGACTAATATTCTGTATAGGCATAGTGTCTGATTCATGCCAACCCAAGGGGTAGTAGGAATGCTTAGCATTGTTTAACAAGCTCCCAAGGACTGAATAAAACCCTGCTATGAAAGATGTGACCTTCAGAGAACGTGGAATCACTTTTTTCTTTTCATCTAAAAGATAATGTATCTAATACTTTGCTCCTCATTGAAGACATAGGCTTGCTGCACTGAAGACTGTTTACAAATGTGCTTTCTCCATTCAATGCATTTTCTGACTATAGAAAGGCAGTGTTTTCTGGAAGTAATTTAAATTCCCCTCTAAGTAATATTCAAGACCAAAATGTGTTATCTCTACATGACTGTGCAATTATTAAAGGGAAACTATCATCTGTGAAAGTAAGTATTCTTTTCTTAAAAACACCCTGGCCAGTAAGTGACATGAAATGTATGATCCCTTTGCCTTTTCCTTAGGCTATGATTGAAGAAGCCATCACTGCCGAGACCTCTTATACAGTCATGTACACACCACTGGAGACAGAAGGAAAGCATCAAGACATAAACAAGATCCAGCGCGCCTTTGCTAAAAGGAACCCTGAGTACTTGCAGCACCAGTATACAGGTAACAGGTTCACCTGTTCAGAGGCACTGGGGAGGTTTAGGCTGGATGTTAGGAAGAAGTTCCTCATAGAAAGGGTGATTGGCCATTGGAATGGGCTGCCCAGGGCGGTGGTGGAGTCACCATCTCTGGAGGTGTTTAGGAAGAGACTGGATGGGGTGCTTGGTGCCATGGTTTAGTTGATTAGATAGTGTTGGATGAGAGGTTGGACTCGATGATCTCAGAGGTCTTTTCCAACCTGGTTAATTCTATTCTATTCTGTATGCCCTGTGTGTCTGTGGCTGACTTACAAAGAGTTGGAGAGAGTCTGGAGCTTGAAATCCAGGCATTTCTAAACTTCTGGAGGACGGGTAGTTAACTGCTGGGATTTGCTCTCTAAGTGTACATGGTTTAGGTAATCAATTCAGTCCTTAGGAGAAGTACAGACTTCACACTATAAAGATGATTTTTTATCCAGGGAGCCTCATGTTCCCATTGTTGGATCTCATTGTTGCAACTAATCTTTTGTTCAAAGGTAGATTGGCATTGTATTGTGGTGACAGTGAGATCCAAGTTGATGCCAATCTCTGTCGACTTCCATCAGTTACCAATGGTCATCCCTGCATCACAGCCTTACTTCACAAAAATATCCTCTTCTCTACAAACATAAGGGACTGAGCACCAGCTTTGAGAGCATCTCAGCTGCAAGGATGCAAATAGATAGCCAGGTTCCCTTTAGCCCATTAAAGACAAGTAGGATCCTAGGATCCAGAGCAAACAAGGGTGTTGCAGAGCCTGTTGTCATCCGGTAGCATGAACTCAAACAGCATCTCCTGGAGCAGACACTGAAATTCTGGTGCCTACAGCCATGTTTCAAGAGAAATGGAAATGATATTTTGGCAAAAGAGAGGCAGGGGGATAAAAGGCATTGCTTACTACCATTAACTTGGAACATAGTTGACCCTGGTAACACCTGGCTTTGAGTTGTGATTGAGAAACATAAAGGGAAAAATGCATTTCTCAGGTCAAATTCTGGCAAGCCTCTGTCTTCATCACATAAACTAGATGTGCATCTCACCCTGCCAGCAGGGTGGTCTAAAGGGTTGAGGTGCCACCCACTTCTTGCCAAGAGTTACATACTCAGGTCAGAGATGGTGGCTTAGTTGTTGCCCCTCTACTGAGCTCATTCTACAGATACATAAGACTTCCAAAAGTATACACATTGCATCCTTGGGAAGGAGAAGAAAAACTGTTTGAAAACCACAAATAGGCATTAGGGAAGCAAGCATTATAAACAAACACTTAACACAAGTAAACTTGTCTGGTTCATTTTGCTGTAGGAAACTGTCATGATTTTCAAGTTGCAGATCACTCATGTATTTAGTTTCTGGCAGCAGCTTTGGGGTTGTTTGAAGAGGGAAAATGGGGGCTTGTTTGACACAGAGGTTGTAAAATCCCACTCTCCCATTTACTTGCTTAGGTGACTGTGGAGAATTTCCTGGGACAAAAGTATTGGCATCAAAAGGAGCATAAAATAAAGCTCCCCAAACCTGATTTTTAGAAAGATAAATCCATATTTCACATACAACTCTGAATTTACAACAAGGGTGAGACTTTGAGGAGCCCATAAGCAGCAAAAGGGGCATGGTGTGCACTGAAACCCAGTTGGTCTTCATAAATTACTGAATGACTCTGAAAGCATCGCCAGTCACTTTCTTACTCCTCCCAATAAGGGAAAGGAAGAAGGGGGAGAAGGAGTGAGAGATAAACCCAGTCCTATATTCCATTACTCAATTACAAAACAGACTAAATAGAGCAGGTTGAGGGATCACTGAATTTTCTAGGAATGAAATGGGATAGAAAGCCAAGAAAAAACACTCTGTCTATCAGGGGGTTGAGAGTACAGTGCTGTGAAGAGCCTTATGCAGTTGGGACTGCTTCCAGATGACCTCCTTTCTGTCCTGGAAACTCTCAGAGCAGATGTGGCTCTTTTTCTTAGACTTGATGCTGAGATAACTGTTGTCAGTGTTAGGTGAAGTCAACCGAAGCAGTAGGGGTTACTGATCTATTCAGATAGGACCTTAAAATCACACTGCCCCTGAACAAGCAATCCCACGTAAGGAGTTCAGCACATGGTTGGTGGGGTACCGCTGAACTTTCAACCTGCAGATCTGCATCTCACGGAGGTGAAATGAAAAATGTAAGATAAGCCCCATTTTAGCAGTGGGTGTGAGACACCAGGCATCTCACAACCATGTGGTTTGAAATAACCTTCCTGTTCTGTAACAATCATCTGCCCAATTCTAGCCCAAGCTCTGCTGGAGTGTAAGGACTGAATCCATTTCAGAGCTTCCCTTATTGCCGAGGAAAAGGAGCAGATACACATTTAAATCCAAGTGTACAATGCAGTTTGTTGCAGAATTGAGAATCCATCAGAGGCAGAATATGCTGCAAGGGAAATATCAGGTCCACTCTCTTTGATTTATATAGGGGTAAGTCCAGAGAGCTCTGAGCAGGGTTCTCCATTTGTCACTGGGATCACACAGCCTGGCATCTTAAAAGCAGAGCACACTGAAAACAGAGCACTCCTTTGTGAGAAGTGACACTGACATTCAATCTAGGTTTATTTTTTGTGTGTGGGAGGGAGGAAAGGACTGGTCTGGTTCCCTAAAGGTGAAGTAGACAATTGTTCTGAGCATCTGTCCTCACTGAGGTCAGGGCGGTCCGACTCAGCTGATCCACAGGTTTTTTGGCAACAGCAGTCACAGACTCTGGACAAGGCACAGCACAGGCTGTCAGATGCCAGCTGAGTGGGTCAGAAAAGACACCCAGGAAGCCTAGGGGGCTGTGGTGGTGATGGTAAAAGCACAAATCTGTAGGAAGTCAAACTTCACAAATTCAGGGGACAATGAACCAGCAGTTAAAAGACCAGAATGTTGTATTACTGAAGTGGTTTTAATGCTTTGGATGATCAGCATTGAAAAATTCATAAAGAGAAGAAACTCATTTTTTCTTATGGATCTGTGAAATTTAAGGCATTGATCTAAAAGGTTGCAAAGTCTGGAATTTCAAACCCCAGTTCTAGCTGGATGGGTTGGTTTAGGCATCTTTGTTGTGGCAAGCTTTCTGGATTACATCTCACTCCTCCTTAGAGTTCCTTTTTCCCTTCAAATTAAGTAACTTCTCTTACAACTGCAAAGAAATAGAACAGTGGAAATTATTGTCATTTCCCTCTTCCAGATCCTGAGGCATTTCACATCTTGCCACAGTCAGCTAAGTGGCCATCTGAACCTCCTGGGCTGCACATGCTGACTCTGGGTTTCAAGAGCAAAGGCATTGGGAGACGTGTGGAAAAGTGGACATGCAGAAGACTGTCACTGCTCTCAGGTACTCCAACTTGCTTAAGAGCTGGCATAGCTCAGAGGTGTCCTCCATGAGCCTTGCTAAATGAGGGGGCTAGGGGGGTCCTCGTGTCCCATGTCTCTGTCCAGACAGCTCTCCCCACCATCCTCTCTCCCCCTCCAGTTTACCCATCTCCTTGCTAGATCCATCATGGCAAACATATCTGAATGAACACAGTTTATGGGCTTGTGATTCTTGCCATCCTGAAGAAACTTTCTGAAAAGCTCTTTCAAGTGTAGGAAATAATAGCTGGCACTAATGCCTGACATTATGAGCTGCCCAGGGAGGTGGTGGAGTCACCATCCCTGGAAGTGGTTTTAAAAAAGACTGGATGAGACACTTGATGCCATGGTTTAGCTGAGTAGATGGTGTTAGGTAATAGATTGGACTTGATGATCTCAAAGGTCTTTTCCAACCTACTTAATGATGTGATTCTGTGATTTCATTTCCTAGACCAGAAAGCACTTTTCAATACTCTCAAGGGCCAAGAGGCAGAGAGATATTGGAAAATGGTTGGGCAAAAGGTCATGTCAGCAATGGATTTTATAAGAAGCACCAAGTTAATTGTGAGTATAAACCTCAGTTTCTGGGGTGCAGTGTGTGTGGTGGCAGAAGCCAGTGCGTGTGTGAGCGATGTGTGCTTTTGGGTGGGTAATTCATTCTGCACGTGTTCCTTCTCTGTCCAGAAGTGCTCAGTGAATTCATTAGGTAGAGTTCTAATGGATTTTAGATACTTTTTAAAGCAGTTCTAATTATTTAACCGTGTACCCAGTGTGTTTGAGATCACTTTGCAAGCAATTTTCTCAAGTCTTTATGGCCTCTGATATTAAATCCCTACTTCACGTAACCACCAAAGCTACTCACTAGATACAATACCTGAAGTACACTACACACACCACCAGAATCTCCTTCAAGAGTTAATAATTGCTGTTTGAAGCATTTCTAGTTATTTAGATTCTGATCCCTGTGTAGTGAAGTATGTGACATAACCTTCCAATCTGTTACAGCCATATTGAAGGTCTATTAGTTAATTCTGCTCCATACTTCCTGCAATAATGTACACAGCTTTTTAGCACCATGGCTTTTGATTAGCACAAAAGGTCAAAACTCAAATTTGCATGTAGACTAGACTGTTTTAATGCAATTCTTGAATGATTCTCCGGAAAATAAGTGGAAGAAGCCTCTCCTCCCCAGATTGTAAATGCTAATGCTAACATTCTTTCCCTAGCAATAACAGTTCTTTGGTTTTCTGTGTGTTGAAGGCATCAGCCATTTCCTCCTCAGAGGTGTCTTAGCAAATCACAGGATTTATATTCTTAGGTTTTGATAGCAGATAGGAGGTTGACAAAAACTGCTACTTAGCAACCCCTAGCAAGGGAGAAACATTAGCTAGATATTTGGGGAAGCTCTGTCTCCTTTCCTCTCAGAGAGCAGCTGCTGAAACAACAGGAAGTGCTTGAACTCACATCCTTAGTGGGAGGTAAAGGTGCTTAGAGTGTCACTACAATGGACTCTCATCAAGCATCTGCATCAAAGTGAGGCAGGTGAAGCTGGCTGAGGGCAGACAACCCCGAGGGAACAGCAGCTCCTTCTTTCCAGTTCTTTCCTTAAAACATGTGCTGTTGGCTTTGGATGACCAAAAGCCCATTCTTGATGTTCAGGCTAATAGCAGTGGCATCTTTGGGAAGGTGAAGTATCTGGTATTGCTGTGTGCACTTTGAACATTTAAGAAGCTAGAAGTATGACCTGACAATGGGTTGGGTACAGAATAAAACCCTGGTCTTTCTAAAAGCTCTGGCAAAACTCATTTCTGGAAAAAACGAAACAAAAACAAACAACAACAAAATTTGGACCTTACTCTCTTTGGATGTAACAGAGAGTATCAAGAAGAGAAAAAGCTTTGAGATCAGGTATCTTTTGGATTCCCCATAACTACCCTGTTGTGTAAATGGATATAGAGGAATAGGACCACAGGATTCAATCTGATACATAGTGTATCTGTCATCCCCAAAGAGAGAAGAGCAAACAAACTCACCATAGAAGAGATGAGAGCAGAGTAGTGTGCTAGGACCACTCAAGCCAGTCCCCACTAGTTGCATGAATTTGCACTGCTCCTACACAGTCATATTTGCTACCAGCTCTAGACCTCACCTCATACATTTAACTATTCTTGCTGAAACAGAAGAGAGCTCTCAAAGATACAGGGTGAAATCCCAGCACCCCTGAAGACAGCAGCAAACTCGACTCATGCTTCAGGCAAGGTTTACCCCAGTGCCACCTCCGGCAGCAGCAAGAATGGGTAAACAGGTCTTAACCACAGTCCTGTAGATGAAAAAGCAGTCACCAGAGGGTCAGTATGGGAGCTTTAATGAAGAGGAGGAAAGCCCCAAGACAGAAGAAATGATCACTGGGTTAGATCAAACAGCTGCTAATTCCACATCCATTATGTGGGGAAACATTTTCCCTTTCCTGACAGTTTTCATAGCATCGAATGATCTGGGCAAGACAGAACCTCTGACCCAAAGAGCAAATGACAAAGCCAATTCTACCTGATAATACAGATAGGCACAGAGCCAGAACTGCACTGCTACTGGTGACTAAAAGCTCTTTATGGACCTAGCAGAGATTTGGCCACTTGTGCCTCCTTGAAAGTATTCCCAAATTTTCCTCAGGCTAGAAATATTCCACCATATTGCCCTCAGGCACACACTGAATGAAAAACTTCTGCTGAGACAAACCTCAGACACAAACTCTAGCTTTACAGCTTGAAGATGATAATAGACTATGTTTGGGATTTAACAGGACAAACATTCCTTTCTGCCCTTTTCTTCATTTGCAGATGCAAACACACAATCAAAAGTGCTTCTCCTAAGCAGATTTTTATTCCTTTACAGACCAACACCAAAAAATCTCAGTGCTAAAGCAGAGTTTGTTAAGCCATAGCAACTCTTGGTAGTAGTCAATTCTGCCACCTCAGGTTTGCAGCTACACAGCCTAGTGTTAATAATGTGATTTATACCACTGTGGGTAAGATGTGAAGCTAAAGATTAAAAAGGCAGATGAAAAAAGCATTTTCTGTTGCCCCCCACCCCTTGGTAAGATGTGAAGTGAAAGATTAAAAAAGCAGCTTAAAAAAGCATTTTCTGTTGCCCCCCACCCCCTTCTTTGTGAAGAACAGCCAGTCCCATTTGAATCAAGGGGACACTTGTGTATTGGGACACAAGAAGCATTTGAGGGAGAATGTCACAGTCTGGTCCCTGCAGAGTATCATCTGCTCTGGGTGGGGAAATGCCACAGACCTCATCTACCCAGAAACACTAACCAGAAATACAGATATACATGGCACAAAGATTATTTGCCTTATCTATATACATAAATATTTTACATCTATATAATCTCAGGCAAACCTTCAGCTATTCATATTCCAGTGAAGCTTACCCACACTAATAAGTGATTATTCTATCAAGACATTTCACTGGGGTCATTTCTACTGCTTTGTACACACCAAGCTTGCTGTTCTCCTGCTGCAGTCCCATATCAAGGGCACATGATGCTACATAACAGGAGAAACAGTGGCCAGAAGGCTGTATTAGACTGCTCAGATGGTAAAGGTGAACAAGCCCCACCATATGATTCACAGCATGATGTGCACATTTACAGACCTCAGTGGTTTGCTGTCTGTAAGTAGAGGGAAAGTGTTTACTGCACACAGATTTCAGCATACAGGCTTTCTGAAAGATACCAAGGGCATTAAAGAAACATTATGATGGATTTTTTCCTGCTTGTTATTGCAATACATCACAGTGCTGCTTGCAAGGCAGAACTTCATTCAGATTTAGAGCTAAACAATAGTCGTAAAGCCTCGACAACAGAAAAGCAGAACTACTGGGGGGCATTCCAGACATGCAAAGTGGTGCTCTTAAAGCTGAGAGTTAAACTTACCACACATATTGGGTATGGCAGACTCTGCTTTGAATTCAGGCTGACCAGCCACTTTGCTTTACTTTTTCTTTAGTGCTGTGCCAGGTTACACCCATCCCTGGAGGGGGCTGAAAAAAATCCCAGGCCCCAGGCAGACAGAAGAACCTGAGCCAGGTGGGCAGAGAGAGAGATTTAGTTTTCCCCCTCCCAGGAGGAGGGGTCCCCTGAGTCAAAGGTCTATTCCACTCCTCCTTCGTGTCCAGCAAGCCTATTTAAAGGGGGCCATTGCCTTACTTCCCCCTGTTTTTCCTGCACGTTGCCTGCTGGACAGGCTATCTTTGCTGCCTTCCTGCAGCCACCCCGTGGTGAGGGCTATCCCCATGTTGCTTCCAGACCACTTCTAAGGACTGCATCCAAACAATCCATTTGCATTCAGGGAATCCAGTGCCAGCTAAAGCCCAGCTTGATTTGAATCTGGGTATGAACATCAATGGCAACAAGAAAAGTATGTTGATGATAAAAGAAAGACTAGGGAAGATGTGAGCCCACTCCAGAAGGAAACAGGGGACCTATTCCCCTGGGGTAAGGAGAATGCTGAGGTACTCAACAACTCTTGCTGTAGTTTTCACCAAAAAAGGCTCTAACCACAGTTACAAAAGGTAAAAGCAGGAAGTGAGGAAATTAAAAACCACCCACTGTAAGTGAAGATCAGGTTGGAGACCACCCTAAGAATCTGAAGGTGTGTAAGACCTGACAAGATCTCTATGCAGTTCCTGAGGGAACTGGCAGATGAAGTTGCTAAGCCACTTTCCATCATACTTGAAAAGTCAGTGAAGTACCCAGGGACTGCAAAAGGAAAAAACATAACCCCCATTTTCAAAAAGGTTAAAAGAAAAGACCAGGCAGGGAGCCACAGGCCAGTCAGTCTCACCTCTGTGCCTGGCCAGGTCATGGAGCAAATCCTCCTGGATACTCTGCTAGTCATATGAAAAATGAGGAGGTGATTTGTGTTAACCTGCGCAAATATGTGTATGATGATAAGCCTCAAGGCACTAGGGACTCAAGGGATGATTGTGTTTTCCATGACTCTCTTCTAACTGACTTGCGTTTGTGACCAAACAGGACAAGCGCTGCCCATGCTCACGGGCAGTAGAGAAGCTGCAGCAGGCCAGCCTCTTTGGCCGCATGCAGCACCTCGAGGAACAGGCCCAGCTGCTTGAGCATGTGATGGCTGAGACAGCCACCATCCCCTACCTGCAGGACCTCAGTCAGGAGGATACCCAACTGGTAAGTATTGATTTCTTCACCCTGGTTTTGGCTTTCGGAGGCAGGGAGCCAGGGAAGGGATGGGGCAGAACACTCTGCTGCAGTTTGCTCTGGAAGTCATTTTCCCAATGTGCAGACCTGAAGTAGTTTTAAAGTCCTCCTGCAGTGCCTTGTCAGAGGAGGTGCTAATCACCTGCAAGGATGATTTGTATAGAACCAGCATGACTCATCTGTAGGCATATTTTTAAAACCTCTTCTTTTCCCCCAAACGTCCCCAAGTCAGTCTGTAAGAATGATTGCAATTATTCAGATCATGCTACTTTAGGATAGCTAACATCAGAAGCCACCTGCAGCAAACAGGCCAAATCTAGACAAAGCTGAGGAGAGGAGGGGAAGGAGAGGAAAGCTTTTCTTTCCTGGCTGTGTCTACAACATACTCCCTGTCTCTGAATAAACCCATCTACCTGCTATGCCTTTGTTTTCCCTTTGTAAAGCAAAGGCAATGATGCTAGCAGGGCTGTTGCAAGACTAAAGTCATTAATAGCTTGCCAGTATATCAATAAGCTGCCATCAGAAAGTCCTGTATGGCTCTTCTTCCACCAGGCTGCTGGGTTTTCAGCTGGGGGAGGGAGGGAGGAAGCTCATGTACATGCAAATTCGAAGCATTCCAGACAGAAAAAAAAGTCCCTCGGCAGTCCCTGCATTTAAATGCAGTCCAATTGGTGTGATCCAACTTCAGCTCACCGAAGACTCTTGGTTTTCCTCAAGCTGGTCCCTTGACATTTGTTTGCAGTCCTGCAAAGCTCCTAAGCTCTGCAGAACTAAAGCTTCACAGCAGCTTGCTTTAGGGAAGGCGAGCAGCGGCCTGCAACTGCAGGAGGTGGTTGCCAGACTTTGAAGTCTGGGCTCGAGATAAGGGGAAGCAACACTGCAGAGAAACTGTGTTATTAAAAGACATTCTCCTTTTGATGCACATTTTCTAGTATTAAACTTCAGCAGGTCTACATTTCAAGGCTGGCTAAAGGGTCTGGAGTTACTGGTCCCTATTTCAGTGGTAGGTTTTTCTCCAGGGTACAATAGTTTCAGTACATCACACATAAGGCACAAGGCTATGACACCGCTGCCTGTATCTTGTCATGTAGTAATCATAAGCCTGACCTCCCTGGAAAGAGTTTTTGGAGGCTCCAGGCCACGCAAGACAAAGGTCTTCAGTCTCTTAAGGGTAGGACTGGGCAGAACAAGGTTTAAGTGACAGATTGTAAATCTTTCAACAAAACACATAGGTATTGTTTACTGAGCCCAAGATAGAAAATGGCTTTTAAAAGAATAGATGCAAACAATCTCCACCAGTTACCCCACCCAGAGCATCAAAAGGTATTAATTCAGCATGTATTTCTTTGTCTTAGTCCTGTCATCCTCTTCTGAAACACCTCTTTAGTCTCTGTGTGCAATGGAGGCTCAGGTTCTTTGGTAGCTGGAATATGTTAGGAACTTCAGGAATCAGAGGGTTAAGGCACATGACTGCAATCAAGAACTTGCAGAGGGACTTCACCAGGGAGGGATTAAGGGGCTTTACCTTTCCCAGTGGCACCAGCCTGCACGGCACAGGCTGCTCTTAACGCCAGCAGGGACTCTGTCCCTAGCACACTCCAACTGCAGCAAGCACAAAACATTGCTGCTTGTTGGATCTACACACCCAAACCATCCAGGGAGCAAGTGAAAGATTCTCACTTGTTCAGCCTACCTGTTACTCTCCTCATTTAAGTGGGGTCTAGGCAGGATGAAACATGTGCAGCACTGGGATACACTGATGGGATTCCCTGTGTCTCAAAGGATGCCACAGAGGCAGCCCCACCATCTCCATAAGGTCAGAATCACAACACCCATGCTTACTCCAGGAGAAAATACTAAAAAGCATTCCTGTACAACACAGAATATCCCAGACAGCTAAAGAATGAAATATGGACCCTTTGTCCTTTACAACCCAAGCCTTCCTTTCCAAAGTATAAACATTTACTGCATTAAAAACATATAGGCTTAAATACAGAATTTCCAGAGGATTTTTCCCCCCATTGTTAAGTATTTTCTATCCACAATAATACAGACTCATGGCTGAAGCAAAGATGAGGTGGCAGTGCTCATTGTGTAACAGATGAGTAATAAAATCATCAGTGTACAAATGATTTTTTAATGAGGTTTTAATCTGTGTATTTAGAGAAGTTATTTGGGTGTGAATTCCACAGTGATCATTTTTATCTTGGTACCGCAGCTGGAGTTGCTGATGGCAGAGGCCACGGACACCCTCAGAGGAAACACTGATAACCAACGTGTGTGGAAGGAAATTCAGAAGGTAACAACTTGCAGCAAAGGGTAGAAGAGTATATTGTTCCTTGGGGAGTAAATGTCCCCCTGAGTCATACCTGTTCAAAAGGTAGAAAAGAAAGCAGGTGCCATTTGAAAGCTGACTGTGTGCCTCCAACTCTGTTAGAGCTCAGGCACTAGCCACAGATAGACACTTAGTATTTGCTTTAGCATCTAGGGTTGATCTTTGTTCATATTAATAGTCTCCTGTGGTTATCTAATACAACAAATATCCCCAACCTCAAAGGCTGAATTTGTGGTTGATAATCATATTTCTCTTCCATCTTTATCATAGGGACTATTGTGCTAAGTGCAGGGAGAGAGGGAGCTGTTAGGGAATAAAATTCAATCCAACAAGTGAAGTCTCTTAGTAGAGCTCAGCTGAGGCTTTGGTGATGAGAGAGGTAAAAGACATGCAAATGCCTTTCTGGAGTCTCTGCACAGCAGCTGGGCAATTGACTTCTTAAAGGATTTGTGAAGCATAGGGCATCTTGTTTTGGTTCTCTCTGCTGGTGAATCTGGCTCGACCTAATGAAGAGTGGGGCAGGCTGGGATGCAATAGCAGTGTTAGGTTTGGACAAAGTCTTCCAAACCAGAATGAATCACAGCTCTGGGCACTCACACCACCGACATTCAGCTACTGGAGAGAAAAGGGGTAGCAACGCATCCCCAGGAAGGGATAATGGTACTAATGGTCCAAGGCCTTGGCCTTACCCTGTGTCTTATGGCTCCATCAGATCCAGAATGACACACACTCACTCTGAGTTGTGGCTGCAGTGGGAGGCTGGAGAATAGAAAGGGCTTGAGTTCTTGCACTGGTGGGACTTGAAATTGTCCCTCTTTGGGATTTCGGTTTGACAGAGAGATACTGAAAACCCAAATCCCAGCTGCACTAAGTCAGTGTAACTAGGATGGGTATGTCTGAAAGAAGTCACAGAGGTTGAGGGGCAAGGTGCTTTCAGAGTCCCTGTTTCCAAGTTATTTGAAGTAAATTTCCAGAAGGCATCTCCTCTGAGAGAAAGTCTGAGCAGGTGTATTGCCTCAGCTAGCTGTGAGATCAGTGGCTCTTAATAAAGTTTGCCAAGTACAGGATGTACAGAAAGTAACCAAGACCTAAGTGCACAAAATTATAGACAAAAGAGCATTTCAGCTCTTTCAAATGCTCATGAGGGAAGGGCAGGATAAATATTCACACCTCTTTTACATTGCCCAGGACAGTCTCTAAATCTCTCACACCTGCCTACAGATCGTATGAGAATCTTTTGCAACACAAACACTACATAGGATATGAATGATAGATATTTATACAATTACCTAAATATTTCCTGCCAGATAGAGCAAACATTGATAACCAGATACATGCAAAAAGCTCCCCCCAGTTTCAACAGTGGCTAATATTTCATTGTAAATTCAGTAGAACAAAGTATTTTCTTTTGGTGCATTTGCATGGATTCATTTCTCTAGATACTTTCAATGTAGTCTTGATAGATATCAAGACTAACAGCATTTAAAAATGGACAGAATCTCTGCAGAATTAAATAGTTGGGACTAAAAGTTACTGAAATGCATTGAAATCTACACTCTTCTGTTGCACAATTTGGGGCTTCAAAATTTGTTGGCATTCTGAACATAGTTTTGCCTTTCAGACAACCATTTGAGCTGAGGCATCCTGTTCCCAACAGCACTCCCATTTGTTTCACAATAGAATTGTAGTCTTATTATTATTGTATTAGAACAAAGAAATGAAAACCATCATCAAATATTTCTGTTGTACTTTACTTTTTTCCCCAACATTTAATTTCAGCACAGTCAGCATGTTCTTAGGAACAAAGGCTTTTTAAACAGAGAAGACAGGAAAACACTCAGGGAGTTCTCTGTTGGATTTCTTGTTGGTTTGCATTGTGGGGTTTGGTGGTTTTTAATCAGCTGTAATTAAGAATGTTACACTGGGTTCAAGAGCTCTAACACAGTACTAAAGAGGACTAAATCTGCTGACTAAAAACTGATGTGGTGTGGATTACCACATGTCCCTTGTGCTAGAACCATGTGGGTAAGTTCAGGATTTCACAGTTCGCTCGGCACAGAATGCTGATTGTAGGAGCCCTCAAAGAACCATCACCCAGGCCTAGCTACAAGGTGGTTCTTTGTAGTTTTGCTATTGAATTAATTTACATATATTGGAAAGCAAAAAACAAAAGACCATAAAGGAGTTTATACAAGCAGCTGTAAATGAAGAACTCCGGAAAGCTGACAGCTACACTACCACCAATGGAGTTTGGCTTTTGCAATCGAAACAGCTGTTGCACCTCATGAAAGCACTCAAGTTTGAACTGGAATGCAGTGGAATTACAGCAGTGCCTGTTCTCCACATGGTTAAAGGGTCTGTCAGAATTGGCAGTGCAAGCCACTGTTGGCAGAGTTGTGTTTTCTGGAGACAGCCAGAAAAAAATTCATTCAGGCTGAGCTCTGCCACAGAAAGGCACAAGGCCTGACACACAAACACTTCCTTGTGTTGCAGTGGATGGCTTATCAAATTAGTTTTAAATGAATCTGGGCCGTTGTGCATTTCCAGCAGTGACAAAGCAGTAATATGTGTGTAGTTTCCATTGGTTTGGGTGCTGTGCTGCTCATCCAATTCACTGACAAATGTATGTTTTGAAGCAAAGTAGTTCATCAGAGGGGCTAATTATTTCTGGAAGCTTTAAATACAAAGAGATGAAAAATGACCTTGTCATTAGCTGGAGCAATGAGAACATCAGTGCACAGAAGATGTCTTTCTCAATATTACCTGACCAAGGAGAGCCTAGATTACCTTGGGAGATTAAGAAATACCCTTCTATAGAGGTTGTACCCAAAGGAGATCTGGGATACTAGAAATCCTTGAAGAATACCTCAGGGGCAGGAAAAAAGCACCAGGTCAGTCTCTCAAAATCCTTCTTCTGCAGGATTTTACTGACACTTTTGCTTGCAGTACCCTGGATAAAATGTGAGCTTGGCATTAGCAAGTTGAGGAAACATGTCTGGGTACAAGACCTATGAAGCAGGTAACAGAGGGACTGAGTCCCAGTCTGCTTAAGAAACATGGACATTCCTACAAACAGGCTTGTAATTGTCCCTAATTCCCAAGCTGAACTTGCTGGTGGCCAGGCTGCTTGGCTCACAGAGGATTCAAGGCACCATACTAGGGCTTAGGAACAGCATTTTTAGCTACTGGCTCTGTCCAAGTTGTGTTACTTGTTGAGCCACAAGGGTACTTAAATATCACACAGGCAGCATTAAATGAGAATGGACTTTTCTGAAACTACCCTTATGAATGGGAAACCCTCCTGAATTAGTCAGAAGATAATGTTATAGGAAAGTACATCAGAGCCTTTCTTTTAGAAAGGCTTAAGTCTTCACACCAGTGAATTACTTAGCGAGACTGATTTAGCCCAGTGGTTTGAGCAGTGACCTCTGGTGCACAGAACTCAGCAGCAATGAACAGGAAACTTGCAAGAGAGGTTCAGAAGAGCTCATCTGGTGACTCTTCTTGACCCCACAAAACTCAGTCCAGCCCCTGGGTCTTAAGCAGATGGGGACACTACCATAACAGCTAGCCCTGGCCATATTGACTAGCTGGTTTATTGATAGAGTTGTAGGTGATGGTGATGACATCTGGCATGAACATGACTGCTGGGACTAGCAATAAAGCTTGACCCTGAATAACTCATGGAGCCAGGTCTCTGCATGGCCACTGCAGGACTGTATAGCAGCTGCAGAGAGGCAAAGGGGTTTAGAGTACCTCAGATACATAACAGGGCAGGAAAGCTTCCCTTCTGCTCCACAGGGCCTTTACTTCTCTACAAGCTTGTAAGAGAAGAAAATAAAACAGTAAAAAAAAAACAAAGACACTACTTTGCTATCTCCTAAGAATCAATTAATTAATAAAGCTTCACAATGTTACAGTGAGAGGCATTTCATTAACTAAATAGTCTAGAGCCTATCAACCAGAAATGTTTGACATCCATAGAGAGAGCTCTGTAAGTGCAAGTGCCAGTATGGCTCTGCTGCCCCTATGCAGACAATAATGTGGTTCTACTTCTGTCCTCTGCTTAGCCCCTAAGGCTTCCATGGCAGTTTCACAGGATCCTCTTAACATCATCTGAACAGCCAAAGGAAAGACAGGAGCTGGCAAATAAACACTTCCCTACACTTCCACATGTGAAACACTTCATAAAGCCTTCACATTGGAGTTTACCTCAAGGGCATCACATACTTTGGCATTTAGATAAGTTATTATGCCCATCCTTTGCTGAGCTCAGTGGAATGCCTGTTTCATCAATCTGAAAGCAGAGCAAACATGGATGAGTGAATCAAAGAACAGATGTAACTCACATAAGGATAAGGATGTAACAAAAGCTGCAGTAATATATGTGAATATGAAATGAAGTAAAATTAGCCTGACCTATTACATAATCTTTTAGCCAGGCACATAGATTTCCGGCAGTTCACCTCTGCTTACTACATCTCTGCCTTCTGCAGTGACAGGGGAACACTCTGATGAACTGTGCTCTTCCACTGACATTATCTCTTCATTGAAAACCAAGCCATGGAAAAGGGCCAGAGACTTGCTAGGCTTTGGGTCAGCCAGAGGAGCAAGGAGGGAGATTCATAGGATGTCGCTGGAAAGTGGATGTGTTGCTGAGTAGTACTGTGCTGGCTGCTACAACAGTTACTTGATGTAAATGACTTTGTAATGTCTTGTAAAGTCATCCAAGCCCATGCCACAGCCACTGGGAACTGCTCTTGTTCTCAGAGCATGCAGGCTTCAAAAGTTGCTGTGTTTTGGTGTGCTCTCTTGTATTGATCTTGGCTATTCCTGAATTACTAGAAGGACACTGGTTCCTAATTTGTTCTCTTTCTGGGGCTGTGATGCAGATGCAGTGCTTCATGAATGCCTGGAGCCATTGTGAAAAAGGAAAGCAAAGGATGGGAAAGGAACAGGAATTTTCTGGAACAGGGGTGGAAGTCTCATGTGTAACATCTAAGGTGTAATGAAGTCAGAAAAGTGCAGGTGCAAAAGGAAAATAGTATTAGTGGCTCTGATTCAGGCAGACTGAGAGTGAAGGAAACAAGAGCAACCAGACAGAAATGCAATTGTCCATCCAGGACAGCTTATTTTTAGTCACAGTTAGTTTGGAAAGAAATTCATTGCCAAAATGTTTGAAGCTTCACTAGAGAGAAGGGACGAGCTTCTGACACCACTTCTTTCTAACTGCAGATTGGAGTCACTGAAGGCTACTGACATGAAGTGGAAGACAACAACATCAAGAACAAAGCCTGAAGAAAGAAGAAAGAAGATTCAACGTTTACAGCAAACTGAGAGACCGGGAAATGTTATGAAAACCCCCTTTCCCCCTTTAGGTTCTCCCCCCCCCCCCCCGCCAGTAGGATATAGTTAGGAAATTGGTATAGAGTTATGAAGAGGATTCCAACCATAGGTATTAGGTAGATAGGTTAAGAAAAACCCCTTCCCACTTTAGGTTCCCCCTCCCCCCCCCCCCCCCCCCCCTTAGGATATAGTTAGGAAGTTACTTTGCTTGTCATTAGTTTGAACTGGTTGGAATAAATGTTTTGGTCAGGTTTATTTGTCTTGTTTCTTTAACTAGGAACACCCTGGCAGGAAGGGTCTTTATTTTCTGCTCTGAGAATATTCTGCATCCAAACTCTACAAAATCCCCTTGGCTTGATTATTGCCCAAGAACAGGGATCCATCCATCCTCTGTAAGGAGGAATTCAGCCTCATAGTGCCTTCTGTCCAGCTTCATGCCTTACACTTCGGCTACTGGTGCAACCTAGAGGTACAAAGTGGCATCCTGCACCTTATGGCTGTGGTAACGACAAGTCTGAGAAACATGATGCTATGACAAAAGAGAGAGAAAGGAGAAAGGAGCCCAACTGTTGCTCCATGGTTAAGATTTTGAAGTCCTTCACTCTCATCTGCTCCCTATGATTTTTTTCCCTCTACTAGCTAGTCATGGGTTGTTTTTGTCTAAAGATGCACAAACACTGCAGGGAGGAAAGGATTTGCACCTGCCTTCTCCTGGGCAGACCTGGAAGCCCACCACAAAGCACACCAGGAAGAGCACCAGGAAGCACACCACAAAGCACATCAGGAAACCCACCTGCTAAGGATGAACAACTCATCTTCCACTCCCACAGCAGCAGTCTGTCATCTAGGCACATCTTACACTGCTTTGGTCTTCCAGGAAGCACAGGTGCTCAGATCCCCTGAGACCCTTCATCAATGAGCAAAGCAGCACCAACTTTTCAACAGAGATCACCTCAGCAGAGGCAGGCATCCCCAGCTGATACCCATGGTCTCTTCCAAGACTGCCATCTCCTTTTTGCACTGGGTTTACTTTGCAGGAAGATAACTTCACCCCATGAAACCAGCATTTAGTTCATTCCCTTTCCTCACTCAAGGGTGACTTTAAAACAAAAAAGGGAAAGGAAAAATTCATCCCCCAGACCTAAGATTTCATTCAAAAAATCCAAGACCCCAAAGGTATTTAGCCCCTTAATTCCCATTAGTTATCATAGATAGGAGTCTAAATCCTACAGATTTTATGCAGTTAGAGACCATTTTCCTAGGCTCTCACAAAAGACTTTTGACAACTAAGAGCGAGCTGGCAAAAGCTTTGATGGTCCTTTGTTCATTGTTAACAGAAGAAGTATAAAGAAATCTTCCCCAGAATATCTGAGCTGCTCTGAGCTCCTGATACATATGGGACAGGAAAGCAAAGAATTATTGCCCTTTGGAGACAGCATTATTTTGCTAGGGAGTTGGTTTTGTCAGATGAAGTTTCATGACACATAGTGGCAATCATCCATCTTTGATGAGCAGACACACACTAAATCAGACAGACTGCTCCCCACGGATCATCAAGTCACAGTCAACACACAGCTTGGTAAATCATCAAGCTCTTAAGCAAATGCACTGAATTTGATGCAAGCTGGCTTACAATTCTGCAACATTGAATGCAAACCAAAGTATTTTTTACCTAGAATGATGAAAAAAGAATGGAGTGCACTGGGAAGAGGTGATGTTTAGGAACATCACCTGCCCCCTCCCTGGAAGCATTCAAGGCCAGGTTGAACAGGGTCTTGAGCAACCTGCTCTAGTGGAAGGTGTCCATGCCCATGGCAGGGGGGATGGAACTAGATAATCCTCAAGGTCCCTTCCAATCCAAACCATTCTATGAATCTGTGAACAGAAAAGCAGCACTGCCATTGAAAACCTCTTGGCTGTGTAACATGAACAAGCTGATCCAAGCCCACCGAGGAAGATGAACTGTTCTTGTTGTGGAGCTTGGCGAGAGCCCCAGATCTGAGACAAGATGTGACATTTCACTTTGCAGATAACAGGGAGGGCAGGAAACCTGCCTTATGCTGCAGATCAATACATCACTGAAAGAGAGAGAGGCCAGAGCCCAAATCCATCTGGAAGGTGTTGAAAACATCTAGGCCAGCACCTGGCTACAGTGTCCTTTAGCCTCCAGAAAGCCACCGACTAAAGCAGGTGTCAGGAGATGAAACCAGCTGCAGAAACAAAGCAAACATGAAAGGAGCCTCTGCCACGGGAAGGGGTGTTGCTGTTTTACAAACATACCCTTCTGGAATGCATAGATTGCCAGGCCCATGGAGCAGACTCAGTCCTGCATTCAGGTCTCTCTGAGAGTCAGCTTTAATCCATGAATAATTTGGCTGGCTAAACATGGAAGAGATGGGAGGAGGATTGGGATTTCTGATGCTTCCTCCATGCAGCAGGTTCTAAACCACAAGCTTTACAGAAATTCTCCCACCACCTGCCTTTGGAAGGAATTTCTGACTAATGAATGTCTGGCCCCTCAGCCAGCCTTTTTCTTGGTGATGACATACACCACAGGCTCCCTTATTTAGGGAACATTACTAGAAGTTGTACTTCACTCCTCATCCTCTTACTTGTTAAGGGCACATTAAAAACAGTCTGGCTCTTGGTGGCTGTGTCTATTTTAGACCCACACACAAGGACGTATCTGAGCCCACTCCCCAGGAGTACCACTGCTAGGTCATTTCTCTTTTAAAGACTGGTTTCCAAATGACTGATGGGGGATTGTTTCTCTCCAGCAAAGATTTATATTGTTAGGGGTTTTTGGTCACAGAAATGATTTATCTGTTGTTATAGATGACTCCAGGTAAAAGTTTTTGGTAACAGATTTATTGGCACTACAAGATCGTAAAAAGGCAATAAAAGCAAGCAAAGCAACCAGTTGGGCATGTGAGGGTACAAAACTTCACCCAAACAGCAACCTTACAAGAGTTTTCTTCATCCTATATAGTTCCATCATCTACATAAGCAAACTTATGCTAAATAGAAGGCAGGCATATGATAATGAGTCTTAGAATAGGTGGTCAAATCCCTTCTCCCTACATTCAGTGTGGTAAGGGTCAGAGCATCCACTTTCACGCATGCCCAACTGTGCAGGCTTCTTATCTGAAGAAAACAAATTCCTAGTTCTGAATGTTTATCTTTAAGACAGCTCCTTCTCAGCTGTGATGTCTCCAATTAACCAGACATCATCCTTGCAAGTCTGCAAGATAGGTTTCTTTCCCTTTACCCTCTAAACAGGCCTCACAAGATCCTGACCCTTAATGCCAGTGCACTCTAAGTCTTATAATTTTAACACAAATCACCAGTGTATTCATCACAATCCCCCATTTTCTTTTTGCCACCATTGATTTGTGCTAAAATTTCCAGATATTTCAGAACCTTCTTAATTGGATCATAATTAAGTTCCTCTATTTTGACCACCTTCAGATCATAACCATCTGCTTGTAACTTACTGGCATAAACAATTTTACCTAAAGGTCTTACCATTTTAAAACAACAATTACAATGAATTACACAGATCAGTATTACAATTATTCCAACAGGTATTACAAACAATTGTTTAAAGCAACTCATATTCGATAAGCAAGAAGTTAACTTATCCCATGTTTCTTTAAATCCACAAGAAGTATCATCCAACGAAACTTGATGTAATATTTGATTGTGATCTACAATCGCTTAACAGAACTACAGATTAACATAACTACAACAGCTTACATTTATGACTACACATACAACATGTAAGAAACCCGAAACCAACCTATTTTCAGTCGCTACTTTTGAGAGACTATTGACTTCAAGCTGTTGAGCTTTTGTTGCGTCTCTGCTTGCATTCATCATAATTTCAGCTGTAGCAGAAAAATTTACCATCGCTTTTTCAAGTTCACTAACCCCAAGCCAAGGTAGAAACCTCCTAGCAAAACTATGACACTTGCTATGCCTGGTTGGTAGTGGATTTGCTCCCCTCTTGGTTCTTCTTGCAAAGCTCCTGAGTAATTCCTGTGGCTGATTTACTATAAAGATATGAGGATAGGCCAGTCCTATTGCACATCTTCCTTACCCGCCTAAGGGTAATACCTTATAAGCATTTTTACCACATATCCAATACCATCCTGACCCAATAGGTATCAGCCATCCTTTAGGTATGTGTTCTTTCTTTCTGGTCTGATCATGGCTCCCCATATTTCCTTCTTCCTAACTAATAAATTGTGATCACTTTGATTGCTGTCCTATAAAAATTACATTCCCACATCCAGGGTCAGTCCTATTTCCCCTTTATTCCTGCCTACAGTTGTCTCCCAACATCGCTGGGTACAAGGTACAGGCATATCTACAGCCAAGGGTTCTTCAAATTGTAATCTCCCCCTTAACTGAGATTGTGGAATCTCGGTACAATCCTCAAGTTGCTGGGCTTTTGGAATGCTTTTTGTATTTCTGTTACATCAGGAAAGACTGTCCCTATCAAAGGAAACCTGTGTGCTGAATTCTCAGGTAGCTGAGAACATATCCAACAGTAAAAGGACACTACTGCCTGTCTGCTGCAGGCTAGAACCCACGACCCTGAGATTAAGAGTCTCATGCTCCACTGACTGAGCTGTGCTCCCTTTCAATGACTGCAGATCAGTGCTCTGTTCTCATACCTTTACTTCAGATGATGTTATAATCTTAGCTCCATAATGGCCTTTCAACCAACCTATCATTACTAATATTAGAAGAGAATTTATCCACACATGGGAACATGGTCTTTGATTTTGATTGGACTCCTTATACAAAAATAGGGTTAGGATCAAGATTAGGCTCCACCAGTATATGTTAACTCTGCCTCCTTAGCCTACTGGGTGCAACCAGCAGCCAGGTGTCATGTCTTCTTGGCAGCAGTTGCATTCTTCAGGAGCCCCACAGATTCCTTAACCCACTTTAAGATTTCATTGGGAGTCTCTTCTCTAATTCCTCAGTTGGCTTGTTTACCATTTCCCATTGTGCTTTTGTTATTTCAATTCCTCTTCCCTCAAAATCCTCTACAATAATTTTTCTTATGTCTTCCTTACTTTTTTCCTTCTACTAACCCTTTCAATTTCAAAAACCTGATCTCCTTCTATGCCCAGGTGACTGCCTGGTGGATGTGGGGCAGGCTGTGGATGTAGTCTACCTGGACCTCAGCAAGGCTTTTGACACTGTCCCCCACAGCAAACTCCTGGCCAAGCTGTCAGCTCCTGGCTTGGACAGCAGCTCTCCGAGCTGGGTTAGGAACTGGCTGGAGGCAGAGCCCAGAGAGTGGTGGTGAATGGTGTCACCTGCAACCTGGCCTACTCCATTCCATTCTATTCTATTCTAATTGTTCTTGGTATCCCTAACTAAAAATTTCTCTAGCCTTTATTTCCCACTCATGCCAATCCCTTTCAAGAATTTTCCATGGGGATTTAAATCCTTTCTCGTTACCACACAATAAGATCTCTATATTTATCAATCCAAACTGCCTATTTTTGGGCCTACTTTTACAGTTTTACAGTTACAGCATCCAGGATGAAATACTCCTCAATGATAAGAGATACAAGACCATTTCTTACAACATTTAAAACATTTACAAGTTACCCATCCCCCATGAGTTCTATGCTGCTTTATACACAGAATGGAATGGGGATATTCCTCGATGTTCTCTTGCAACACAGATTCAATATCACACGCCATTGCACATATTTCAGGAGGTGAGTCTGTCTTGTAAGCTCCGGAGCTTTCAGACGGAGATGTTACAGCATTGCATCGAGTACTTATCTGTCAGCACTAACTGCAGTCTTGGAGATGCTCCCAGTCATCTGTATAAGTGGCGTGGGATTCATGCTGATGTCAGTTTTGCTTTCTCTGTAGAGTCACTCTAATCTCTCCAGGCTCAGAGGTTGCTGTCCTTTCACTCGCGACACATGCGGCCACCCTTCTTCTGCAGTCCGGACAGCTGCAATCTGTTGTTGACAAAACAAAAAGAGAGCTCTCCCAAGAGAGTGTATTCAGTCTCTGAAACAACTAACAAATCATTTAAACAAATCCTTTTCCAGATTCTAGTTCTATAGTTTCAAGCAGGGGCACCTTAAAAGGTTCCCCTTTAGCTTCAATTACTGTTGCTGGGGTTTTTCCTTCTCAACCCTCTTAGGAGTCTTTTGTATAATCGATTTTCTGCTCCCATATCTACCAAAAAAATTACCTCCTCCTTCTGGGGACTCATTTGATATTCTTGTCCCCAGAATATACAGCCCCTGACACCTTGATCCATGATCAATAGTGCCCCAAAGGTCCGAGCAGCTGCCTGACTTCTGACTTTCCCTTACAGCAGTTACAGTTTAGCCTCTGCTTTTTGTTTCTCTTCATCCCTCCTTACATATACTTTCTGAGCTTCCCGTAGTAACTCCTCTAATCCCCTGTCTTGCCAGTCCTCGATCTTTTCCAGTTTCTTTCTAATATCTCCCCATGATTTCACCACAAACTGTGTCCTGAGAAGTATCACTCAACTGCAGGATTGGGGTCTATTCCAGAGTACATCTGCAGAGCTTTCTTTAATTTTCCCATCCACTCCGTGGGAGATTCATCCTTCCTCTGTTGGTCACTAAAAGCTTTATCAAAATTCTGTCCTCTAGGAACAGCTTCCCTAATTCCTTGTATTATTATAGTTCTCAGGTCACTCATATTCCGGTTGCTTTGCTTGCTTTTATTGCCTTTATTGCCTTTTTATGATCTTTTAGTGCCAATAAGTCTGTTACCAAAAACTTTTACCTGGAGTCATCTGTAACACCAGTCCACCCTAATTTGTGTCCCACTCTCTTCTCTCCAGAGAGACTGCTTTCCTCACCCACCCCCTTCAGACCTAGTTTAAAGCCCTCCCTATGAGCCCTGCCAACTCCAGTGCTAGTACCCTCCTGCCCTTTCTAGATACCTGCACCCCATCAGGACCCAGCAGGTTGGGTGCAGTAGAAGTTGCCCCATGATCGAAGAACCCAAAATTCCACTGCTGGCACCATCCCCTGAGCCAATTGTTGATGGTGTGGGCTCTCCTGTTCCTCTCAGTGTACTCCCCTGCCACTGAGGGGACTGAGCAGAGCACCACTTGAGCTCCTGCCCCATCAATCAATTGTCCCAGGGCCTTGAGTTCCTTTTTGATTGTCCTGCTGCCCTTCTTATCAACCTCAGCACTTCCAGCTTGGATTCCCAGCAATGGGTAACAGTCAGAGGGCTGGATCAGCTTAGGGAGTCTCCTGCTGATGTCCCTTGTCTGGGCCCCAGGCAGGCAGAACACTTCCCTATGGGATGGCTCAGGATGACACAGGGCTCCCTCAGTCCCCCTCAGGAGAGAGTCCCCAACAACTATAACCCTTCTCTTTGTCTGGACAGTGCTGGTCCTTACACTTGGTGGGGACTGCTTGGCCTTAGGCATCTCCTTCAATGGTTCCCCTTCAGCCCTCTCCTCCCCGTTGCCCTCGGCCTGCAGGGCCTCATACTGATCGTGCAAGGGCAACTGGGGGGGGGAGAGGGCCGGGATGTATTCCCCTTGCTTCCCCTGACAGGGACCTGTACCCATCCCTCCCTGTCTCCAGGGATGCCTCCCTCAACAGGGGAGGGCTGCAGAGCCTGCTCCCACATCTCTAACTGCCTTTGACATTCCCCTGTAGTCCTGAGCCTAGATCCTTCATCCTGCAGCTTGGCCACTTCATCCTTAAGCTCAGCCACCAGGTTGAGGAGAAAGTTCACCTGGTCACACCTGACAGAGGTGTTGTCTCCTTCCCCCTCCATTCCAAGTGCCAGGCTCCAGCACTCTCTGCAGCCAGCAGCCTGGACTCCTGTGTGTTTGTGCACCAGCTCTGTCTGGGCACCAAGTGATTTTCTAATAGCCTTTGGCTGAGTTGTTGCCATGGCTCAGGGGTCTGTTGTTAGCTGTTAAAACAAACTAATCAATACATAGATCTGTTCCACCTCGATACTATCATGTATTTATTTCAATGCTATAGTTATAAATACAATCATTTGCATTTCCCCTAAATACTATAAACCAACAGAGGAAGCTCTCAGCTCAAGCACGCCGGTGCCGGTGCCGGTGCCGGTGCCGGTGCCGGTGCCAGTCAGCTCTGGAGCCACAATGGCTGCAGAGTGCAATGGCTGCAGAGTGGCAACTTTGCCTGAGCAGGGGCTCTTGGAGTCTCTGGCTGTGGTCAATGTCTGCTCTCCCTCAGCTGCTGTTGCTGCTGGGAGATGCTCTGCAGGCATCCCCAGGGCCTTGTCCCCCAGGGCTGCACCAGGGACCCTGATGGCTTCTCCAATCTGTCCCTCCTCCAGCTGGACCCAGAAGCCAGAGAGAGCCTCAAGGCCCTGCAGGTGAAACTCAACCATGTCCTGGAGGAGCTGAGCAGAATCTTTGCCAGCAGGTACACCTGGCTGAAAGGAGGTGGGTTTGGGGGTCAAGGAACTGCAGCTGGGGCCTGGCTGGGGCCTCTGCTTGGCCAAGCAGGTCCTGGGCATGGCTGTGGGAGATGCTGAGCTGACTGAGCACTGTGCTCCCCGGTCTCCAGCCACGCCTGGAGGAGTGGTGAAGCAGATGGGTGACATCCTGGGCCAGCTGAAGGAAGGGCACTGGCAGTGTCCCTGCCAGCACCTGCAGCAGTGCTGCACAGCATGCTGACAGTGTCCTGCAGCCCACCATGGGCCTCCTGGGCAGAAAGGGAATGTGGGGCCAAGAGGAACACAGACATCTCTCAGCGCCCCTGACCCCCCCTGGGAGTGTGGGGGACCTGCAGGCTCTGTAGTTCCTTTGAGCAGTTTGACAGAGTCAGGTTGCTGCTGAAACCAAGCAGACCTTTAGCTGCCAGGGGCAATGCTGCCTGAGCAGGGGCTCTGGGAGCCACTCTGGGCTGTGCATCCTGCAGTGCTCTTCCCTCTCTGAGGTGAGTGAAAAGCAAGACTGCTTCGTAGGGTGAGTTGTGTCTGAAAGAGCACAGAAGGGCTGAGGTTGGAAGGGGCCTCAGAGATCAACCTTCCCAGCCTGGGCAGGGACAGCTCTCAACTGGACTCAGCTGCTGGAGGCCTCATCCCAGCTGGCCTTGGACACCCCCAGGGAAGAGGCAGCCACAGCCTCCCTGGGAAGCCTGGGAGCAGCCTGCAGCCTCGGGGTGCCGGTGGGTGAGAGACTGGAGGGGAGGCAGCAAGGGGCACTTGCAGCACAGGAGGCCAGTGGCAGCCTGGGCTCAGCCAGGGCACCAGGGCCAGAGGGGCAGGCAGCCGGTTTGTGTCTCCTGGGGAAGCAGGAGCTGTGTGGGGGCTCCCCGCAGGAGCAGCTTGGCAGCCCTGGGGCCCGAGAGGCTTTCTGGGCCTGCCCTGGGGGAGCTGGAGCAGGGCTCCACAGGCAGCTCCCCTGTGGGCTCTGGGCAGCCCTGTGCCCGCTGGCTGCCGTCTGGTCCCAGCGCTGGGCACTCCTCTCTTTGTGCCGCGGTTGCCAGGGGGCCGCTGGGTGGCCTCAGGCTCTGTCGCTGTGGCAACCAGGCACAGCCCGGCCGCGACTGTGCGGCAGTGGGATCGCTGGTGGGTGCTGGTGGATGCTGGTGGATCCCATTGGAGACTGGTGCCGGCCCCGGGCCGAGGTGACGATGGCTGTGTCCCCTCCCCAGCCCCAGCCCGGGGGCACTTTGGCTGCTGAGCTCAGGAGGGAGGGCTGGGAGCAGGGCCGGGCAGGGAGGGTGGAAGCCTGAGCGCCGCTGTCCCGCACAGCAGTGCTGAGGCCATTGCCGGCACCCAGCTGCTGCTCGGGGCAGGATGGGAGGGAGGAGGTTGCCCCTGGAGCCAAGCGCAGGTTCTTGTGCTGGGGGAGAGCCCCCTGGAGCTGCAGCACTTGCCATGCTGGGGACCCCCGGAGGAGCTGGAGCCCCTTCTCCCTGCCCCCACAGCTGGACAAACTGCTCCCTGAAACACAAAATCCCTCTGGGTCTTCTTTGTTGCCATGGGATGCTGCTGTGTCTGGGACTAAACGCGGAGGGGAGAGAGGCTGCCTGTCTCCCTGCTGCCAGTCTGATCCTCCTTCCCTTGCACCTGGGCTTTGGGATGTCTTTGCCTTCAGTTTTCACCTCTGCTGCCCCATCTGCAAGTGAGGGGTGAGAGGATTTCTCCTCTGCCTAGCAAACGCTGTGCAGGCTGAGGATGAAAGATGCAGCAGCTGCCTAGGTAGCAGAGACTGCAAAGCTCCCCCAGCCCAACTCTCCTTTCCTTGCATTTTAAAACCCTAGGGGATTTCCTGAGAAGCAGCAATTCCTGCATCTCTCTCTTGAAAATCCAGAGGCTGGACGGCTTCAGGAGGCTGCAGGTAACTCAGGACAGGTTGTCCAGCCTTGCCTCTGAACTGAGGGATGGGAAACAACTCAGTGAAGTCCAAGCTTCACCAGCACGGGGTCCCAGGCAGTGCTGCAGCAGGGCAGCCGCTGGTAATGTTCCCTGTCCTGGCAGCCAGCAGTGTGTGTGTGTGCTGGGGAGCCGGCACCAGGCTGAGCCTGCCAAGGTCAGGCTGGAGGCTGCATTCCTGCTGCTGCTTTTGGTCACTTCCCCTTCTGCAGCTGGATGCCTCTGAGCTGAGTGTTTCTGTTCTTCCAGAGGCTGGGCCCCAGTGTGGGGGTGGGGCAGGCACACTGAGAATTATTTGCCCAAGAAGGTTTGGAGGATTGAGATGAAAGCAGCTTGGTTGGGACTGAGGTTTCCTGAGCATTTCAGACCTCTCAGGGAGGCTCCAGGAAGGCAGCTGCTCAGGATGTGACCATCAACAGCCTCTGCTGGACACTGGGAAGTGCTGCTGCAGAATCTGCAGCTGGCTCAGCAAGGGGGAGAGGATGTTGCTTAGGGCTGCTGGCAGTGCCTCTTGTGCCAGCTTGGCTGTGGATCACTGGTGCCCCTCAGCAGAGTGGAGCTCACTGTTGATAGCTTTGTGTCGATGAAGAGAGGTGGTGGCCATGCTGCTGAGTGGAAGAAGTTAACCTGGACCTGCTTCACTCAGGGGGACCTGTTAAGCCATGCTACTTGTAGGCTAAGGAGGCTGGAGAGCCTCTGCTGCTGTTAGGATGAAGCCTTAAGTGGCCCTGCTCTCACCCCTGCAGCATTTCTTGCTGAGCTGCTTCCTCGAGTGGTTTCCTGCTTTTCTTTCTGCTGTTGCAGCCTCTGGAGTGCCTGTAGGGAGCCTGGAGTTTGGGTGTCAGGGAGTGAAGAGCAGGGCCCTCATTCTCCATGGAGAAATGCTGGTGGGCACTGTGGTAGTTGTGTGTCTGCAAGGAGTCATCTTTGCTGGCTCATTTCTGTCCCTGAAGCCAAGCAGAGCAGCCCTGAGCAGCTCTGCTGAGCAGCTCTGCTTCTTGCCCAGGGAATGGAGCTCTGTGCTCCCCGAGTCAGAAACAGCAGCAGGGCAGCCCAGGTGCTCTCCCCTGGGGAAGGATGCCCCAGCCTGGAGACACTGTGGAGCCTTTGGCTTTGCTGGGAGTGGGGTTCTGGCTTTTCAAAGGTCTGCTGCTGCTCCTTGCAGGTGAGCTGAGCCATGGCCACTGAGCAGAACCAGCGCTCCAGGAGGCCCTCCAAAATGCCTGAGGGGCTCCAGGGCACAGTGGCAGCACCTGGTCACCTGAAGCCAGCCAGAGAGGCAAAGCAGCCTGGAACTGTAAGTAGCTGCTGTGGTCAAGGAGGAGCCCTGGGGCAGGCTGCCCAGAGAGGTTGTGGAGTCTCCTTCTCTGGAGAGATTCCAAACCCACCTAGATGTGATCCTGGGCAAGCTGCTCTGGGTTTCTGCAAGAGGGTTGGACTGGCTGATCCCCAGAGGTGCCTTCCAACCCCCACCCTGCTGGGATAGCCTACATGGAGCACAGAGCCACCCCTCTGGAGCCAGGGCAATTCTTCCTTCCTCTCCATAACTGTCCCCTTTGCTGACTGGAGCTCACCTGACTGGAGATGCCCTGGTGCTGATGGTCTCTCAAGGAGATGTCTCTGTAGGCTTCTGAGGAGGGCTCTGTGAGGCCAGGACAGAGAGAAAAGTGCTAATGAAGGAGAACTCAGACTTGGAGACACTCCTCTGCACCTCAGTCCTGGCACAGGGCTGCTTTTCTGCTCTCCTCTGCCTCCCCCAGCAGTGCCATCTCCCCAGGGCAGGCTGGGGAGCCTGGGCCAAGGGCAGAGCTGGGGCAGCTCTGAGCACTCTTGCCCTGCTCTCTTCAGAGCTCCCTGGCTCTATCCAGCAGCACTACAGAGGGAACAAGTGCCCAGAGAGCAGCAATCCCCAGGAGTGCCCCAGCAAAGCAGGCAGCAGCTCATGGGACAGAGCCCCTTGGTTAGAGCTTGTCCCTTCTGCTCTGGCTCAGGAATGCTCTGAGGTGAAACACTGCAGCAGGTCCCTCAGGAGGCTCCCAGGACTGGCCTGGTAGCTCTGACCACAGATTACTCCTCAGTGGCACTCAGACAAGAGGAGCAGAGGGGTTGCTGTGGCTTGTGCTGGTGGTGTGTGTTTCAGCTGACTCCCTCCTCCTTCCTGCAGGAGATGCCTGAGCTCATGGAGCAGAGCCTGGGTGGCACTCAGGAGAGGAGCCTGCCCCAGATCATCCAGAGGGGTGGCAAGGCTGAGGAGAGGAGGCTGCCCCAGCTCAAGCAGAGGCTGGGCAGCATTCAGGAGATGTGGCTGCCCCCAGTCTCCACCCAGAGGGGCAGCAGCCTGGAGGGGAAGCTGCCCCCAATCTGCACCCAGAGGGGCAGCAGCCAGGAGGGGAAGCTGCCCCCAATCCCCACCCAGAGGGGCAGCAGCCTGGAGGGGAAGCTGCCCCCAATCTCCACCCAGAGGGGCAGCAGCCTGGAGGGGAAGCTGCCCCCAGTCTCCACCCAGAGGGGCAGCAGCCAGGAGGGGAAGCTGCCCCCAGTCTCCACCCAGAGGGGCAGCAGCCAGGAGGGGAAGCTGCCCCCAGTCTCCACCCAGAGGGGCAGCAGCCTGGAGGGGAAGCTGCCCCCAGTCTCCACCCAGAGGGGCAGCAGCCAGGAGGGGAAGCTGCCCCCAGTCTCCACCCAGAGGGGCAGCAGCCTGGAGGGGAAGCTGCCCCCAGTCTCCACCCAGAGGGGCAGCAGCCAGGAGGGGAAGCTGCCCCCTGTTCCCAGGAGGGGCAAGCCTGAGGCCAGGACCCTGCCCCTGATTGCCCAGCTTGCAGACTCCAGTGAGGCCTCCTGTCCAAAGGTAAACTTTTCCTGCCCTGCTCCTTGCTGTTGGCTGAGGCATTTGGAGAGGAGCCTGCTGGTGGCAGGCCTGCCTCCAGCTTCTCTCTAGAGCTGGCTGGCCAGGTCCTGTTGTGCTGTGCAGCTGCTGGCAGTGCTGAGTTCCTCCTGCCAGCAGAAAGCTCAGCCATTGCTCCCTGCTGAGCTGTTCAAGTCCTGAGCTGTGCTGCAGAAGCTCTGCTGCAGCTGGGGGGGGTTCCTGGAGCTGAGCCCCTGGCACTCAAGCCCCATGCAGGGGGCAGGCTGGGGCAGGACACAAGGGCAGGAGCTTGCCATTTGCCATCCTCCTGCTGCCACAGGCAGCTGCTGCTTGGGGTGGTCGCTGCCAAGGGCCTGGGGCTGGGACTCCTTCGCTGCTGCCAGCCTTGGCCTTGGAGGGCTGAAGGCCTGCAGGAGCTGCTCAGGACTGAGCACACTCAGCTGCAGTGGTGCTTTGGGGTGGAGCAGCAGGGTGGGGCCCTCCCAGGGGGCTGGGTTTGCAGGCTGCAGGCTCCTGCCAGCTGCAGAGGGGCCTCAGCCCCTGGCTGTGCCTTGTCTGGCTCAGTGTTTGCTGCAGCTGTGCCTCAAGCTGCTTTGCTGCAGAGCTGCTGGCCAGAGCACACAGCCCCGAGGGCAGAGCAGGGAGGGAGGCTGCTGAGCAGCAATGGCCAGCAGCACACCTGTGACATACTGCTTGAGGGTTGCCCTGGCCAGCCCAGGAGGTTGGGAAGCCCTCAGCTGGGCACACAGAGAACTGGCAGCATGCTGCAGCTGCTGGCTTCAGCCTGGCCATGGCTTGTGTGGAGCAGCAGGAGAGCTGCCTGGGGCTGTGGAGTGGCAGCAGCACAGCTGGGAGAGGGGAGGCAAAGCAGGGAGGAACTTTCTCCTAGCAGTGCCTCTGCTCTGCCAGCATTTGCTGCTTGTGTGCATTGCCAGGCTGCTGCTGCAGTGGAGTTGAACAAAAGCAGCAGCACCAGAGCAGGACCAAAGAGCCACTGAAAGCTCCTGGCAGAAGGAGCTGCCAAGTCCAGTCCTCCTCCAGCTGCCCAGTGCTGCAGAGAAAGGAGCTGAACCTCGCCAGCACTCAGCTCTCCTTGTCCTGCCTTCCCTCCTCTGCTGCTGTTCTCTCCTTAGCAGCTCCCAGGCTTTACACTGGCAAAGCTCTCTGGGGCTGTGTGGGCCTCGGCCTCCCTGCCTCAGAGCAAAGATCATCCCCAGAGTGTTTCCCCTGGAGCCTCCTGTCCATTGCTGGCCCTCAGCTGCTCCATGAGTGCTGCCAGCACTGTCAGGGAGTGCTCTGGTGCTGTGTGACCACAGCAGCACAGGGCTGTGCCCCGTGTTTGGGAGAGGGAACCTGGAGAGACAGCCCAAGAACTGCTTAGCCTGAGCCTGCTCAGCACAGCCCAGCTCCTCTTGAGCCACCCAGGAGCCAGGTGGGAGAGCTTCTGCTTGCCCAGGCTGAGCTGGGCAGAGGGACTTGCCAGGAGACTGGGCTGGACTGGAGAGCAGTGTAGGGTTGTCACTCATGAGTCCTGCTGCCAGCAGCTGAACCTCTCCCTGCTCTCTGTGCACCCCCAGCTGCCAGCTGCCCTGCAGCAGAGCTGCTTTGAGCCTCTCCCAGCAGAGGTGCTCTTCCAGAACTACCTCCCCCACCAGGTCTACGAAGCGACGCTGGTGCTGCGCAACAAGGGCAGGGTAAGTGCTGGGGGGTGGGAGGAACCTGCCCTCTCTGGGCATGCTGTCTCTGACACTGCCATGTGCTGCTGGGATCTAGCCCAGAGGAGCTTGCCTAGATAGCAGCCTTGCCTCTGAAAGCCCTGGCTCTCTGACAATGTTGAGGGCTCTGCAGCTGTTCTCTCGTCTCACGCTCTGCCTCAGGTGTGCACCGCATCCTGATGGCTCCTTGGTTAGTCTTGCCTTTGGGGAGGGCCTCTCTGCCTCTCACAGCCTGCTTAGCTGCTTCAATCCCCTGACAAAGCTCAGGGGTTGTCTTCTCTGCTTGAGGCTGGAATAAGTCCTAGGGAGTGGCACTGAAACTCCAGGAGAGGTGTTTGGAAAGAGCAGTGGAACAGACTGATGGAGCAGCAGCAAGGGGAGGCCTTTAGGCACGACCTGGGGGTCCTGCTACGCTTCATTCAGCCCTGCTGGGGCTTTTCTGGAGCTCTGCTTTCCCTTTGGAACACCACAGCACATCCAGAGCCATCTCCTCCTGAAGGTCTCCACCTGTGCTTGGAAAGAATTGGTGGTGCTGAGGAGATTCCCCAAAGAAATGGAGCAGGGAAATGCTGCCAAATGCCAGCAGTTTTGTTCCTGTGGAAAGAGGAAGATTTGAGACCCTTTGAATTTGAGCTGGGGAAACATTTGCTGGAGTGAGGCAGGTGCCCAGAGCAAGCTGGTGAGAAGAGACAGGAGGGAGGAGTGGGGCTGGGTTCAAAGGTGCTCCAGGAGAGAACCCTGTGCACACAGGGGCTTCTCTTGCCATGCAGCAGGCAGTGTGCTGGAGGCAGAGAAGGGTCAACAAAGGAAGTGTCCTGGAAGTTGCTGCTCTGCAATGGAGAGCAAGATGGGAAGGGGAGAGGATGGCAGCTGGGAAGGCAGAAGCAGCCTGCATGAGAGCAGGGGAAGGAGCTCCTCCCCACACACCTCCCTCCTGGGGGAAACAAGGGGACAACAAAAGCTGTGGGGGAAGAGCAAGAGCAGTCCAAGTGTGTCCTGAGAGAAGAGGCTTTGCCAGGGCTGTGGCTGGAAAGAGAAGCCCCTTTGGCAAGGAAGGCTGCAAAGTGTGGTCCCTCTCAGTTACTGCTGGGGAGAACAGAGCCACTCCTGCTCTGGTGCCTGGCTTGGGAGTGTTGGCAAGAGGCCCCTGGGACATTGGTGTGCTCCACACTGACCCCAGACACTGTGCTGCTCTTTCCCCTTTCCTCATTAAAATGGGCCTCAGTTTCTCCTTTCCTCTGGCTCTGCTTCACAGCAGGGCTTGGGCCTGCAGCCCATGTCCTAGAGCTCCTTTGCCCAGGCAGCAGGCACTTGGCTCCAGCCTGGTGCTCTGTGCTGGAAGTGCCTTGGGAAGGAAGGATGGCAGCTGGCCATGGCCAGGTTTCTTCTCACAGTGCCACAGGTGGCAAAATCCCAGTTGTGTCTTCCCTGCAGGTTCCTCAGTGGGTGAAGGTCATCCTGGAGACCTCTCCTTACTTCAAGTTGGTTGGCCCCAAGGATGTGTGCCAGAAGGTAGCACCTGGCATGGCTTCTACTTACTGCATCCTTTTCACCCCTGAGGAGAACAAGGTGAGGCTGCAGGTCTCAAGAGGTTGCTGCCTTCAGTGGTAGGAGGAGCCAGGGAATTCCAGGCCTGTCAGCCTGACCTGAGTGCCAGGCAAGGTTATGGAACAGGTCATCTTGAGTGCAATCACACAGCCCTTACAGGATGGCCAAGGGCTCAGGCCCAGCCAGCATGGATTTAGGAAGGGCAGGTCCTGCCTGACCAACCTGATCTCCTTCCATGCCCAGGTGACTGCCTGGTGGCTGTGGGGAGCTGGGAGCCACTGCTGATGGTGATGTGGCAAAGGCCTTTGGGCAATGTGCCTGAGCATCCCTGCCAAGCTTCCAGGAGGTGCCTGCATTGCTAGGACTGCACTTGGCACCGTGGCACAGCTGGGTGCCATTCCCAGGCTTCAGTGCCCCAGCCTTTGCATTAGGATCATAAACATCAGAGAATCTCTTCAGTTAGGAAAGACCTCTGAGGCCATCAGCTTAAGCTGTCAAGGGAAGGGAAGGGAAGAATTCTAAGCATCATTTTGACTGCCTCCAGAAGTTAGATCAGATGGCCAATGCAATTTGGTGCTAGGCCTTTCCCTTTAGCTTTTACCCCAACAATGTTTTCATTAGTTTCGATCACTCTCGAAATCAAGCATTTTACAGCAGGTTGGAGCACCCTGTATCTCAGCACAGGAATAAGGTAGGGAAGAATTCAAATACTCATTTTGACTGCCTCCAGATGTTAGATCAGATGGCCAATGCAATTTGGTGCTAGGCCTTTCCCTTTAGGTTTTACCCCAACAATGTTTTCATTAGTTTCGCTCACTCTCGAAATCAAGCATTTTACAGCAGGTTGGAGCACCCTGTATCTCAGCACAGGAATAAGGTAGGGAAGAATTCAAATACTCATTTTGACTGCCTCCAGAAGTTAGATCAGATGCTCCAACCTGCTGTAAAATGCTTGATTTCGAGAGTGAGCGAAACTAATGAAATCATTATTGGGATAAAACCCAACAGGAAAGGCCTAGCACCAAATTGCATTGGCCATCTGATCTAACTTCTGGAGGCAGTCAAAATGATCCTTAGAATTATTCCCTACCTTATTCCTCTGCTGAGATACAGGGTGCTCCAACCTGCTGTAAAATGCTTGATTTCGAGAGTGAGCAAAACTAATGAAAACATTGTTGGGGTAAAACCTAAAGGGAAAGGCCTAGCACCAAATTGCATTGGCCATCTGATCTAACTTCTGGAGGCAGTCAAAATGAGTATTTGAATTCTTCCCTACCTTATTCCTGTGCTGAGATACAGGCTGCTCCAACCTGCTGTTAACTGCTTGATTTCGAGAGTGATCAAAACTAATGAAAACATTGTTGGGGTAAAACCTAAAGGGAAAGGCCTAGCACCAAATTGCATTGGCCATCTGATCTAACTTCTGGAGGCAGTCAAAATGAGTATTTGAATTCTTCCCTACCATATTCCTCTGCTGAGATACAGGCTGCTCCAACCTGCTGTAAAATGATTGATTTCGAGAGTGAGCGAAACTAATGAAAACATTGTTGGGGTAAAACCTAAAGGGAAAGGCCTAGCACCAAATTCCATTGGCCATCTGATCTAACTTCTGGAGGCAGTCAAAATGATCCTTAGAATTCTTCCCTACCTTATTCCTCTGCTGAGATACAGGCAGCTCCAACCTGCTGTTAAATGCTTGATTTCGAGAGTGATCGAAACTAGTGAAAACATTGTTGGGGTAAAACCTAAAGGGAAAGGCCTAGCACCAAATTGCATTGGCCATCTGATCTAACTTCTGGAGGCAGTCAAAATGAGAATTTGAATTCTTCCCTACCTTATTCCTCTGCTGAGATACAGGGTGCTCCAACCTGCTGTAAAATGCTTGATTTCGAGAGTGATCGAAACTAATGAAAACATTGTTGGGGTAAAACCTAAAGGGAAAGGCCTAGCACCAAATTGCATTGGCCATCTGATCTAACATCTGGAGGCAGTCAAAATGAGTATTTGAATTCTTCCCTACCTTATTCCTGTGCTGAGATACAGGGTGCTCCAACCTGCTGTAAAATGCTTGATTTCGAGAGTGATCGAAACTAATGAAAACATTGTTGGGGTAAAACCTAAAGGGATAGGCCTAGCAGCAAATACCATCTGCCATCTGATCTATCTTCTGGAGGCAATCAAAATGCTCCTTAGAATTCTTCCCTACCTTATTCCTCTGCTGAGATACAGGGTGCTCCAACCTGCTGTAAAATGCTTGATTTCGAGAGTGAATGAAACTAATGAAAACATTGTTGGGGTAAAACCTAAAGGGAAAGACCTAGCACCAAATCCAATTTGCCATCTGATCTAACTTCTGGAGGCAGTCAAAATGATCCTTAGAATTCTTCCCTACCTTATTCCTGTGCTGAGATACAGGCTGCTCCAACCTGCTGTAAAATGCTTGATTTCGAGAGTGAGCGAAACTAATGAAAACATTGTTGGGGTAAAACCTAAAGGGAAAGGCCTAGCACCAAATTCCATTGGCCATCTGATCTAACTTCTGGAGGCAGTCAAAATGAGTATTTGAATTCTTCCCTACCTTATTCCTGTGCTGAGATACAGGCTGCTCCAACCTGCTGTAAAATGCTTGATTTCGAGAGTGAGCGAAACTAATGAAAACATTGTTGGGGTAAAACCTAAAGGGAAAGGCCTAGCACCAAATTGCATTGGCCATCTGATCTAACATCTGGAGGCAGTCAAAATGAGTATTTGAATTCTTCCCTACCTTATTCCTGTGCTGAGATACAGGCTGCTCCAACCTGCTGTAAAATGCTTGATTTCGAGAGTGATCGAAACTAATGAAAACATTGTTGGGGTAAAACCTAAAGGGAAAGGCCTAGCACCAAATTGCACTGGCCATCTGATCTAACTTCTGCAGGCAGTCAAAATGATCCTTAGAATTCTTCCCTACCTTATTCCTGTGCTGAGATACAGGCTGCTCCAACCTGCTGTAAAATGCTTGATTTCGAGAGTGAGCAAAACTAATGAAAACATTGTTGGGGTAAAACCTAAAGGGAAAGGCCTAGCACCAAATTGCATTGGCCATCTGATCTAACATCTGGAGGCAGTCAAAATGAGTATTTGAATTCTTCCCTACCTTATTCCTGTGCTGAGATACAGGGTGCTCCAACCTGCTGTAAAATGCTTGATTTCGAGAGTGAGCGAAACTAATGAAAACATTGTTGGGGTAAAACCTAAAGGGAAAGGCCTAGCACCAAATTGCATTGGCCATCTGATCTAACTTCTGGAGGCAGTCAAAATGATCCTTAGAATTCTTCCCTACCTTATTCCTGTGCTGAGATACAGGCTGCTCCAACCTGCTGTAAAATGATTGATTTCGAGAGTGAGCGAAACTAATGAAAACATTGTTGGGGTAAAACCTAAAGGGAAAGGCCTAGCACCAAATTGCACTGGCCATCTGATCTAACTTCTGGAGGCAATCAAAATGAATATTTGAATTCTTCCCTACCTTATTCCTGTGCTGAGATACAGGCTGCTCCAAACTGCTGTAAAATGCTTGATTTCGAGAGTGAGCGAAACTAATGAAAACATTGTTGGGGTAAAACCTAAAGGGAAAGACCTAGCACCAAATCGAACTTGCCATCTGCTCTAACTTCTGGAGGCAGTCAAAATGATCCTTAGAATTCTTCCCTGCCTTATTCCTCTGCTGAGATACAGGGTGCTCCAACCTGCTGTTAACTGCTTGATTTCGAGAGTGATCAAAACTAATGAAAACATTGTTGGGGTAAAACCTAAAGGGAAAGGCCTAGCACCAAATTCCATTAGCCATCTGATCTAACTTCTGGAGGCAGTCAAAATGATCCTTAGAATTCTTCCCTACCTTATTCCTGTGCTGAGATACAGGCTGCTCCAACCTGCTGTAAAATGCTTGATTTCGAGAGTGAGCAAAACTAATGAAAACATTGTTGGGGTAAAACCTAAAGGGAAAGGCCTAGCACCAAATTGCATTGGCCATCTGATCTAACTTCTGGAGGCAGTCAAAATGAGAATTTGAATTCTTCCCTACCTTATTCCTCTGCTGAGATACAGGGTGCTGCAACTAGCAGTAAAATGCTTGATTTCGAAAGTGATCGAAACTAATGAAAACATTGTTGGGGTAAAACCTAAAGGGAAAGGCCTAGCACCAAATTGCATTGGCCATCTGATCTAACTTCTGGAGGCAGTCAAAATGAGAATTTGAATTCTTCCCTACCTTATTCCTGTGCTGAGATACAGGGTGCTGCAACTAGCTGTAAAATGCTTGATTTCGAGAGTGAGCGAAACTAATGAAAACATTGTTGGGGTAAAACCTAAAGGGAAAGGCCTAGCACCAAATTGCATTGGCCATCTAATCTAACTTCTGGAGGCAGTCAAAATGAGTATTTGAATTCTTCCCTACCTTATTCCTGTGCTGAGATACAGGCTGCTCCAACCTGCTGTAAAATGCTTGATTTCGAGAGTGAGCGAAACTAATGAAAACATTGTTGGGGTAAAACCTAAAGGGAAAGACCTAGCACCAAATCCAATTTGCCATCTGATCTAACTTCTGGAGGCAGTCAAAATGATCCTTAGAATTCTTCCCTACCTTATTCCTCTGCTAAGATACAGGCAGCTCCAACCTGCTGTAAAATGCTTGATTTCGAGAGTGATCGAAACTAATGAAAACATTGTTGGGGTAAAACCTAAAGGGAAAGGCCTAGCACCAAATTGCACTGAACATCTGATCTAACTTCTGGAGGCAGTCAAAATGAGTATTTGAATTCTTCCCTACCTTATTCCTCTGCTGAGATACAGGCTGCTCCAACCTGCTGTAAAATGCTTGATTTCGAGAGTGAGCGAAACTAATGAAAACATTGTTGGGGTAAAACCTAAAGGGAAAGGCCTAGCACCAAATTGCATTGGCCATCTGATCTAACTTCTGGAGGCAGTCAAAATGATCCTTAGAATTCTTCCCTACCTTATTCCTCTGCTGAGATACAGGCAGCTCCAACCTGCTGTTAAATGCTTGATTTCGAGAGTGATCGAAACTAATGAAAACATTGTTGGGGTAAAACCTAAAGGGAAAGGCCTAGCACCAAATTGCATTGGCCATCTGATCTAACTTCTGGAGGCAGTCAAAATGATCCTTAGAATTATTCCCTACCTTATTCCTGTGCTGAGATACAGGCTGCTCCAACCTGCTGTAAAATGCTTGATTTCGAGAGTGATCGAAACTAATGAAAACATTGTTGGGGTAAAACCTAAAGGGAAAGGCCTAGCACCAAATACAATTTGCCATCTGATCTAACTTCTGGAGGCAGTCAAAATGAGTATTTGAATTCTTCCCTACCTTATTCCTGTGCTGAGATAGAGGCTGCTCCAACCTGCTGTAAAATGCTTGATTTCGAGAGTGATCGAAACTAATGAAAACATTGTTGGGGTAAAACCTAAAGGTATAGGCCTAGCACCAAATACCATCTACCATCTGATCTATCTTCTGGAGGCTATCAAAATGCTCCTTAGAATTCTTCCCTACCTTATTCCTCTGCTGAGATACAGGGTGCTCCAACCTGCTGTAAAATGCTTGATTTCAAGAGTGAATGAAACTAATGAAAACATTGTTGGGGTAAAACCTAAAGGGAAAGGCCTAGCACCAAATTGCATTGGCCATCTGATCTAACTTCTGGAGGCAGTCAAAATGAGTATTTGAATTCTTCCCTACCTTATTCCTCTGCTGAGATAAATGCTGCTGCAACCTGCTCTAAAATGCTTGATTTCGAGAGTGATCGAAACTAATGAAAACATTGTTGGGGTAAAACCTAAAGGGAAAGGCCTAGCACCAAATTGCATTGGCCATCTGATCTAACTTCTGGAGGCACTCAAAATGAATATTTGAATTCTTCCCTATCTTATTCCTGTGCTGAGATATAGGCTGCTCCAACCTGCTGTAAAATCTTGATTTCGAGAGCGATCGAAACTAATGAAAACATTATTGGCGTAAAACCTAAAGGGAAAGGCCTAGCACCAAATTGCATTGGCCGTCTGATCTAACTTCTGGAGGCAGTCAAAATGAGTATTTGAATTCTTCCCTACCTTATTCCTGTGCTGAGATACAGGCTGCTCCAACCTGCTGTAAAATGCTTGATTTCGAGAGTGAGCGAAACAAATGAAAACATTGTTGGGGTAAAACCTAAAGGGAAAGGCCTAGCACCAAATACCCTTTGCCATCTGATCTAACTTCTGGAGGCAGTCAAAATGCTCCTTAGAATTCTTCCCTACCTTATTCCTGTGCTGAGATACAGGCTGCAGCAACCTGCTGTAAAATGCTTGATTTCGAGAGTGAGCGAAACTAATGAAAACATTGTTGGGGTAAAACCTAAAGGGAAAGGCCTAGCACCAAATTGCATTGGCCATCTGATCTAACTTCTGGAGGCAGTCAAAATGAGTATTTGAATTCTTCCCTACCTTATTCCTGTGCTGAGATACAGGCTGCTCCAACCTGCTGTAAAATGCTTGATTTCGAGAGTGATCGAAACTAATGAAAACATTGTTGGGGTAAAACCTAAAGGGAAAGGCCTAGCACCAAATTGCATTGGCCATCTGATCTAACTTCTGGAGGCAGTCAAAATGATCCTTAGAATTCTTCCCTACCTTATTCCTGTGCTGAGATACAGGCTGCTCCAAACTGCTGTTAAATGCTTGATTTGGAGAGTGATCGAAACTAATGAAAACATTGTTGGGGTAAAACCTAAAGGGAAAGGCCTAGCACCAAATTGCACTGAACATCTGATCTAACTTCTGGAGGCAGTCAAAATGAGTATTTGAATTCTTCCCTACCTTATTCCTGTGCTGAGATACAGGCTGCTCCAACCTGCTGTAAAATGCTTGATTTCGAGAGTGAGCGAAACTAATGAAAACATTGTTGGGGTAAAACCTAAAGGGAAAGGCCTAGCACCAAATTGCATTGGCCATCTGATCTAACTTCTGGAGCCACTCAAAATGAATATTTGAATTCTTCCCTACCTTATTCCTGTGCTGAGATATAGGCTGCTCCAACCTGCTGTAAAATCTTGATTTCGAGAGCGATCGAAACTAATGAAAACATTATTGGCGTAAAACCTAAAGGGAAAGGCCTAGCACCAAATTGCATTGGCCGTCTGATCTAACTTCTGGAGGCAGTCAAAATGATCCTTTGAATTCTTCCCTACCTTATTCCTGTGCTGAGATACAGGCTGCTCCAACCTGCTGTAAAATGCTTGATTTCGAGAGTGAGCAAAACTAATGAAAACATTGTTGGGGTAAAACCTAAAGGGAAAGGCCTAGCACCAAATTCCATTGGCCATCTGATCTAACTTCTGGAGGCAGTCAAAATGAGTATTTGAATTCTTCCCTACCTTATTCCTCAGCTGAGATACAGGGTGCTCCAACCTGCTGTAAAATGCTCGATTTTGAGAGAGAGCAAAACTAATGAAAACATTGTTGGGGTAAAACCTAAAGGGAAAGGCCTAGCACCAAATTGCATTGGCCATCTGATCTAACTTCTGGAGGCAGTCAAAATGAGTATTTGAATTCTTCCCTACCTTATTCCTGTGCTGAGATACAGGCTGCTCCAACCTGCTGTAAAATGCTTGATTTCGAGAGTGAGCGAAACAAATGAAAACATTGTTGGGGTAAAACCTAAAGGGAAAGGCCTAGCACCAAATACCCTTTGCCATCTGATCTAACTTCTGGAGGCAGTCAAAATGATCCTTAGAATTCTTCCCTACCTTATTCCTGTGCTGAGATACAGGCTGCTCCAACCTGCTGTAAAATGCTTGATTTCGAGAGTGAGCGAAACTAATGAAAATATTGTTGGGGTAAAACCTAAAGGGAAAGGCCTAGCACCTAATTGCATTGGCCATCTGATCTAACTTCTGGAGGCAGTCAAAATGAGTATTTGAATTCCTCCCTACCTTATTCCTGTGCTGAGATAAAGGCTGCAGCAACCTGCTGTAAAATGCTTGATTTCGAGAGTGAGCGAAACTAATGAAAACATTGTTGGGGTAAAACCTAAAGGGAAAGGCCTAGCACCAAATTGCATTGGCCATCTGATCTAACTTCTGGAGGCAGTCAAAATGAGTATTTGAATTCTTCCCTACCTTATTCCTGTGCTGAGATACAGGGTGCTCCAACCTGCTGTAAAATGCTTGATTTCGAGAGTGAGCAAAACTAATGAAAACATTGTTGGGGTAAAACCTAAAGGGAAAGGCCTAGCACCAAATTGCACTGGCCATCTGATCTAACTTCTGGAGGCAGTCAAAATGATCCTTAGAATTCTTCCCTACCTTATTCCTGTGCTGAGATACAGGGTGCTCCAACCTGCTGTAAAATGCTTGATTTCGAGAGTGAGTGAAACTAATGAAAACATTGTTGGGGTAAAACCTAAAGGGAAAGGCCTAGCACCAAATTGCGCTGGCAATCTGATCTAACTTCTGGAGGCAGTCAAAATGAGTATTTGAATTCTTCCCTACCTTATTCCTCTGCTGAGATACAGGCTGCTCCAACCTGCTGTAAAATGCTTGATTTCGAGAGTGAGTGAAACTAATGAAAACATTGTTGGGGTAAAACCTAAAGGGAAAGGCATGGCCCCAAATTGCATTGGCCATCTGATCTAACTTCTGGAGGCAGTCAAAATGAGTATTTGAATTCTTCCCTACCTTATTCCTCTGATGAGATACAGGCTGCTCCAACCTGCTGTTAACTGCTTGATTTCGAGAGTGATCGAAACTAATGAAAACATTGTTGGGGCAAAACCTAAAGGGAAAGGCCTAGCACCAAATTGCACTGGCCATCTGATCTAACTTCTGGAGGCAGTCAAAATGAGTATTTGAATTCTTCCCTACCTTATTCCTGTGCTGAGATACAGGCTGCTCCAACCTGCTGTAAAATGCTTGATTTCGAGAGTGATCGAAACTAATGAAAACATTGTTGGGGTAAAAGCTAAAGGGAAAGGCCTAGCACCAAATTGCATTGGCCATCTGATCTAACTTCTGGAGGCAGTCAAAATGATCCTTAGAATTATTCCCTACCTTATTCCTGTGCTGAGATACAGGCTGCTCCAACCTGCTGTAAAATGCTTGATTTCGAGAGTGATCGAAACTAATGAAAACATTGTTGGGGTAAAACCTAAAGGGAAAGGCCTAGCCCCAAATACAATTTGCCATCTGATCTAACTTCTGGAGGCAGTCAAAATGAGTATTTGAATTCTTCCCTACCTTATTCCTGTGCTGAGATAGAGGCTGCTCCAACCTGCTGTAAAATGCTTGATTTCGAGAGTGAGCGAAACTAATGAAAATATTGTTGGGGTAAAACCTAAAGGGATAGGCCTAGCACCAAATACCATCTGCCATCTGATCTATCTTCTGGAGGCAATCAAAATGCTCATTAGAATTCTTCCCTACCTTATTCCTCTGCTGAGATACAGGGTGCTCCAACCTGCTGTAAAATGCTTGATTTCGAGAGTGAGCGAAACTAATGAAAACATTGTTGGGCTAAAACATAAAGGGAAAGGCCTAGCACCTAATTTCATTTGCCATCTGATCTAACTTCTGGAGGCAGTCAAAATGAGTATTTGAATTCTTCCCTACCTTATACCTCTGCGGAGATAAATGCTGCTGCAACCTGCTGTAAAATGCTTGATTTCGAGATTGATCGAAACTAATGAAAACATTGTTGGGGTAAAACCTAAAGGGAAAGACCTAGCACCAAATTGCATTGGCCATCTGATCTAACTTCTGGAGGCACTCAAAATGAATATTTGAATTCTTCCCTACCTTATTCCTGTGCTGAGATATAGGCTGCTCCAACCTGCTGTAAAATGCTTGATTTCGAGAGCGATCGAAACTAATGAAAACATTATTGGCGTAAAACCTAAAGGGAAAGGCCTAGCACCAAATTGCATTGGCCGTCTGATATAACTTCTGGAGGCAGTCAGAATGATCCTTTGAATTCTTCCCTACCTTATTCCTGTGCTGAGATACAGGCTGCTCCAACCTGCTGTAAAATGCTTGATTTCGAGAGTGAGCAAAACTAATGAAAACATTGTTGGGGTAAAACCTAAAGGGAAAGGCCTAGCACCAAATTGCATTGGCCATCTGATCTAACTTCTGGAGGCAGTCAAAATGAGTATTTGAATTCTTCCCTACCTTATTCCTCAGCTGAGATACAGGGTGCTCCAACCTGCTGTAAAATGCTCGATTTTGAGAGAGAGCAAAACTAATGAAAACATTGTTGGGGTAAAACCTAAAGGGAAAGGCCTAGCACCAAATTGCATTGGCCATCTGATCTAACTTCTGGAGGCAGTCAAAATGAGTATTTGAATTCTTCCCTACCTTATTCCTGTGCTGAGACACAGGGTGCTCCAACCTGCTGTAAAATGCTTGATTTCGAGAGTGAGCGAAACAAATGAAAACATTGTTGGGGTAAAACCTAAAGGGAAAGGCCTAGCACCAAATACCCTTTGCCATCTGATCTAACTTCTGGAGGCAGTCAAAATGATCCTTAGAATTCTTCCCTACCTTATTCCTGTGCTGAGATACAGGCTGCTCCAACCTGCTGTAAAATGCTTGATTTCGAGAGTGAGCGAAACTAATGAAAATATTGTTGGGGTAAAACCTAAAGGGAAAGGCCTAGCACCTAATTGCATTGGCCATCTGATCTAACTTCTGGAGGCAGTCAAAATGAGTATTTGAATTCTTCCTTACCTTATTCCTGTGCTGAGATAAAGGCTGCAGCAACCTGCTGTAAAATGCTTGATTTCGAGAGTGAGCGAAACTAATGAAAACATTGTTGGGGTAAAACCTAAAGGGAAAGGCGTAGCACCAAATGCCATTTGCCATCTGATCTAACTTCTGGAGGCAGTGAAAATGGTCCTTAGAATTCTTCCCTACCTTATTCCTGTGCTGAGATAGAGGCTGCTCCAACCTGCTGTAAAATGCTTGATTTCGAGAGTGATCGAAACTAATGAAAACATTGTTGGGGTAAAACCTAAAGGGAAAGGCCTAGCACCAAGTTGCATTGGCCATCTGATCTATCTTCTGGAGGCAGTCAAAATGAATATTTGAATTCTTCCCTACCTTATTCCTGTGCTGAGATACAGGCTGCTCCAACCTGCTGTAAAATGATTGATTTCAAGAGTGATCGAAACTAATGAAAACATTGTTGGGGTAAAACCTAAAGGTAAAGGCCTAGCACCAAATTGCATTGGCCATCTGATCTAACTTCTGGAGGCAGTCAAAATGATCCTTAGAATTCTTCCCTACCTTATTCCTCTGATGAGATACAGGCTGCTCCAACCTGCTGTTAACTGCTTGATTTCGAGAGTGATCGAAACTAATGAAAACATTGTTGGGGTAAAACCTAAAGGGAAAGGCCTAGCACCAAATTGCACTGGCCATCTGATCTAACTTCTGGAGGCAGTCAAAATGAGTATTTGAATTCTTCCCTACCTTATTCCTCTGCTGAGATACAGGCTGCTCCAACCTGCTGTAAAATGCTTGATGTCGAGAGTGAGCAAAACTAATGAAAACATTGTTGGGGTAAAACCTAAAGGGAAAGGCCTAGCACCAAATTGCATTGGCCATCTGATCTAACTTCTGGAGGCAGTCAAAATGATCCTTAGAATTCTTCCCTACCTTATTCCTGTGCTGAGATACAGGCTGCTCCAACCTGTTGTAAAATGCTTGATTTCGAGTGTGATCGAAACTAATGAAAACATTGTTGGGGTAAAACCTAAAGGGAAAGGCCTAGCACCAAATTGCATTGGCCATCTGATCTAACTTCTGGAGGCAGTCAAAATGAGTATTTGAATTCTTCCCTACCTTATTCCTGTGCTGAGATACAGGCTGCTCCAACCTGCTCTAAAATGCTTGATTTCGAGAGTGAGCGAAACTAATGAAAACATTGTTGGGGTAAAACCTAAAGGGAAAGGCGTAGCACCAAATGCCATTTGCCATCTGATCTAACTTCTGGAGGCAGTCAAAATGGTCCTTAGAATTCTTCCCTACCTTATTCCTGTGCTGAGATAGAGGCTGCTCCAACCTGCTGTAAAATGCTTGATTTCGAGAGTGATCGAAACTAATGAAAACATTGTTGGGGTAAAACCTAAAGGGAAAGGCCTAGCACCAAGTTGCATTGGCCATCTGATCTAACTTCTGGAGCCACTCAAAATGAATATTTGAATTCTTCCCTACCTTATTCCTGTGCTGAGATACAGGCTGCTCCAACCTGCTGTAAAATGATTGATTTCAAGAGTGATCGAAACTAATGAAAACATTGTTGGGGTAAAACCTAAAGGTAAAGGCCTAGCACCAAATTGCATTGGCCATCTGATCTAACTTCTGGAGGCAGTCAAAATGATCCTTAGAATTCTTCCCTACCTTATTCCTCTGATGAGATACAGGCTGCTCCAACCTGCTGTTAACTGCTTGATTTCGAGAGTGATCGAAACTAATGAAAACATTGTTGGGGTAAAACCTAAAGGGAAAGGCCTAGCACCAAATTGCACTGGCCATCTGATCTAACTTCTGGAGGCAGTCAAAATGAGTATTTGAATTCTTCCCTACCTTATTCCTCTGCTGAGATACAGGCTGCTCCAACCTGCTGTAAAATGCTTGATGTCGAGAGTGAGCGAAACAAATGAAAACATTGTTGGGGTAAAACCTAAAGGGAAAGGCCTAGCACCAAATTTCATTGGCCATCTGATCTAACTTCTGGAGGCAGTCAAAATGATCCTTAGAATTCTTCCCTACCTTATTCCTGTGCTGAGATACAGGCTGCTCCAACCTGTTGTAAAATGCTTGATTTCGAGTGTGATCGAAACTAATGAAAACATTGTTGGGGTAAAACCTAAAGGGAAAGGCCTAGCACCAAATTGCATTGGCCATCTGATCTAACTTCTGGAGGCAGTCAAAATGAGTATTTGAATTCTTCCCTACCTTATTCCTGTGCTGAGATACAGGCTGCTCCAACCTGCTGTAAAATGCTTGATTTCGAGAGTGAGCGAAACTAATGAAAACATTGTTGGGGTAAAACCTACAGGGAAAGGCCTAGCACCAAATTGCATTGGCCATCTGATCTAACTTCTGGAGGCAGTCAAAATGATCCTTAGAATTCTTCCCTACCTTATTCCTGTGCTGAGATACAGGCTGCTCCAACCTGCTGTAAAATGCTTGATTTCGAGAGTGATCGAAACAAATGAAAACATTGTTGGGGTAAAACCTAAAGGGAAAGGCCTAGCACCAAATTGCATTGGCCATCTGATCTAACTTCTGGAGGCAGTCAAAGTGAGTATTTGAATTCTTCCCTACCTTATTCCTGTGCTGAGATAAATGCTGCTCCAACCTGCTGTAAAATGCTTGATTTCGAGAGTGAGTGAAACTAATGAAAACATTGTTGGGGTAAAACCTAAAGGGAAAGGCATGGCCCCAAATTGCATTGGCCATCTGATCTAACTTCTGGAGGCAGTCAAAATGAGTATTTGAATTCTTCCCTACCTTATTCCTCTGATGAGATACAGGCTGCTCCAACCTGCTGTTAACTGCTTGATTTCGAGAGTGATCGAAACTAATGAAAACATTGTTGGGGCAAAACCTAAAGGGAAAGGCCTAGCACCAAATTGCACTGGCCATCTGATCTAACTTCTGGAGGCAGTCAAAATGAGTATTTGAATTCTTCCCTACCTTATTCCTGTGCTGAGATACAGGCTGCTCCAACCTGCTGTAAAATGCTTGATTTCGAGAGTGAGCGAAACTAATGAAAACATTGTTGGGGTAAAACCTAAAGGGAAAGGCCTAGCACCAAATTGCATCGGCCATCTGATCTAACTTCTGGAGGCAGTCAAAATGATCCTTAGAATTCTTCCCTACCTTATTCCTCTGCTGAGATACAGGCAGCTCAAACCTGCTGTTAAATGCTTGATTTGGAGAGTGATCGAAACTAATGAAAACATTGTTGGGGTAAAACCTAAAGGGAAAGGCCTAGCACCAAATTGCGTTGGCCATCTGATCTAACTTCTGGAGGCAGTCAAAATGAGTATTTGAATTCTTCCCTACCTTATTCCTGTGCTGAGATACAGGCTGCTCCAACCTGCTGTAAAATGCTTGATTTCGAGAGTGATCGAAACTAATGAAAACATTGTTGGGGTAAAACCTAAAGGGAAAGGCCTAGCACCGAATTGCATTGGCCATCTGATCTAACTTCTGGAGGCAGTCAAAATGATCCTTAGAATTATTCCCTACCTTATTCCTGTGCTGAGATACAGGCTGCTCCAACCTGCTGTAAAATGCTTGATTTCGAGAGTGATCGAAACTAATGAAAACATTGTTGGGGTAAAACCTAAAGGGAAAGGCCTAGCACCAAATACAATTTGCCATCTGATCTAACTTCTGGAGGCAGTCAAAATGAGTATTTGAATTCTTCCCTACCTTATTCCTGTGCTGAGATAGAGGCTGCTCCAACCTGCTGTAAAATGCTTGATTTCGAGAGTGAGCGAAACTAATGAAAATATTGTTGGGGTAAAACCTAAAGGGATAGGCCTAGCACCAAATACCATCTGCCATCTGATCTATCTTCTGGAGGCAATCAAAATGCTCATTAGAATTCTTCCCTACCTTATTCCTCTGCTGAGATACAGGGTGCTCCAACCTGCTGTAAAATGCTTGATTTCGAGAGTGAGCGAAACTAATGAAAACATTGTTGGGCTAAAACATAAAGGGAAAGGCCTAGCACCTAATTTCATTTGCCATCTGATCTAACTTCTGGAGGCAGTCAAAATGAGTATTTGAATTCTTCCCTACCTTATACCTCTGCTGAGATAAATGCTGCTGCAACCTGCTGTAAAATGCTTGATTTCGAGAGTGATCGAAACTAATGAAAACATTGTTGGGGTAAAACCTAAAGGGAAAGACCTAGCACCAAATTGCATTGGCCATCTGATCTAACTTCTGGAGGCACTCAAAATGAATATTTGAATTCTTCCCTACCTTATTCCTGTGCTGAGATATAGGCTGCTCCAACCTGCTGTAAAATGCTTGATTTCGAGAGCGATCGAAACTAATGAAAACATTATTGGCGTAAAACCTAAAGGGAAAGGCCTAGCACCAAATTGCATTGGCCGTCTGATCTAACTTCTGGAGGCAGTCAGAATGATCCTTTGAATTCTTCCCTACCTTATTCCTGTGCTGAGATACAGGGTGCTCCAACCTGCTGTAAAATGCTTGATTTCGAGAGTGAGCGAAACAAATGAAAACATTGTTGGGGTAAAACCTAAAGGGAAAGGCCTAGCACCAAATACCCTTTGCCATCTGATCTAACTTCTGGAGGCAGTCAAAATGAGTATTTGAATTCTTCCCTACCTTATTCCTGTGCTGAGACACAGGGTGCTCCAACCTGCTGTAAAATGCTTGATTTCGAGAGTGAGCGAAACAAATGAAAACATTGTTGGGGTAAAACCTAAAGGGAAAGGCCTAGCACCAAATACCCTTTGCCATCTGATCTAACTTCTGGAGGCAGTCAAAATGATCCTTAGAATTCTTCCCTACCTTATTCCTGTGCTGAGATACAGGCAGCTCCAACCTGCTGTAAAATGCTTGATTTCGAGAGTGAGCGAAACTAATGAAAATATTGTTGGGGTAAAACCTAAAGGGAAAGGCCTAGCACCTAATTGCATTGGCCATCTGATCTAACTTCTGGAGGCAGTCAAAATCAGTATTTGAATTCTTCCTTACCTTATTCCTGTGCTGAGATAAAGGCTGCAGCAACCTGCTGTAAAATGCTTGATTTCGAGAGTGAGCGAAACTAATGAAAACATTGTTGGGGTAAAACCTAAAGGGAAAGGCGTAGCACCAAATGCCATTTGCCATCTGATCTAACTTCTGGAGGCAGTGAAAATGGTCCTTAGAATTCTTCCCTACCTTATTCCTGTGCTGAGATAGAGGCTGCTCCAACCTGCTGTAAAATGCTTGATTTCGAGAGTGATCGAAACTAATGAAAACATTGTTGGGGTAAAACCTAAAGGGAAAGGCCTAGCACCAAGTTGCATTGGCCATCTGATCTATCTTCTGGAGGCAGTCAAAATGAATATTTGAATTCTTCCCTACCTTATTCCTGTGCTGAGTTACAGGCTGCTCCAACCTGCTGTAAAATGATTGATTTCAAGAGTGATCGAAACTAATGAAAACATTGTTGGGGTAAAACCTAAAGGTAAAGGCCTAGCACCAAATTGCATTGGCCATCTGATCTAACTTCTGGAGGCAGTCAAAATGATCCTTAGAATTCTTCCCTACCTTATTCCTCTGATGAGATACAGGCTGCTCCAACCTGCTGTTAACTGCTTGATTTCGAGAGTGATCGAAACTAATGAAAACATTGTTGGGGTAAAACCTAAAGGGAAAGGCCTAGCACCAAATTGCACTGGCCATCTGATCTAACTTCTGGAGGCAGTCAAAATGAGTATTTGAATTCTTCCCTACCTTATTCCTCTGCTGAGATACAGGCTGCTCCAACCTGCTGTAAAATGCTTGATGTCGAGAGTGAGCGAAACAAATGAAAACATTGTTGGGGTAAAACCTAAAGGGAAAGGCCTAGCACCAAATTGCATTGGCCATCTGATCTAACTTCTGGAGGCAGTCAAAATGATCCTTAGAATTCTTCCCTACCTTATTCCTGTGCTGAGATACAGGCTGCTCCAACCTGTTGTAAAATGCTTGATTTCGAGTGTGATCGAAACTAATGAAAACATTGTTGGGGTAAAACCTAAAGGGAAAGGCCTAGCACCAAATTGCATTGGCCATCTGATCTAACTTCTGGAGGCAGTCAAAATGAGTATTTGAATTCTTCCCTACCTTATTCCTGTGCTGAGATACAGGCTGCGCCAACCTGCTGTAAAATGCTTGATTTCGAGAGTGAGCGAAACTAATGAAAACATTGTTGGGGTAAAACCTACAGGGAAAGGCCTAGCACCAAATTGCATTGGCCATCTGATCTAACTTCTGGAGGCAGTCAAAGTGAGTATTTGAATTCTTCCCTACCTTATTCCTGTGCTGAGATAAATGCTGGTGCAACCTGCTGTAAAATGCTTGATTTCGAGAGTGAGCGAAACTAATGAAAACATTGTTGGGGTAAAACCTAAAGGGATAGGCCTAGCAGCAAATCCAATTTGCCATCTGATCTAACTTCTGGAGGCAGTCAAAATGATCCTTAGAATTCTTCCCTACCTTATTCCTGTGCTGAGATACAGGCTGCTCCAACCTGCTGTAAAATGCTTGATTTCGAGAGTGAGCGAAACTAATGAAAACATTATTGGGGTAAAACCTAAAGGGAAAGGCCTAGCACCAAATTGCATTGGCCATCTGATCTAATTTCTGGAGGCAGTCAAAATGAGTATTTGAATTCTTCCCTACCTTATTCCTGTGCTGAGATACAGGGTGCTCCAACCTGCTGTAAAATGCTTGATTTCGAGAGTGAGCAAAACTAATGAAAACATTGTTGGGGTAAAACGTAAAGGGAAAGGCCTAGCACCAAATTGCACTGGCCATCTGATCTAACTTCTGGAGGCAGTCAAAATGATCCTTAGAATTCTTCCCTACCTTATTCCTGTGCTGAGATACAGGGTGCTCCAACCTGCTGTAAAATGCTTGATTTCGAGAGTGATCGAAACTAATGAAAACATTGTTGGGGTAAAACCTAAAGGGAAAGGCCTAGCACCAAATTGCGCTGACAATCTGATCTAACTTCTGGAGGCAGTCAAAATGAGTATTTGAATTCTTCCCTACTTTATTCCTCTGCTGAGATACAGGCTGCTCCAACCTGCTGTAAAATGCTTGATTTCGAGAGTGAGCGAAACTAATGAAAACATTGTTGGGGTAAAACCTAAAGGGAAAGGCCTAGCACCAAATTGCGTTGCCCATCTGATCTAACTTCTGGAGGCAGTCAAAATGAGTATTTGAATTCTTCCCTACCTTATTCCTCTGCTGAGATACAGGCTGCTCCATCCTGCTGTAAAATGCTTGATTTCGAGAGTGAGCGAAACTAATGAAAACATTGTTGGGGTAAAACCTAAAGGGAAAGTCCTAGCACCAAATACAATTTGCCATCTGTTCTAACTTCTGGAGGCAGTCAAAATGAGTATTTGAATTCTTCCCTACCTTATTCCTGTGCTGAGATACAGGCTGCTCCAACCTGCTGTAAAATGCTTGATTTCGAGAGTGAGCGAAACTAATGAAAACATTGTTGGGGTAAAACCTAAAGGGAAAGGCCTAGCACCAAATTGCATTGGCCATCTGATCTAACTTCTGGAGGCAGTCAAAATGAGTATTTGAATTCTTCCCTACCTTATTCCTGTGCTGAGATACAGGCTGCTCCAACCTGCTGTAAAATGCTTGATGTCGAGAGTGAGCGAAACAAATGAAAACATTGTTGGGGTAAAACCTAAAGGGAAAGGCCTAGCACCAAATTGCATTGGCCATCTGATCTAACTTCTGGAGGCAGTCAAAATGATCCTTAGAATTCTTCCCTACCTTATTCCTGTGCTGAGATACAGGCTGCTCCAACCTGCTGTTAACTGCTTGATTTCGAGAGTGATCAAAACTAATGAAAACATTGTTGGGGTAAAACCTAAAGGGAAAGGCCCAGCACCAAATACAATTTGCCATCTGATCTAACTTCTGGAGGCAGTCAAAATGAGTATTTGAATTCTTCCCTACCTTATTCCTGTGCTGAGATACAGGCTGCTCCAACCTGCTGTAAAATGCTTGATTTCGAGAGTGAGCGAAACTAATGAAAACATTGTTGGGGTAAAACCTAAAGGGAAAGGCCTAGCACCAAATTGCATTGGCCATCTGATCTAACTTCTGGAGGCAGTCAAAATGAGTATTTGAATTCTTCCCTACCTTATTCCTGTGCTGAGATACAGGCTGCTCCAACCTGCTGTAAAATGCTTGATTTCGAGAGTGATCGAAACTAATGAAAACATTGTTGGGGTAAAACCTAAAGGGAAAGGCCTAGCACCAAATTGCGTTGGCCATCTGATCTAACTTCTGGAGGCAGTCAAAATGAGTATTTGAATTCTTCCCTACCTTATTCCTCTGCTGAGATACAGGCTGCTCCATCCTGCTGTAAAATGCTTGATTTCGAGAGTGAGCGAAACTAATGAAAACATTGTTGGGGTAAAACCTAAAGGGAAAGTCCTAGCACCAAATACAATTTGCCATCTGTTCTAACTTCTGGAGGTAGTCAAAATGAGTATTTGAATTCTTCCCTACCTTATTCCTGTGCTGAGATACAGGCTGCTCCAACCTGCTGTTAACTGCTTGATTTCGAGAGTGATCGAAACTAATGAAAACATTGTTGGGGTAAAACCTAAAGGGAAAGGCCTAGCACCAAATTGCATTGGCCATCTGATCTAACTTCTGGAGGCAGTCAAAATGATCCTTAGAATTCTTCCCTACCTTATTCCTCTGATGAGATACAGGCTGCTCCAACCTGCTGTTAACTGCTTGATTTCGAGAGTGATCGAAACTAATGAAAACATTGTTGGGGTAAAACCTAAAGGGAAAGGCCTAGCACCAAATTGCACTGGCCATCTGATCTAACTTCTGGAGGCAGTCAAAATGAGTATTTGAATTCTTCCCTACCTTATTCCTCTGCTGAGATACAGGCTGCTCCAACCTGCTGTAAAATGCTTGATGTCGAGAGTGAGCGAAACAAATGAAAACATTGTTGGGGTAAAACCTAAAGGGAAAGGCCTAGCACCAAATTGCATTGGCCATCTGATCTAACTTCTGGAGGCAGTCAAAATGATCCTTAGAATTCTTCCCTACCTTATTCCTGTGCTGAGATACAGGCTGCTCCAACCTGTTGTAAAATGCTTGATTTCGAGTGTGATCGAAACTAATGAAAACATTGTTGGGGTAAAACCTAAAGGGAAAGGCCTAGCACCAAATTGCATTGGCCATCTGATCTAACTTCTGGAGGCAGTCAAAATGAGTATTTGAATTCTTCCCTACCTTATTCCTGTGCTGAGATACAGGCTGCGCCAACCTGCTGTAAAATGCTTGATTTCGAGAGTGAGCGAAACTAATGAAAACATTGTTGGGGTAAAACCTACAGGGAAAGGCCTAGCACCAAATTGCATTGGCCATCTGATCTAACTTCTGGAGGCAGTCAAAGTGAGTATTTGAATTCTTCCCTACCTTATTCCTGTGCTGAGATAAATGCTGGTGCAACCTGCTGTAAAATGCTTGATTTCGAGAGTGAGCGAAACTAATGAAAACATTGTTGGGGTAAAACCTAAAGGGATAGGCCTAGCAGCAAATCCAATTTGCCATCTGATCTAACTTCTGGAGGCAGTCAAAATGATCCTTAGAATTCTTCCCTACCTTATTCCTGTGCTGAGATACAGGCTGCTCCAACCTGCTGTAAAATGCTTGATTTCGAGAGTGAGCGAAACTAATGAAAACATTATTGGGGTAAAACCTAAAGGGAAAGGCCTAGCACCAAATTGCATTGGCCATCTGATCTAATTTCTGGAGGCAGTCAAAATGAGTATTTGAATTCTTCCCTACCTTATTCCTGTGCTGAGATACAGGGTGCTCCAACCTGCTGTAAAATGCTTGATTTCGAGAGTGAGCAAAACTAATGAAAACATTGTTGGGGTAAAACGTAAAGGGAAAGGCCTAGCACCAAATTGCACTGGCCATCTGATCTAACTTCTGGAGGCAGTCAAAATGATCCTTAGAATTCTTCCCTACCTTATTCCTGTGCTGAGATACAGGGTGCTCCAACCTGCTGTAAAATGCTTGATTTCGAGAGTGATCGAAACTAATGAAAACATTGTTGGGGTAAAACCTAAAGGGAAAGGCCTAGCACCAAATTGCGCTGACAATCTGATCTAACTTCTGGAGGCAGTCAAAATGAGTATTTGAATTCTTCCCTACTTTATTCCTCTGCTGAGATACAGGCTGCTCCAACCTGCTGTAAAATGCTTGATTTCGAGAGTGAGCGAAACTAATGAAAACATTGTTGGGGTAAAACCTAAAGGGAAAGGCCTAGCACCAAATTGCGTTGCCCATCTGATCTAACTTCTGGAGGCAGTCAAAATGAGTATTTGAATTCTTCCCTACCTTATTCCTCTGCTGAGATACAGGCTGCTCCATCCTGCTGTAAAATGCTTGATTTCGAGAGTGAGCGAAACTAATGAAAACATTGTTGGGGTAAAACCTAAAGGGAAAGTCCTAGCACCAAATACAATTTGCCATCTGTTCTAACTTCTGGAGGCAGTCAAAATGAGTATTTGAATTCTTCCCTACCTTATTCCTGTGCTGAGATACAGGCTGCTCCAACCTGCTGTAAAATGCTTGATTTCGAGAGTGAGCGAAACTAATGAAAACATTGTTGGGGTAAAACCTAAAGGGAAAGGCCTAGCACCAAATTGCATTGGCCATCTGATCTAACTTCTGGAGGCAGTCAAAATGAGTATTTGAATTCTTCCCTACCTTATTCCTGTGCTGAGATACAGGCTGCTCCAACCTGCTGTAAAATGCTTGATGTCGAGAGTGAGCGAAACAAATGAAAACATTGTTGGGGTAAAACCTAAAGGGAAAGGCCTAGCACCAAATTGCATTGGCCATCTGATCTAACTTCTGGAGGCAGTCAAAATGATCCTTAGAATTCTTCCCTACCTTATTCCTGTGCTGAGATACAGGCTGCTCCAACCTGCTGTTAACTGCTTGATTTCGAGAGTGATCAAAACTAATGAAAACATTGTTGGGGTAAAACCTAAAGGGAAAGGCCCAGCACCAAATACAATTTGCCATCTGATCTAACTTCTGGAGGCAGTCAAAATGAGTATTTGAATTCTTCCCTACCTTATTCCTGTGCTGAGATACAGGCTGCTCCAACCTGCTGTAAAATGCTTGATTTCGAGAGTGAGCGAAACTAATGAAAACATTGTTGGGGTAAAACCTAAAGGGAAAGGCCTAGCACCAAATTGCATTGGCCATCTGATCTAACTTCTGGAGGCAGTCAAAATGAGTATTTGAATTCTTCCCTACCTTATTCCTGTGCTGAGATACAGGCTGCTCCAACCTGCTGTAAAATGCTTGATTTCGAGAGTGATCGAAACTAATGAAAACATTGTTGGGGTAAAACCTAAAGGGAAAGGCCTAGCACCAAATTGCGTTGGCCATCTGATCTAACTTCTGGAGGCAGTCAAAATGAGTATTTGAATTCTTCCCTACCTTATTCCTCTGCTGAGATACAGGCTGCTCCATCCTGCTGTAAAATGCTTGATTTCGAGAGTGAGCGAAACTAATGAAAACATTGTTGGGGTAAAACCTAAAGGGAAAGTCCTAGCACCAAATACAATTTGCCATCTGTTCTAACTTCTGGAGGTAGTCAAAATGAGTATTTGAATTCTTCCCTACCTTATTCCTGTGCTGAGATACAGGCTGCTCCAACCTGCTGTTAACTGCTTGATTTCGAGAGTGATCGAAACTAATGAAAACATTGTTGGGGTAAAACCTAAAGGGAAAGGCCTAGCACCAAATTGCATTGGCCATCTGATCTAACTTCTGGAGGCAGTCAAAATGAGTATTTGAATTCTTCCCTACCTTATTCCTGTGCTGAGATACAGGCTGCTCCAACCTGCTGTAAAATGCTTGATGTCGAGAGTGAGCGAAACAAATGAAAACATTGTTGGGGTAAAACCTAAAGGGAAAGGCCTAGCACCAAATTGCATTGGCCATCTGATCTAACTTCTGGAGGCAGTCAAAATGATCCTTAGAATTCTTCCCTACCTTTTTCCTGTGCTGAGATATAGGCTGCTCCAACCTGCTGTAAAATGCTTGATTTCGAGAGTGAGCGAAACTAATGAAAACATTGTTGGGGTAAAACCTAAAGGGAAAGGCCTAGCACCAAATTGCGTTGGCCATCTGATCTAACTTCTGGAGGCAGTCAAAATGAGTATTTGAATTCTTCCCTACCTTATTCCTGTGCTGAGATACAGGCTGCTCCAACCTGCTGTAAAATGCTTGATTTCGAGAGTGATCGAAACTAATGAAAACATTGTTGGGGTAAAACCTAAAGGGAAAGGCCTAGCACCAAATTGCATTGGCCATCTGATCTAACTTCTGGAGGCAGTCAAAATGAGTATTTGAATTCTTCCCTACCTTATTCCTGTGCTGAGATACAGGCTGCTCCAACCTGCTGTAAAATGCTTGATTTCGAGAGTGATCGAAACTAATGAAAACATTGTTGGGGTAAAACCTAAAGGGAAAGGCCTAGCACCAAATTGCATTGGCCATCTGATCTAACTTCTGGAGGCAGTCAAAATGAGTATTTGAATTCTTCCCTACCTTATTCCTGTGCTGAGATACAGGCTGCTCCAACCTGCTGTAAAATGCTTGATTTCGAGAGTGAGCGAAACTAGTGAAAACATTGTTGGGGTAAAACCTAAAGGGAAAGGCCTAGCACCAAATTGCATTGGCCATCTGATCTAACTTCTGGAGGCAGTCAAAATGATCCTTAGAATTCTTCCCTACCTTATTCCTGTGCTGAGATACAGGGTGCTCCAACCTGCTGTAAAATGCTTGATTTCGAGAGTGAGCGAAACTAATGAAAACATTGTTGGGGTAAAACCTAAAGGGAAAGGCCTAGCACCAAATACAATTTGCCATCTGATCTAACTTCTGGAGGCAGTCAAAATGAGTATTTGAATTCTTCCCTACCTTATTCCTGTGCTGAGATACAGGCTGCTCCAACCTGCTGTAAAATGCTTGATTTCGAGAGTGAGCGAAACTAATGAAAACATTGTTGGGGTAAAACCTAAAGGGAAAGGCCTAGCACCAAATTGCATTGGCCATCCGATCTAACTTCTGGAGGCAGTCAAAATGAGTATTTGAATTCTTCCCTACCTTATTCCTGTGCTGAGATACAGGCTGCTCCAACCTGCTGTAAAATGCTTGATTTCGAGAGTGAGCGAAACTAGTGAAAACATTGTTGGGGTAAAACCTAAAGGGAAAGGCCTAGCACCAAATTGCATTGGCCACCTGATCTAACTTCTGGAGGCAGTCAAAATGAGTATTTGAATTCTTCCCTACCTTATTCCTCTGCTGAGATACAGACTGCTCCAACCTGCTGTAAAATGCTTGATTTCGAGAGTGATCGAAACTAATGAAAACATTGTTGGGGTAAAACCTAAAGGGAAAGGCCTAGCACCAAATTGCATTGGCCATCTGATCTAACTTCTGGAGGCAGTCAAAATGAGTATTTGAATTCTTCCCTACCTTATTCCTGTGCTGAGATACAGGCTGCTCCAACCTGCTGTAAAATGCTTGATGTCGAGAGTGAGCGAAACAAATGAAAACATTGTTGGGGTAAAACCTAAAGGGAAAGGCCTAGCACCAAATTGCATTGGCCATCTGATCTAACTTCTGGAGGCAGTCAAAATGATCCTTAGAATTCTTCCCTACCTTATTCCTGTGCTGAGATACAGGCTGCTCCAACCTGCTGTTAACTGCTTGATTTCGAGAGTGATCAAAACTAATGAAAACATTGTTGGGGTAAAACCTAAAGGGAAAGACCTAGCACCAAATACAATTTGCCATCTGATCTAACTTCTGGAGGCAGTCAAAATGAGTATTTGAATTCTTCCCTACCTTATTCCTGTGCTGAGATACAGGCTGCTCCAACCTGCTGTAAAATGCTTGATTTCGAGAGTGAGCGAAACTAATGAAAACATTGTTGGGGTAAAACCTAAAGGGAAAGGCCTAGCACCAAATTGCATTGGCCATCCGATCTAACTTCTGGAGGCAGTCAAAATGAGTATTTGAATTCTTCCCTACCTTATTCCTGTGCTGAGATACAGGCTGCTCCAACCTGCTGTAAAATGCTTGATGTCGAGAGTGAGCGAAACAAATGAAAACATTGTTGGGGTAAAACCTAAAGGGAAAGGCCTAGCACCAAATTGCATTGGCCATCTGATCTAACTTCTGGAGGCAGTCAAAATGATCCTTAGAATTCTTCCCTACCTTATTCCTGTGCTGAGATACAGGCTGCTCCAACCTGCTGTTAACTGCTTGATTTCGAGAGTGATCAAAACTAATGAAAACATTGTTGGGGTAAAACCTAAAGGGAAAGGCCCAGCACCAAATACAATTTGCCATCTGATCTAACTTCTGGAGGCAGTCAAAATGAGTATTTGAATTCTTCCCTACCTTATTCCTGTGCTGAGATACAGGCTGCTCCAACCTGCTGTAAAATGCTTGATTTCGAGAGTGAGCGAAACTAATGAAAACATTGTTGGGGTAAAACCTAAAGGGAAAGGTCTAGCACCAAATTGCATTGGCCATCTGATCTAACTTCTGGAGGCAGTCAAAATGAGTATTTGAATTCTTCCCTACCTTATTCCTGTGCTGAGATACAGGCTGCTCCAACCTGCTGTAAAATGCTTGATTTCGAGAGTGATCGAAACTAATGAAAACATTGTTGGGGTAAAACCTAAAGGGAAAGGCCTAGCACCAAATTGCGTTGGCCATCTGATCTAACTTCTGGAGGCAGTCAAAATGAGTATTTGAATTCTTCCCTACCTTATTCCTCTGCTGAGATACAGGCTGCTCCATCCTGCTGTAAAATGCTTGATTTCGAGAGTGAGCGAAACTAATGAAAACATTGTTGGGGTAAAACCTAAAGGGAAAGTCCTAGCACCAAATACAATTTGCCATCTGTTCTAACTTCTGGAGGTAGTCAAAATGAGTATTTGAATTCTTCCCTACCTTATTCCTGTGCTGAGATACAGGCTGCTCCAACCTGCTGTTAACTGCTTGATTTCGAGAGTGATCGAAACTAATGAAAACATTGTTGGGGTAAAACCTAAAGGGAAAGGCCTAGCACCAAATTGCATTGGCCATCTGATCTAACTTCTGGAGGCAGTCAAAATGAGTATTTGAATTCTTCCCTACCTTATTCCTGTGCTGAGATACAGGCTGCTCCAACCTGCTGTAAAATGCTTGATGTCGAGAGTGAGCGAAACAAATGAAAACATTGTTGGGGTAAAACCTAAAGGGAAAGGCCTAGCACCAAATTGCATTGGCCATCTGATCTAACTTCTGGAGGCAGTCAAAATGATCCTTAGAATTCTTCCCTACCTTTTTCCTGTGCTGAGATATAGGCTGCTCCAACCTGCTGTAAAATGCTTGATTTCGAGAGTGAGCGAAACTAATGAAAACATTGTTGGGGTAAAACCTAAAGGGAAAGGCCTAGCACCAAATTGCGTTGGCCATCTGATCTAACTTCTGGAGGCAGTCAAAATGAGTATTTGAATTCTTCCCTACCTTATTCCTGTGCTGAGATACAGGCTGCTCCAACCTGCTGTAAAATGCTTGATTTCGAGAGTGAGCGAAACTAATGAAAACATTGTTGGGGTAAAACCTAAAGGGAAAGGCCTAGCACCAAATTGCATTGGCCATCTGATCTAACTTCTGGAGGCAGTCAAAATGAGTATTTGAATTCTTCCCTACCTTATTCCTGTGCTGAGATACAGGCTGCTCCAACCTGTTGTAAAATGCTTGATTTCGAGAGTGATCGAAACTAATGAAAACATTGTTGGGGTAAAACCTAAAGGGAAAGGCCTAGCACCAAATTGCATTGGCCATCTGATCTAACTTCTGGAGGCAGTCAAAATGAGTATTTGAATTCTTCCCTACCTTATTCCTGTGCTGAGATACAGGCTGCTCCAACCTGCTGTAAAATGCTTGATTTCGAGAGTGATCGAAACTAATGAAAACATTGTTGGGGTAAAACCTAAAGGGAAAGGCCTAGCACCAAATTGCATTGGCCACCTTATCTAACTTCTGGAGGCAGTCAAAATGATTCTTTGAATTCTTCCCTACCTTATTCCTGTGCTGAGATACAGGCTGCTCCAACCTGCTGTAAAATGCTTGATTTCGAGAGTGAGCGAAACTAATGAAAACATTGTTGGGGTAAAACCTAAAGGGAAAGGCCTAGCACCAAATTGCATTGGCCATCTGATCTAACTTCTGGAGGCAGTCAAAATGAGTATTTGAATTCTTCCCTACCTTATTCCTGTGCTGAGATACAGGCTGCTCCAACCTGCTGTAAAATGCTTGATTTCGAGAGTGAGCGAAACTAGTGAAAACATTGTTGGGGTAAAACCTAAAGGGAAAGGCCTAGCACCAAATTGCATTGGCCATCTGATCTAACTTCTGGAGGCAGTCAAAATGATCCTTAGAATTCTTCCCTACCTTATTCCTGTGCTGAGATACAGGCTGCTCCAACCTGCTGTAAAATGCTTGATTTCGATAGTGAGCGAAAATAATGAAAACATTGTTGGGGTAAAACCTAAAGGGAAAGGCCTAGCACCAAATTGCATTGGCCATCTGATCTAACTTCTGGAGGCAGTCAAAATGAGTATTTGAATTCTTCCCTACCTTATTCCTGTGCTGAGATACAGGCTGCTCCAACCTGCTGTAAAATGCTTGATTTCGAGAGTGAGCGAAACTAGTGAAAACATTGTTGGGGTAAAACCTAAAGGGAAAGGCCTAGCACCAAATTGCTTTGGCCATCTGATCTAACTTCTGGAGGCAGTCAAAATGATCCTTAGAATTCTTCCCTACCTTATTCCTGTGCTGAGATACAGGCTGCTCCAACCTGCTGTAAAATGCTTGATTTCGAGAGTGATCGAAACTAATGAAAACATTGTTGGGGTAAAACCTAAAGGGAAAGGCCTAGCACCAAATTACATTGGCCATCTGATCTAACTTCTGGAGGCAGTCAAAATGAGTATTTGAATTCTTCCCTACCTTATTCCTCTGCTGAGATACAGGCTGCTCCAACCTGCTGTTAACTGCTTGATTTCGAGAGTGATCGAAACTAATGAAAACATTGTTGGGGTAAAACCTAAAGGGAAAGGCCTAGCACCAAATTGCATTGGCCATCTGATCTAACTTCTCGAGGCAGTCAAAATGAGTATTTGAATTCTTCCCTACCTTATTCCTGTGCTGAGATACAGGCTGCTCCAACCTGCTGTAAAATGCTTGATTTCGAGAGTGAGCGAAACTAGTGAAAACATTGTTGGGGTAAAACCTAAAGGGAAAGGCCTAGCACCAAATTGCATTGGCCATCTGATCTAACTTCTGGAGGCAGTCAAAATGATCCTTAGAATTCTTCCCTACCTTATTCCTGTGCTGAGATACAGGCTGCTCCAACCTGCTGTAAAATGCTTGATTTCGATAGTGAGCGAAACTAATGAAAACATTGTTGGGGTAAAACCTAAAGGGAAAGACCTAGCACCAAATTCCATTGGCCATCTGATCTAACTTCTGGAGGCAGTCAAAATGAGTATTTGAATTCTTCCCTACCTTATTCCTGTGCTGAGATACAGGCTGCTCCAACCTGCTGTAAAATGCTTGATTTCGAGAGTGATCGAAACTAATGAAAACATTGTTGGGGTAAAACCTAAAGGGAAAGGCCTAGCACCAAATTGCATTGGCCATCCGATCTATCTTCTGGAGGCAGTCAAAATGATCCTTAGAATTCTTTCCTACCTTATTCCTGTGCTGAGATACAGGCTGCTCCAACCTGCTGTAAAACGCTTGATTTCGAGAGTGAGCGAAACTAATGAAAACATTGTTGGGGTAAAACCTAAAGGGAAAGGCCTAGCACCAAATACAATTTGCCATCTGATCTAACTTCTGGAGGCAGTCAAAATGTGTATTTGAATTCTTCCCTACCTTATTCCTGTGCTGAGATACAGGCTGCTCCAACCTGCTGTAAAATGCTTGATTTTGAGAGTGATCGAAACTAATGAAAACATTGTTGGGGTAAAACCTAAAGGGAAAGGCCTAGCACCAAATAACATTTGCCATCTGATCTATCTTCATGGAGGCAGTCAAAATGATCCTTAGAATTCTTTCCTACCTTATTCCTCAGCTGAGATACAGGCTGCTCCAACCTGCTGTAAAATGCTTGATTTTGAGAGTGATCGAAACTAATGAAAACATTGTTGGGGTAAAACCTAAAGGGAAAGGCCTAGCAGCAAATAACATTTGCCATCTGATCTATCTTCATGGAGGCAGTCAAAATGATCCTTAGAATTCTTTCCTACCTTATTCCTCAGCTGAGATACAGGCTGCTCCAACCTGCTGTAAAATGCTTGATTTCGAGAGTGAGCAAAATTAATGAAAACATTGTTGGGGTAAAACCTAAAGGGAAAGGCCTAGCACCAAATTGCATTGGCCATCTGATCTAACTTCTGGAGGCAGTCAAAATGATCCTTAGAATTCTTCCCTACCTTATTCCTGTGCTGAGATACAGGCTGCTCCAACCTGCTGTAAAATGCTTGATTTCGAGAGTGATCGAAACTAATGAAAACATTGTTGGGGTAAAACCTAAAGGGAAAGGCCTAGCACCAAATTGCGTTGGCCATCTGATCTAACTTCTGGAGGCAGTCAAAATGAGTATTTGAATTCTTCCCTACCTTATTCCTGTGCTGAGATACAGGCTGCTCCAACCTGCTGTAAAATGCTTGATTTCGAGAGTGAGCGAAACTAATGAAAACATTGTTGGGGTAAAACCTAAAGGGAAAGGCCTAGCACCAAATTGCATTGGCCATCTGATCTAACTTCTGGAGGCAGTCAAAATGATCCTTAGAATTCTTCCCTACCTTATTCCTGTGCTGAGATACAGGCTGCTCCAACCTGCTGTAAAATGCTTGATTTCGAGAGTGAGCGAAACTAATGAAAACATTGTTGGGGTAAAACCTAAAGGGAAAGGCCTAGCACCAAATACAATTTGCCATCTGATCTAACTTCTGGAGGCAGTCAAAATGAGTATTTGAATTCTTCCCTACCTTATTCCTGTGCTGAGATACAGGCTGCTCCAACCTGCTGTAAAATGCTTGATTTCGAGAGTGATCGAAACTAATGAAAACATTGTTGGGGTAAAACCTAAAGGGAAAGGCCTAGCACCAAATTGCATTGGCCATCTGATCTAACTTCTGGAGGCAGTCAAAATGATCCTTAGAATTCTTCCCTACCTTATTCCTGTGCTGAGATACAGGCTGCTCCAACCTGCTGTAAAATGCTTGATTTCGAGAGTGATCGAAACTAATGAAAACATTGTTGGGGTAAAACCTAAAGGGAAAGGCCTAGCACCAAATTGCATTGGCCATCTGATCTAACTTCTGGAGGCAGTCAAAATGAGTATTTGAATTCTTCCCTACCTTATTCCTGTGCTGAGATACAGGCTGCTCCAACCTGCTGTAAAATGCTTGATTTCGAGAGTGATCGAAACTAATGAAAACATTGTTGGGGTAAAACCTAAAGGGAAAGGCCTAGCACCAAATACCATTTGCCATCTGATCTATCTTCTGGAGGCAGTCAAAATGATCCTTAGAATTCTTTCCTAAGTTATTCCTGTGCTGAGATACAGGCTGCTCCAACCTGCTGTAAAATGCTTGATTTCGAGAGTGAGCGAAACTAATGAAAACATTGTTGGGGTAAAACCTAAAGGGAAAGGCCTAGCACCAAATTGCATTGGCCATCTGATCTAACTTCTGGAGGCAGTCAAAATGAGTATTTGAATTCTTCCCTACCTTATTCCTGTGCTGAGATACAGGCTGCTCCAACCTGCTGTAAAATGCTTGATTTCGAGAGTGAGCGAAACTAATGAAAACATTCTTGTGGTAAAACCTAAAGGGAAAGACCTAGCACCATATTGCGTTGGCCATCTGATCTAACTTCTGGAGGCAGTCAAAATGAGTATTTGAATTCTTCCCTACCTTATTCCTGTGCTGAGATACAGGCTGCTCCAACCTGCTGTAAAATGCTTGATTTCGAGAGTGAGCGAAACTAATGAAAACATTGTTGGGGTAAAACCTAAAGGGAAAGACCTAGCACCAAATTCCATTGGCCATCTGATCTAACTTCTGGAGGCAGTCAAAATGAGTATTTGAATTCTTCCCTACCTTATTCCTGTGCTGAGATACAGGCTGCTCCAACCTGCTGTAAAATGCTTGATTTCGAGAGTGATCGAAACTAATGAAAACATTGTTGGGGTAAAACCTAAAGGGAAAGGCCTAGCACCAAATTGCATTGGCCATCCGATCTATCTTCTGGAGGCAGTCAAAATGATCCTTAGAATTCTTTCCTACCTTATTCCTGTGCTGAGATACAGGCTGCTCCAACCTGCTGTAAAATGCTTGATTTCGAGAGTGAGCGAAACTAATGAAAACATTGTTGGGGTAAAACCTAAAGGGAAAGGCCTAGCACCAAATACAATTTGCCATCTGATCTAACTTCTGGAGGCAGTCAAAATGTGTATTTGAATTCTTCCCTACCTTATTCCTGTGCTGAGATACAGGCTGCTCCAACCTGCTGTAAAATGCTTGATTTCGAGAGTGATCGAAACTAATGAAAACATTGTTGGGGTAAAACCTAAAGGGAAAGGCCTAGCACCAAATTGCGTTGGCCATCTGATCTAACTTCTGGAGGCAGTCAAAATGAGTATTTGAATTCTTCCCTACCTTATTCCTGTGCTGAGATACAGGCTGCTCCAACCTGCTGTAAAATGCTTGATTTCGAGAGTGAGCGAAACTAATGAAAACATTGTTGGGGTAAAACCTAATGGGAAAGGCCTAGCACCAAATTGCATTGGCCATCTGATCTAACTTCTGGAGGCAGTCAAAATGATCCTTAGAATTCTTCCCTACCTTATTCCTGTGCTGAGATACAGGCTGCTCCAACCTGCTGTAAAATGCTTGAGTTCGAGAGTGAGCGAAACTAATGAAAACATTGTTGGGGTAAAACCTAAAGGGAAAGGCCTAGCACCAAATACAATTTGCCATCTGATCTAACTTCTGGAGGCAGTCAAAATGAGTATTTGAATTCTTCCCTACCTTATTCCTGTGCTGAGATACAGGGTGCTCCAACCTGCTGTAAAATGCTTGATTTCGAGAGTGATCGAAACTAATGAAAACATTGTTGGGGTAAAACCTAAAGGGAAAGGCCTAGCACCAAATTGCATTGGCCATCTGATCTAACTTCTGGAGGCAGTCAAAATGATCCTTAGAATTCTTCCCTACCTTATTCCTGTGCTGAGATACAGGCTGCTCCAACCTGCTGTAAAATGCTTGATTTCGAGAGTGAGCGAAACTAATGAAAACATTGTTGGGGTAAAACCTAAAGGGAAAGGCCTAGCACCAAATTGCATTGGCCATCTGATCTAACTTCTGGAGGCAGTCAAAATGAGTATTTGAATTCTTCCCTACCTTATTCCTGTGCTGAGATACAGGCTGCTCCAACCTGCTGTAAAATGCTTGATTTCGAGAGTGATCGAAACTAATGAAAACATTGTTGGGGTAAAACCTAAAGGGAAAGGCCTAGCACCAAATACCATTTGCCATCTGATCTATCTTCTGGAGGCAGTCAAAATGATCCTTAGAATTCTTTCCTAAGTTATTCCTGTGCTGAGATACAGGCTGCTCCAACCTGCTGTAAAATGCTTGATTTCGAGAGTGAGCGAAACTAATGAAAACATTGTTGGGGTAAAACCTAAAGGGAAAGGCCTAGCACCAAATTGCATTGGCCGTCTGATCTAACTTCTGGAGGCAGTCAAAATGAGTATTTGAATTCTTCCCTACCTTATTCCTGTGCTGAGATACAGGCTGCTCCAACCTGCTGTAAAATGCTTGATTTCGAGAGTGAGCGAAACTAATGAAAACATTCTTGTGGTAAAACCTAAAGGGAAAGACCTAGCACCATATTGCGTTGGCCATCTGATCTAACTTCTGGAGGCAGTCAAAATGAGTATTTGAATTCTTCCCTACCTTATTCCTGTGCTGAGATACAGGCTGCTCCAACCTGCTGTAAAATGCTTGATTTCGAGAGTGAGCGAAACTAGTGAAAACATTGTTGGGGTAAAACCTAAAGGGAAAGGCCTAGCACCAAATTGCATTGGCCATCTGATCTAACTTCTGGAGGCAGTCAAAATGATCCTTAGAATTCTTCCCTACCTTATTCCTGTTCTGAGATACAGGCTGCTCCAACCTGCTGTAAAATGCTTGATTTCGAGAGTGAGCGAAACTAATGAAAACATTGTTGGGGTAAAACCTAAAGGGAAAGGCCTAGCACCAAATTGCATTGGCCATCTGATCTAACTTCTGGAGGCAGTCAAAATGATCCTTAGAATTCTTCCCTACCTTATTACTGTGCTGAGATACAGGCAGCTCCAACCTGCTGGTAAATGCTTGATTTCGAGAGTGATCGAAACTAATGAAAACATTGTTGGGGTAAAACCTAAAGGGAAAGGCCTAGCACCAAATCCAATTTGCCATCTGATCTAACTTCTGGAGGCAGTCAAAATGATCCTTAGAATTCTTCCCTACCTTATTCCTGTGCTGAGATACAGGCTGCTCCAACCTGCTGTAAAATGCTTGATTTCGAGAGTGAGCGAAACTAATGAAAACATTGTTGGGGTAAAACCTAAAGGGAAAGGCCTAGCACCAAATTGCATTGGCCATCTGATCTAACGTCTGGAGGCAGTCAAAATGAGTATTTGAATTCTTCCCTACCTTATTCCTGTGCTGAGATACAGGCTGCTCCAACCTGCTGTAAAATGCTTGATTTCGAGAGTGAGCGAAACTAATGAAAACATTGTTGGGGTAAAACCTAAAGGGAAAGACCTAGCACCAAATCCAATTTGCCATCTGATCTAACTTCTGGAGGCAGTCAAAATGAGTATTTGAATTCTTCCCTACCTTATTCCTGTGCTGAGATACAGGCTGCTCCAACCTGCTGTAAAATGCTTGATTTCGAGAGTGAGCGAAACTAGTGAAAACATTGTTGGGGTAAAACCTAAAGGGAAAGGCCTAGCACCAAATTGCTTTGGCCATCTGATCTGACTTCTGGAGGCAGTCAAAATGATCCTTAGAATTCTTCCCTACCTTATTCCTGTGCTGAGATACAGGCTGCTCCAACCTGCTGTAAAATGCTTGATTTCGAGAGTGAGCGAAACTAATGAAAACATTGTTGGGGTAAAACCTAAAGGGAAAGGCCTAGCACCAAATACAATTTGCCATCTGATCTAACTTCTGGAGGCAGTCAAAATGAGTATTTGAATTCTTCCCTACCTTATTCCTGTGCTGAGATATAGGCTGCTCCAACCTGCTGTAAAATGCTTGATTTCGAGAGTGATCGAAACTAATGAAAACATTGTTGGGGTAAAACCTAAAGGGAAAGGCCTAGCACCAAATACCATTAGCCATCTGATCTATCTTCTGGAGGCAGTCAAAATGATCCTTAGAATTCTTTCCTACCTTATTCCTGTGCTGAGATACAGGCTGCTCCAACCTGCTGTAAAATGCTTGATTTCGAGAGTGAGCGAAACTAATGAAAACATTGCTGGGGTAAAACCTAAAGGGAAAGGCCTAGCACCAAATTGCATTGGCCATCTGATCTAACTTCTGGAGGCAGTCAAAATGAGTATTTGAATTCTTCCCTACCTTATTCCTGTGCTGAGATACAGGCTGCTCCAACCTGCTGTAAAATGCTTGATTTCGATAGTGAGCGAAACTAATGAAAACATTGTTGGGGTAAAACCTAAAGGGAAAGGCCTAGCACCAAATTGCATTGGCCATCTGATCTAACTTCTGGAGGCAGTCAAAATGAGTATTTGAATTCTTCCCTACCTTATTCCTGTGCTGAGATACAGGCTGCTCCAACCTGCTGTAAAATGCTTGATTTCGAGAGTGATCGAAACTAATGAAAACATTGTTGGGGTAAAACCTAAAGGGAAAGGCCTAGCACCAAATTGCATTGGCCATCTGATCTAACTTCTGGAGGCAGTCAAAATGATCCTTAGAATTCTTCCCTACCTTATTCCTGTGCTGAGATACAGGCTGCTCCAACCTGCTGTAAAATGCTTGATTTCGAGAGTGAGCGAAACTAATGAAAACATTGTTGGGGTAAAACCTAAAGGGAAAGGCCTAGCACCAAATTGCATTGGCCATCTGATCTAACTTCTGGAGGCAGTCAAAATGAGTATTTGAATTCTTCCCTACCTTATTCCTGTGCTGAGATACAGGCTGCTCCAACCTGCTGTAAAATGCTTGATTTCGAGAGTGAGCGAAACTAATGAAAACATTGTTGGGGTAAAACCTAAAGGGAAAGACCTAGCACCAAATACAATTTGCCATCTGATCTAACTTCTGGAGGCAGTCAAAATGCGTATTTGAATTCTACCCTACCTTATTCCTGTGCTGAGATACAGGCTGCTCCAACCTGCTGTAAAATGCTTGATTTCGAGATTGAGTGAAACTAATGAAAACATTGTTTGGGTAAAACCTAAAGGGAAAGACCTAGCACCAAATACAATTTGCCATCTGATCTAACTTCTGGAGGCAGTCAAAATGAGTATTTGAATTCTTCCCTACCTTATTCCTGTGCTGAGATACAGGCTGCTCCAACCTGCTGTAAAATGCTTGATTTCGAGAGTGAGCGAAACTAGTGAAAACATTGTTGGGGTAAAACCTAAAGGGAAAGGCCTAGCACCAAATTGCATTGGCCATCTGATCTAACTTCTGGAGGCAGTCAAAATGATCCTTAGAATTCTTCCCTACCTTATCCCTGTTCTGAGATACAGGCTGCTCCAACCTGCTGTAAAATGCTTGATTTCGAGAGTGAGCGAAACTAATGAAAACATTGTTGGGGTAAAACCTAAAGGTAAAGGCCTAGCACCAAATTGCATTGGCCATCTGATCTAACTTCTGGAGGCAGTCAAAATGATCCTTAGAATTCTTCCCTACCTTATTCCTGTGCTGAGATACAGGCTGCTCCAACCTGCTGTAAAATGCTTGATTTCGATAGTGAGCGAAACTAATGAAAACATTGTTGGGGTAAAACCTAAAGGGAAAGGCCTAGCACCAAATTGCATTGGCCATCTGATCTAACTTCTGGAGGCAGTCAAAATGATCCTTAGAATTCTTCCCTACCTTATTCCTGTTCTGAGATACAGGCTGCTCCAACCTGCTGTAAAATGCTTGATTTCGAGAGTGAGCGAAACTAATGAAAACATTGTTGGGGTAAAACCTAAAGGGAAAGGCCTAGCACCAAATTGCATTGGCCATCTGATCTAACTTCTGGAGGCAGTCAAAATGAGTATTTGAATTCTTCCCTACCTTATTCCTGTGCTGAGATACAGGCTGCTCCAACCTGCTGTAAAATGCTTGATTTCGATAGTGAGCGAAACTAATGAAAACATTGTTGGGGTAAAACCTAAAGGGAAAGGCCTAGCACCAAATTGCATTGGCCATCTGATCTAACTTCTGGAGGCAGTCAAAATGAGTATTTGAATTCTTCCCTACCTTATTCCTGTGCTGAGATACAGGCTGCTCCAACCTGCTGTAAAATGCTTGATTTCGAGAGTGATCGAAACTAATGAAAACATTGTTGGGGTAAAACCTAAAGGGAAAGGCCTAGCACCAAATTGCATTGGCCATCTGATCTAACTTCTGGAGGCAGTCAAAATGATCCTTAGAATTCTTCCCTACCTTATTCCTGTGCTGAGATACAGGCTGCTCCAACCTGCTGTAAAATGCTTGATTT